>NW_006160194.1:2225562-2229545 GCF_000334495.1 Tupaia belangeri chinensis | reverse complement strand
GGACCCTGCGTCCCGCCCGACCACTCCGACCCCGGGCGCTCTAGGCTGGGCCGGGTGCGGGGCTGACCGGCGTCTGGGGGGCTGACCGGCGTCGACGCTGCTCCCGGACGCCCACTGTGGGCCGGACCTGGCCGCGGGGTCGCGGTGGGGCTGGGACCTCGGGAGGTGCCCTGGGCTCCTGGGTACGTCCTCCCGGTGCGACAGTGGAGGGAGCGGGTGTCCAGGAACCGGTGGGGAGAGGGATTGGCGCCCAGGCGGGGCGTCGGAAAAGCCAGGGGAAGGATGGAAGTGGAGGTGAGCCCTGGAGGTGGGGTCCGAGCCTGGCCTTAGCCCGGGACTGGCTGGAGCGACCAGCAAACATTCCAGGGCTACCCTCACCCAGGGCCTGCCTCCACCTGGGGTGTCTGTCCACCATAACCAGCGCGGTGGTCAGTGGGACAGGGCCCTCACTGCAGTCTGAGCTGAAGGCCTGGGCATGGAGGGTCCATCGCTGGAGTGTAGACCAAGACGGCCGCCTGCAGTGGGGAGGAGGGCAGGGCGCGAGCTCCGGAGGCAACCTGAGCCAGTGGGACCTGGAGCCTGGTGACCAGGACACTGGACTTCATCCTGGGACGACAGGCAGCCCAAGGAGCTTAGATGCCAGTGAGTCCTGCTCAGGGAAGGTTGAGGGCTCTGGCAGCAAAGCGCTGGGAGGGAGAAGTGGCCTGGGGACGGGGAAGCCAGCCAGGTGTCCACCAGAGGCCCAGGCTGGGAGGGGGGCAGAAGCAGGAGAGGCAGGGGGTTGCGAAGAAGAGTGGGCAAGGTCCCGCTGCCTAGCTGGGGGCCAGGGAGGATGAGTGTTCAGCTCACCTGTCTCCACTCCACCTGCCCCAGCCCCACCTGGTCCCACCTGCTTCCAGGGGCATTCAGGGACTTCCAACACCCTCCCTGGCGGGGGCAGACCCAGGCTCTTCCTGAGGCCCCACTGCAGGCCCCTGGCCGTGTCCGCTGTCAGGGCTCTGGAGCTTCCCTCCCAGGGCCTCCTCCAGGCATTGGTAAACGATGTGTCATGAGAGTCACTTTCCATTCTCCTCCTGGGATCTCTCGCGGTCTCCAGCGAGCGCAGGTGCCCTGTGGCAAAAACCCCTGGGACCTCGACTTCCTTCAGGTGAGGGAGACCGAACTTGCCCAGAGTTCTGCCTGGCCCCTGCTCAGCACATGGCTGTCACTGGGCTGGGAACCCCAGGCCAGGAGGGCAGGTGTGGAGGGTTTGACGCCGAGTTGTGAGGAGACTGAGGACGTACAGGTGAGCTCACCTGTGCTCCCAGAGCCCAGGACAGAACCAGGGCACTTTCAGCAGCACTCCCTACCGGTGACACCCGGGACCCCAGGGGGGTGGGCAGAGACGATGGTTTAGAGGAGCCAGAAGCCCACAGGGCTGAGGGGTGAGGCCCCAGTTCCCCCAAATCGACCCTTACAGGGCAGCCCCAGTACAGGAGCGAAGGGCGTGACCTGAGACTACATGAGCTGGCGAGAGAACGGTGCAGGCGGGTGGGCTGACTGCACATCTACATGGCCAAAAGGCCACAGGGCGCAGGAGGTGCTCCACGCCGCAGTCCTGGGGATGCACAAGCCCGCAGCAGGGCGGCGCTGTCCGACAGCACGGCAGGCCAGCATGTGGAGAAGCTGGGCCCTCTGCCGGGGCTGGGAGCCTGCAGCGGTTGGCGGCGGAGCACTGGCAGGTCCTCCAGGTACCACGTGGGATTACCCTGTGACCTGGCAGTCCCACCTCTAGGCATGAGCTCAGAGGTTCAAAGTAGGGGTGTGGGGCAGCAAACGCGTAATGTTTCGGGTGCAAGACTCCCACATATCTTACTGTGGTTCAAGTACCAGACCTGGCGGTTTGAAATTCACGCCGGCTGTGCGCATCACGTGCCTAAGATCCTGAGAGCGGAGTGAGACAGGACAGCGGCATGGCCATCCCCGGGGGGCGATTTTTCTGTATCTCTGTCTCTGTCTCTCTGGCAGGCGCACACCCTACAGTGAACATCTCTCTCCAAAAACACTGAGGAAATGGACAGATTTCTCAGCAGCTGCATCCGGATCCACATTAACCACAGCAGCCAGGCGGCGGTGTGCACCCACAGGCCAGCACAGTGTGGGCGCACGTGTGCACACCCCACGCGCACTGTCCCCAGCACACTGGTGGACTGTGACAGTGTCACTGCGCTCCCAGAGGGACTGGCCCTGCACAGCTGCCCCCCGCGAGGTCCCTCAAGTGGCAGTGAGACAGGAAGTAGGGTACAGGGAGCAGGGAGAGGGCAGCGGGGAGCTCACGTTCTGGGAAGACGAAGAACACCTTCTGGAGGCGGGTGGTGGCCACGCCACACGAGAGCCGTGGTGGACTTAACCCTGAGCTGTGCACGCAAGACTGGTTCAAAGGTAAACTTCATGTTGCGCGTGTTTTACTGAAATGAGAAATGAATAGCCTGTAAACTTCTGGAAAAAACTCTCTTCCTGCAAGAGAGCAGAGTCCGCCATAGAACCATCCAGAACCCTGCTACGGGCAGTCCCCGGCCACAGGTCAGAGGTCCACGTGGTCACTCAGACACTTAAAACCTGCCAGAAAAAAAGCTGCACTAAGGATTTGGGAGGATGGGGACCCATCAGAAACACAGGGGGGGGGATGTGACATCGGCCCCAGCTTGTCCTTTCTTTAATCGCCATCTGGGCGTGTGGCTTGCTGGAGACAGTGAAATGAGAAAGCACCCCAGGGAGGTCACACCACAACCCCTCCTCTGGGTTTGGGGCAAGTGCATGCACACACCCGGCTTGTTTCCCAGCTTCTGGTCTGGGACTTGAACTGTGCCGTCCGCCATATGGGATCCAGCTCCCTAACCACCGTGCCACCAGCTGGCCCTCGCGCTATATTTACTCTGAAATAAGTTCCATATGAACCAGAAGTAGGAATGTAGGAGGGGGAGCCCACAAGCGCACTGGAAGAACACTCGGGGAATATTTCCTTGTCTCAGCGTGAGCAAGGCTTTTCTAAACATCACACAAAAGCAGAAGCCATATAAGCTGTTCAGGGGCCGAAGGGCGTGGTGGTTAAGGCGCTGGACTCCCCCATGACCGACTGCTCTTTGAGCCCCAGACCTCGCGACTTGCTTTCTCACTTTCCCTCCATTTCTCTCTGTCTCTGGTCAAATTAAAGAACAATAATAAAGTAAAATTTAAAAAACTAGAACATTGTTTAGGGCGAGCCTATGGGGTGGTGGTCGAGGCTCTGGGTCTCACATATTCAGGTATGAGGTTTGAATCCTGGACCCAGTGGCTTGAAAATGACACCAGGAGTGGAGGAGACTGGAGGAGAGGGGACTGCAGCATGGCTGTCCCCCCTGGGGGTGTTTTCACTTTGCCCCTCTCTCTCTGCCTCTGTCTGTCAAGTCCACGTGCCCCACAATAAAAACTGAGAAATAAACGGACAAAGTTCACTCCACGTCACAGACTCCCCCTTTGAGCACACCCTGCGTGCCCTCCTGCGTCCTGCCCGTGCACACACTCTGCAAAGGGGAAGCTGCAGTGGACACTGACCCCTCTGCGTGTCTCGCCCACCTTCACGGAGACAACACCGCGACCTGCCTTCCCGGCCGTATGTGCCGTGTGGGCGAGCCGGGGCCCCGCACCTGCTCTCGCCAGCCCCGGGCTGCATGGTGCTGGTCCCTCCTTACAGCACACCTGGCGTGCTCACAAACCTGTTCCCCCGGTTCCTGGAACAGGGAAGTATTCGCAAAGTAGCACAGCCCCGTGGTCTCAGCCTGGACAGACCAGGGAGGAGGGACTGAACACCTCCTCACAAAGGCGCAGGCACAGGTCCAGAGGCACCCTCCCCGGGGCTACCGCGTGGGTGGCAAGACCCTCCCCCGGGGGGCTACCATGTGGGTGGCGGAGACCCTCCTCGGCTAGAGCCCGGCTGGGGTCAGACTAGCCAGTGGCCGGGGCAA
>NW_006160194.1:2218127-2225531 GCF_000334495.1 Tupaia belangeri chinensis | reverse complement strand
AGTGCGGCGCTGCCACTCGCCACCGCATGCCAGCCGGCTCGCCAAGGTTCTTGCTTTTGGGTCGAATTTGTAAGGGGGAGATGAAGAAATACTGTCTTGATGTGTTCTCTCGGAATACGGTTCCTAATAAAATAAGAACCTCGGTGCCTCTAATTCCTGTGTTCTCATAAAGCAAAACATGCGTTTATGATTTTTAATAATTTCTTATATCGCCTGCAAACTCCAACGATGCTTTCTCCGTCTACAAAGCAAACCCGTCAGCACTCGTGTCTGTGGCTGTCCACTTTTGAAGGACAGTCATGAGCTCCCACGCGCCAAGCCGAGGCCTCGGTAGAAAGCCAAAGCTTCTGCTTCCAGCTGCACCAGCGAGCATCCAGCAGACAAAACCTCGTACCTTTAGAAATTCTAAAGGTTGGGCCAGCAGGTGGCGTGGAGGTTGAGGCACTGGATCCCACATGGCCAACTGTGTGGTTCAAGTTCCAGACCTGGCAGCTTAAAAAACACGCTGGGTGCGTGTGTGTGCTTGCCCCAAATCCCAGGAGGAGGAGGAACTATGCTGTGGCCATCCCCCGGGGAGTTACTTCTCACTTTCCCTCTCGCTGTCTCTGTCCCTATCCAGCAAATGCTCCTACCCTATGGCAACAAGTTGGAAAAAACAATAAAGAAAAGAAAAATTATAAAGGCCAGATTAAAAGCACACCATTGACCAACTGTGCTGGGGAGTAACCAAGGACTCCAGGCCTCGGGGCGAGCTCCTGACCAGGATCCGCACGGAGATGGAGACAGCCCGGTGTCTCTGCCACTTTCCTTCCTGAGGAAAGACGGCGCTAGGCTGAGGGCCCGGCGCAGAGCGGTGGCTCTGAGCTGGCTGTACCCGTGCAGACCGGGCGGCCCCGCCTTCTGGGCCTCTAACCCTCCAGTGTTTACCGGCCTCTCAGCTGTTGGAGGTGGCAGGCGGACAGCCAGAGGCTGGAAGAACAGCCAGGCAGAACTTTTCACTGTCTGATGCTGTTGGAGACAGTGACCGGAGAACCCAGGCATGGAGGTGGAGGCCCTGGGAAACGCCCAGACCTGCTGGGGTCTCTGGAGTGCACACGTTAGCAAACCAGGGGACAGCATCTCCCCAACACAGCCTCATATGTGGCCCGCATTCACCCCGGACTTACGAGGGGCCCAGCCCAGTACAGGGGCTGCTGTGCTGGAAGCCGCATGGCTGACCACCGCGTTGGGCTCCGGGTTGGCCAGAAAGCATGCCGGCAGTGTGCGGGAGCCTGACTGGAGGAGCAGAGGGCCGGGAGAGGCGTGCCACACGGAGACACCCTGCACGGCGCTGCTCTCTGGCGTGTGTGTGTTCTCTGTCATGAGAAAAAGGAGAGGGGGGTTAGCAGTTAGCATAATGGCTGTCGCTGGACTCCCATGTAGTCGACCGCGGTTCGAGTCTCGGATCCGGTGGCTTAAAACTCACGCTGGGTGCGTGTGTGCGTGCCCAAGATCCCGAGAGGAGAATGGAGGAGAAGGGATTGTGGCGTGGCCACCCCCCTGGGGGGTGATTTCTTGCTTTCTGTCTCTCTGTCTCTCTCTGTGTGTCTGGCGAACGCACGGGCCCTATAGCAAAAACCTCTAAAAAAAAAAAAAGAAAAGAAAAAGGAGACATACTAGGTGTGCGTGCCAGAGACAGAAACAAAAGACAAAAGTAAACACACACACACACACACACACACACACATACATATATTTTAAGGAAAAAGAAACAGATTCACAGATGATCCAGACATCTGGGCCATCAGACATGGATTTTGAAATCATTATGATCAAAATATTCAAAAAATAAATGACAAATGGAGAATTTTACCAGAGGCTTGCTATTTATACAAAACAGCTAAAAAGCTTAGAATGAAAAAGAACAGAAATTAAAAACTTGATAGAGGGGCCGGCAGGTGGCGTGGTGGTTAGGGCACTGGACTCCCGCATGGCTGCCCGCAGTCCGAGTCCTGGATCCGGCAGCTTTCCCGCTTTCCCCCCCTCTCTGTCTCTCTGGTGAATGCACATGCCTACAGCAAATTAAACAACTCTTTTCTTAAAAAAGAATTTGATAGAAATGCTCAATAGCCAATTAGTTTTAGAAGAGTAAAGATTTTAAAAATAATTATTTAATTTTATTTATAATTATTAATTTTTAAAATTTGCTACAGGACACATGCACTCAACAGAGAGAAAGTGAGAAAGCAAGCTGCCGGGTCTGGGACTCGAAACTGGCTGGATCATGTTGGGGTCTGGTGCCTTAACTACTGCCTGCTGGCCCCAGAATATAGCATTTTAAACTTTGTATTACTTGATCTCTTCTTGTTGCAGTCTAAATATTTCCTACGTCCCAGGCTGGCACGTGCAGAAACTAACGTGTGTGAAAATTCTCTGCAGATGCGTGTGTGGTGTGCGGGATCTGTAGCACACGTGCACCTGGGGCTCTGGGGGAGGTGGGGAGGGACAGGGCTGACACGGTACATGCAGAGGTGCACGCAGTAACAGCTGCTCACGCCACGCCGCAGACGGCGCCGAGCCAGCTGACAGCGACCGTGGCAAGGCCAGTGCAGGAAGGCGCTCAGGCGTGTGCACGGTGAGCTGGCCGGGACCGAGGACGAGGACGAGGACGAGGACGAGGACGGACGAGCGGCTGCCAGAGGGAAGACGTGCTGCTTTTCGAGGACCGCTCCGACAGAGAGACCGTGGGGGATTTTCAGCTGACGCCGTGCAAGTCAGAGGCCAGCAGTAGAATGGCATCTTTACTTTTTACTTAACTGAGAATTATTCTTATGTAACTTTATTTATTTATTTAATTTTGACCAGAAAGGGGCAGCGCAAGAGTGAGAACAAGAGAGAAAGAAGCAAGCCGCCAGGTCCGGGACTTGTACGGCAGTCGGCCATGTGGGAGTCCGGCGCCTGAACCACCACGCCACCTCCCAGTCCCAGGCTGAAGGAATACTAGAATTCTATACCTAGCATAAATACCTTTAACGATAAACTCAGTAGGGCTAGCCCTGAGGCACAATATTGAGTACTGCGCATCGAGAGCAGGATCCTACATGGCTGACTGTGGATCAAATCCCAGCCCCGGCAGCTTACAGACATGCTGGGCACATGTGCATGCATGCCCCAAGTCTGAACAAGGCGGAGAGATGGAGGAGGGATTCTTGCTTGAGCCCCCCCTGGGGGGGTGCTCCCCCACCTCTGTGTGGGTGCATGTGCTCTCTGGCAATTAAAAAATTAAAAATTGGGGACCAGCAGGTGGCATGGTGGTTAAGGTGCTGGACATTCCCACATGGTCAACCATGGTTCGAGTCCCAGAACTGGTGGCTTGCCTTCTCACTTTCCCTCTCTCTCTCTGTCTCTCTCTCTCTTGCACGCGCTCTCTTATCAAATGAAAAGAAATGAATGAATAAATAGTTATTTTTTAATTAAAAATCAAAATTGTAGAAGAATAAAGAAATGTGATGCTTTTCTCTAATAAAGAAAAACAAAAGGAAAGCCTGCTTTGTCTTCACCAGGAAGGCGTAAAAAGATGGCGAGTCAGCCGGGGCGATTTCCACACACCGCTGTCCGCTCAGAGGGGCCAGGGCGCCATGGAGGGAAGGCTGCTTCCGAGCCGGCGCAGTGCTGTGGTTCGAGGGAGCCACCCAGAACCGAGATGACGAACTTCGGTTGTGAGGCTTCAGGAGAGTGAGGACAGGATCTGACTGTGAGATTTAGAGCTGATGCCCTTGGGAGGTGATCAGGGCCCCGTGACCGAACCCGAGCAGGTCTGCGAGCGAGGCGTTAGGACACGGACTGGCCCCGGGACCCTGCCGGGTCTCCACTGCCGAGATGTGCCCCTGTGCCACGGCCCCAGATCTTGGGCTGAGTGGCCATGGATCCTCCCGAAGGACCTGGTGTGAGTGTTCGGGTTTAGCGGCAGAGAAGTAGGCCAGGATGGCACGACCTGTCCGGGGTCGGGAAACCCCGGCCAAGCAGGTGGCGAGGGAGCAAGTGGAAATGCCGGGTTAGAAGGGCCGGGACCAACTCGGAGACGCTCTGCTGCTGACAGTGGGCCAGCAGAGGCCATGATGGAGAGACAGCTGGCATGCCATGAGCCCCTGCGGGACCGAGACGTCGGCACCTCTGGAGGATGTCGGCGAGCTAATGCAGTACTCTGAAAACTGGGGAGCCCAGCATTCGAGAGTGGGGTGTGGAGTACAGGGTGTCATCACTCTTGTTTTTCTGGGGGAGGTTTATGTATAGGTCACATCCGCTCACCAGAGAGACAGAGACAGAGACAGATAGAAAGCGAGAAATCACCCCCCGGGGGATGGCCACGCCGCAATCCCTTCTCCTCCATTCTCCTCGCAGGATCTTGGGCATGCATGCACACGCGCCGGGTGTGAGTTTAAGTCACTGGGTCCGGGACTCGACTGTGGTGAACGACGTGGGAGTCCAGCCATGTAGCCATTCTGCCGTCTGCTGGTCCGAAGGATGTCATCGTTCTTTAAGTTTTAACGTAAGGATCGAGGCTGGTCATAAGGAACTGAGGACAGGACAGAGTAGACCAGCCACATCACATGGCACTGACGGCAGCACACGGCCCTTCCACGCACCGACAGCACGCCCGAGCCAGCTGGACTACACAGCACTGTCCCGTGGTGCGTCTGCTGCGAGGGTGCCTTCCGCGCCGTGTTGATGGGCCCAGGAGTGCAGCCGCAGCAGACTGGCCGGTGCACACAAGCTGAATCCATGTCTGCTTTTCCTGGGTCGGCTTAGCCCGCCACCTGCGGCCGGTGCCTACCACAGTGGGTGGCCCAGCCCCAGTCCACTGAGAACGTCACCTGCAGAGGACACAGGACCTGCCACCCCACGTTTGGTTCCAACATTGGGACGGACGCTACCACACACCCTCCAAGAGGGTGGGAAAGGCTTGTGGCCCACGTGACAAGGCGTCTCAGGACAGCAGGTCCAGGAAGAGACCAGCCTGAGTGTGCTCCATGGCCCGGGGTGGGACCAGGTGACTTCACACAGGCGGGCAGGGTGTGTGGTCGGGCTCTGTCGCCTGCACCATCACAGAAGCACTGGCTTCCTCAGCAGCGTGTCCAGTGTGTCCAGGCGTGGCCCGAGGGGAAGCGAGGGCTGAGGCCAGGAGGCTGGTCAGTAGCCAGATCTGGAGACAGAGGTCAGCTCCTCACCGCGCGCCCCCAGTGTGCAGGGGAGACAGTGGCGGGTGCACGTTTCAGGTTGGCATGGGGCGGTGGCGAGGCTTCCCTGCCAGAGGGGACAGGTGGGTGAGGAGCCTGCCGGGGGGCAGACTCGACCCTGGCCACGGTCGCGGCGAGTCGAGGTTGCCAACACATGTTCATCTTCAAGACGACGAACTTCCCACACCGACTGGATACTTCAGAGCATTAAGCGCTCTCGGAGAGAACCATGCGGCGCCTGGACGTCTCACCTCGCCGCCCACTGGAATACCGGCGGGTTTTGCCATCAAGACCTGGTGTGAGGATTTGTCTCTGAGTATCAGGAGGAGGCAGGGGTGAACGCAGGCAGGAGGCGTGGCAGGGCCCCGGGGCACGCGGTGGCTTACTTCACCCTATTTGGGTTTAGGCCTGATGTTTTTTCATAATGAAAAGCTGCAACTGCGACAATACAAAACAAACGGCTGCACGTCCCAGCGGACGGGGCCTGACACAGCCCGTAGCCTTCAGCCTTAGACTAGCACGAGAACTAAACGGGGGCACTGCCGACGCCGAAGGACGGTTCCGGGGAGCACGGTCACGCGGGGAGATGAGGCACCCAGGGCAGGGTGCCACGGACTGCGGGTGCTTACGATGGCCGCGTGTGTGAAACGCGGAGCTTGTGGCAGCTGCGCAGAGCGCAGGGCAGGAGGGATTGTGCTGGGACAGCAGGTGCGGCCCGGCCAGCGGCGGCACAGCACGCAGGGAAGGCTGTGTCCCGTTCGCGTAGAAACACGTCTGTGTCCAAGCACGTGAAGTGTCTGACACAAGGGCAGGTGACGCGGTAATCACAGCTGAAGGTTCCAGCACCCACCTGCGACCACGGGTGAAGGCACTAACAGGAGATACACGAGGAGAGAGAGCTTCGACGGCAGCGTAAGCCAGCACGATCCGGGTAGGACTCCCACAGGGTGTCACAGCACACTCTTCTCATGGGGTGCACACGGAAATGGTCTCCAGAGTGCGCACTTGAAACCATTTTTAGAGAGGTTTTTGCTATAGAGCATCCACTCTCACTGGAGAGACACAGAGAGACAGGAAGCAAGAGATCACCTCCAGGGGGATGGTCATGCTGCAATCCCTTCTCCATTCTCCTCTCAGGATTTTGGGCATGTACACAGACACACCTGGCGTGAGTTTCAAGTCTCCAGGTCCAGGACTCGAACCATGGTTGGCCATGCGGGAGTCCAGCCACATAATTGCTATGCCATCTGCTGGTCCCCAGGATGGACCTATGTCAGGCCACAAATCAATCTCAATAAATTCAAATGGATTGCAAGCATATTATACAAAGTATGTTCTCCAGTTACAATGCAATAAAATTAGAAATTTGTGACACTAGGAAATTAGGAAGTTCACAAACATGTGGAAACTAAACAGCACAATTACAAATAACCAAGGAAAAAATAACAGAAAATAAGATTTTTTAGAGAGAGAATTTTGCTATAGGGCACATGTGCTCACCAGAGAGACAGAGATAGACAGAAAGTGAGAAATCACCCCTGGGGGACGGCCACACCACAATCCCTTCTCCCGCACCCCCCTCCCTAGATCTGGGACACATGCACACATACCTGGTGTGAGTTTCGAGCTGCCGGGTCTGGGACTAGAACTGCAGTCAGCCATTTGGGAGTCATGCAATGTAGCCATTGTACCATCTGCTAGTCCCATAAGACACAATTTAAGTACTCTGATATGCTCAAAAATGAAATTCTGGGACCAGCAGCTAGCATAATGGCTAGGTCGCCAGACTCCCACGTAGTCGACCGCGGTTCGCGTCCTGGCCCCAGTGGCTTAGAACTCATGCCGGGTGCGTGTGCGTGTGTGCCCAAGACCCCGAGAGGAGAATGGAGGAGAAGGGATTGTGGCATGGCCACCCCCCCTGGGGGTGATTTCTCACTTTCTGTCTCTCTGTCTGTCTGGCGAGCACACACGCCCTATAGCGAAAACATCTAAAAAAAAAAAAAAAGAAAATGAAATTCTAACATGGCAACAGTTACAGATACAGCTAAAGCAGTTCTCAGAGGGAAATGTGTAGCTGTTGATGCCTATATTAAAGGTAGACATTTGAGAAACAGCTCAAATCAACAACGTAATCGTCCGTCTTAAGAAATCGGAGGAAGCGCTAACAAACCCAAAGTGAAAAGCTGGA
>NW_006160194.1:2215808-2218096 GCF_000334495.1 Tupaia belangeri chinensis | reverse complement strand
GATAGGAATGACGGTAAACCGCTCCGGGTCATGACGGGTGCAAGAGGGCGTCTGCCGCAGGTCGTGCAGGGGGTGAAGCGCATACGCCATCCAGAAGGTTTCCTGACAGCAGCGCCAACCGCAAACCCAGCGTCCCAGAAGCGTTGAGGTGGGCAGGGCCGCCCTCCCGTTCGCCTGCAGTTTCACGCTTTCTAAGGAAGTACGGCAGCAGGTGTGCTGAGGTGTCAGGGCCCACCAGGCACGGCGGAAACTAAGGACTACCTCCGAATACAGGAGACGGCGTCTCAGGCGAGATGGAACCCACCCACTGTGCCGCAGCGGTCGCTGTGGCCGCTGTCTTCATCAGACAGAGCTGTCCAGGAGAGGGTTTCTAAAAGGACAGACGAGGCACTGTGTGCTACCCGGTCTGCTTTAATAACATTCTGTAAGAAGGGAGATACAGGACACTTACATAATTTACGGGTCTTGGTCACTCCAAGCCTGCCTAGTTGTTTATATACTTTATACTTATTAAACCATACATTTAACATGTCAGCCTATTAATTTACTGGTTTTGAAAAGAATTATTTACTTATTTAATCCCATTTGTTGTTATTATTTTCTCTCTTTTTTTTTTGAGAGGTTTTTGCTCTAGGGCATGTGCGCTCACCAGAAAGACAGAGAGAGACATAGAGACAGAAAGCGAGAAATCACCCCCCAGGGAGGATGGCCACGCTGCAATCCCTTCTCCTCCATTCTCCTCTTGGGATCTTGGGCACGCACGCACACGCGCCCAGCGTGAGTTTAAGCCACCAGGAAGGAGACTCGAACCATGGTCGACTACGTGGGAGTCCAGTGACATAGCCATTATGCCATCTGCTGTTCGCTGTTATTATTATTTTCTAATTTGACCAGACAAACAGAGAGGGAGAGAGAAAGTGAAAGCAAGAAAGGAAGCTGCCAGGTCCGGGACTTGAACTGGAGTTGACCATGTGGGAGTCCAGCGCCCCCAGTCCCTTAATTTACTCGATTATCAAGTATCATCAGTTTCGAGCTATTAAAGGCACAGTGTCTAATAAACGGTCACGGGTTTCTCATAGTTTCACTTTTCTTTCCCTTTCTCTTTAGGCATGGAGACAATTTACCAGGTAGAGTTGCTCTCTTAGGAACATAATTTTCCTAAAATCGGGTGAGGATGAGTGACGTAAGTATTCATCTTCTCTTTTTTGATTCACAAACTTACTAAAGTGTGACCAGGTCACTCCGTGCCCCGTCCTCTGAGTGTGACCGGCCCACTCCGTGCCCCGCCCTCTGAGTGTGACCGGCCCACTCCGTGCCCCGTCCTCTGAGTGTGACCGGCCCACTCCGTGCCCCGTCCTCTGAGTGTGACCGGCCCACTCCGTGCCCCGCCCTCTGAGTGTGACCGGCCCACTCCGTGCCCCGTCCTCTGAGTATGACCAGCCCACTCCGTGTCCGGCCCTCTAGGTGATGGGACAATAGCAGACACAGCAGGCGATTAGTGTGAAGACTGGGAAGGTAACTCAAGAGTTTATGTAACTTATATTTTTTAAAATGTCAGTTTAAAATGAAAATAAAAGATGGAAATGAATATAGGATAGGAATAAACGTTTCACTAGAAATTACAAAAGAAAAAAGAAAGGAAAAGAAAAAAGAAAAGAAAAGAAAGCAAAAGAAAAAACTAAAGAAAAGAAAAGAATAGGTGCGTAATCTGTGGGTGTCCAGCAACATAGCCATTTTGGCTGCTGCAGGGCCCCGGGTTGTTTTTTTGTTTTTTTTTTTTTTTTTGGAGAGGTTTTTGCTGTAGGGCGCGTGCACTCGCCAGACAGACAGAGAGAGACAGAGAGATAGAAAGCGAGAAATCACCCCCCAGGGAGGATGGTCACGCCACAATCCCTTCTCCTCCGTTCTCCTCTCGGGATCTTGGGCACGCACACAGGCCCGGCGTGAGTTTTAAGCCACCGGGTCTGGGACACGAACCGCGGTCGACTACGTGGGAGTCCAGTGACATAGACATTATGCTAACTGCTGGTCCCTGGTCCCTGTTTTTAAAACTTGCTATAGGGTGCATGTGCTCGCCAGAGAGAGGGAGAAGGAGAGTGAGCAGGCAGCCCTGGGGGACGGCCACACTTGCAGTCCCTTCTCCTTCATTCTCCTCTTGAGATTCTGGGCATGCACACACACATCTGGCGTGTTTCACTAGTCGCCAGGTCGGGACCAGCAGTTAGCGTAATGGCTATGTCGCTGGACTCCCACGTAGTCGACCGCGGTTCGTGTCCCAGACCCGGGGG
>NW_006160194.1:2215363-2215668 GCF_000334495.1 Tupaia belangeri chinensis | reverse complement strand
ACAAAAAAAAAACCCCAAAAAAAAAAAAAAAAAAAAAAAAAAACCAAGTTGCCAGGTCCAGGACTTGAACTGCACAGTTGGCCATCTGGGATCCAGCCATCTTAACCCCCATACCACCTGGCTGGCCTAAAAATTGACATTTTTTAAAGTTTTATTTAGTTTTATTTGTTATTACTTAACAATTTGCTATAGGCTCTGTGCACTCAACAGAAAGAGAGAGAGAGAGAGAGAGGGAGAGAGAGAGAAAGAGAAAGAGGGAGAGGGAGAGAGAGAGAGAGAGAAAGAGAGAGAGAGAGAGAGAGAGA
>NW_006160194.1:2203558-2215268 GCF_000334495.1 Tupaia belangeri chinensis | reverse complement strand
AGAGAGAGAGCGAGAGGGAGAGAGAGAGAGAGAAAGAGAGGAAGAGGGAGAGGGAGAGAGCACAAGAAGGCAGCTTGCCAGGCCCAGGACTCGAACCATGGTCGGCTGTGTGGGAGTCCAGCAGTTCAACCACCACGCCATGTGCTGGTCCCCACAATTCGTAAATCTTTTTTTTTTTTTTTTCATGGAGAGATTTTCGATATAGGGTGTGTGCACTCACCAGAAAGACAGAGAGATAGAAAATGAGAACTCACCCCCCGGGGGGATGGCCTCGCCACAAACCCTTCTCCTCCACTCTCCTCCTGGGACCGTGTGTGTGCGGGGCGTGGGTTTTAAGGACCCGCGGTCACCCGTGGGCAACTATGCAGGAGTCCAGCGATGTAACTGCTATGCTATGGGCTGGTCTCCGAATTGATAAATCTTAAGTTTGACCACCTACAGGAAAAATGAAGGAGGCGGAGATGGATCACGTTAGAAGTGAAAGTGGGGACATTGCTACCAGCTTTATGGAAGGGACAAGCGTTACCTGCTCTCGGTGAGCGGAGGCCAACAGAGATGACCCCGGTGTAACGGGCACGCTTCAGAAAGGGACACGAGCCACGTGGCTTCGTCCATTCTCTGTTGCTTATCAACTATTGGGGCGTCAGAAAAGTCATGACACATTTTTACATAGAGAAAAGAAAAAGATGTCACAATGGTGATTTTCTGCACACACCTGACATACGCAGAGGTCCTGGGACGCCCGTGTGAGACCGCCGTGGGGCCCAGCTGCACCACTCGCACGCCCACGGCCCACCCGGCGTCGTCCTGTCTCAGGAAGGTGTCCCTCTCGGCGTCTTTGGAACCTCGGAATCCCTGTTGAGAGTCATGCTGGGCACAGCTTACCCCACAGCCGTCTTACTAAAGCTGGCCCTACCCCTCGTTGTAGGGTAGGGTCACCGAACTATCCTGGTTGTCTCCAAAACCAAGTCCGACCTCAGACGGTAAAGCTTCTACTGGTAACACTTAGGAAGATAAGCTCTGGTCTCCAACCAAAAGGTTGTTTCACGAAGAGAAGAGAACGTTCCAGAGAGTCTGAACGCGCTCGGCGAGGACTGGGGCAGGGGCTCTGACTACGTCTGCACTAGGACCACACGGGCTGGTGTTTCGGAAAACAGGTCTGGGTCTGACGGGACGGGCTCGGAGTCTGCATTCCTCCTTTTCCGTCTGTGTAACCTTAGACAAGCGGCTCACCCTCTACACGGAGTGTCTCGCCTGCACAATGAGGGTGCAGATAGTAGCTGTTAGACCAGCACGTGGATCCCACGTGGCCAGCTGGGGGCCAGGGTCTGCACCTGTGGCTTGAAAATCGTCAGGCCCGTGTGCGTGTGCCCAAAGTCCCAGGGGGGACTGCGGTGTGGCCACCCCCGGGGGTGATTGCTCACCCTCCCTCCCACCGTCTCTTCCCGTGAGCGCCAAGCCTTATGGCAAAAACTTGAAAATAAATAAATAAAAAGGAAGGAAGGAAGGAAGGAAGGAAGGAAGAAAAGCTTGCTGGGCATGTGTGTATGCATGCCCAAAATCACAAGAAGAGAACGGAGACGGGATGGTGTAGCCATCCCCGAGAGGGTGATTTCCCGCTCTCCCTCTCTCTGTCCCTCTCCAGTGAGCGTGCATGCCCTATAGCAAGGAGAAAGCAGGTGCTCCGATAACTACGTGAGCTGCAATACGTTTAACAAGGAAGGAGAGAAGTTAGCTACATATTCTATATGTATATATACACACATATGTGTTTTTGTCATGGGCTCACTGGAGAGACGGAGAGAGGGAGACTCACCCCCCAGGGCAACGGCCATGCTGAAATCCCCTCTCCTCTCTGGATTTCAAAAAATAATTATTTATTTAATTTTATTTATCATTGTTATTTTCTTTTGCTATAGGGCATGCGTGCTCCTCAGAGAGAGATGCAAGAGAGAGGAAGTGGGAAAGCTGCCAGGTCCAGGACTCCCACCGCTCAGGGTGTTAGACACACACACATGCGCGCCTGGCATGGTTTTCCAGTCCCCGGGTCCAGGACTCAAGCCTCGGTCAGCCATGTGGGAGCCAGTGCCTTACCAGTGCGCCACCTGGCGGCCCCATTCAACACACATTGTAGAAGTACAGAGTGCATAAGCGAAAGGACACCCATGTCCCTGGTCAGAGAACCTCTGCCACGAAGGCAGCGGGGACACTGAGGGTCCAGATACCGAGAGGACACCGGTGCTGGCGGCAGGGTCGAAGGGTGACCTGGAGGCTAAACCGTCCCAGGAGGGCGAGGTTTCCCAGACGCTCCCCTGCCGTGCACTCCCGGGAGGCCGTGGCCAGAGGACACATCGACCACGAAAGCCCGGCTGGAAAGAAAAAGCAGCGGATTTCTTGTCACTGTCCAAGAATGGCGGTGCCTGTGGCCAGCCTCGCGAGCTCCAGCCGTCATCCCACTGAAGATGCGTCTCGGGCTGCCCAGCCTCCCCCTGCCCGCCTGGCCGACCCCTGCAGGGGGCGTGTGGGAGCTGTCAGGCCTGCTGCTGCCCTGGTCCTCTGCTGGACCCTCCGGAACCCTGCCGTCGCCACCCCCCCCATCTCACACCCGCCTGCAAAAGCCCCCGCAGCGCCACTGAGCCCCACGGAGGAGGAGGACCACCAGCGCCCAGCCGAGAGCTGCGACTCAGAGCGCCCGTGGCCACCAGCCCTTCCACAGGGGTCCTCGCCCCGCATCGCCAGGTTCCTCACCAAGGACCTGGGAATAAAGAAGCACATGCAGGCCTTGTCTCCACCGGATTTGTGCCTGCGTGGAACCGCTCCACCCCCAGCCCAGGCCCACATGACTGCACTGCTAGGGAGGGGCCCCTCGCAAGTCCACAATCCCCACCAAAGCTCTGGTCTGTTCTCCCAGCAACTGACAAATGACCCCAAATTCATACACAGACACAAAAGAATCAATCAGAAAGGCCCAGCCCTGGTGGCTCTGCTCTGACGCTGGAGCCCGGGTGGGTCTGGCTTCGTCCCAGGCCATCTGTCCACACACACGCACACCCCAAGCCCTGGCTGTCTGGGAAGGCAGGAGTGAGGGTCACAGTGTGCAACCTGTTGAGGGAGTTTCTCTCTGGGTCAATCTCGCTCGCAAAAGTAAATAAATAAAAATGTTTTAAAAGTAATAAAAAGGGGACCAGCAGTTGGTGTAATGGCTATATCACTGGACTCCCATGTAGCTGACCACGGTGTGAGTCCCGGACCCGGTGGTGTAAACTCACGCTGGCGCATGTGCGTGTGTGCCCAAGATCCTGAGAGGAGAATGGAGGAGAAGGGATTGCGGCGTGGCCATCCCCCCTGGGGGTGATTTCTCGCTTTCTGTCCCTCTGTCTTTCTCTCTCTTTCTGGAGAGCGCATGCGCCCTATAGCAAAAACCTCTCCATAAAAATAAAACAAACAAATAAATACCAAGAACAAAGGTGGAACTCACATTTGGCCAGCTCTGAATCGGCACAACACCGCAGCAAGCACGCCGTGTTCCCCTCGAGCAGCTCACGCGGCACACGCATCGCCAGTGCTGTGGCTCTAAGCCTAGTGGAGGGCCGCATGGGGGCTGCGACGGCTGGGTGCACTGCGGCTTCAGCCCCGGAACAGCAGCCTGAAAAACACGCTGCACGTGTGTGCACGCGCGCCCTGAGTCTGCGAGGAAGGTCGAGAACGGATTGTGGTGTGGCTGTCCCTCCTGGGGTGATTTCTCCCCCTCTCTTTCGCTCTGTCTCTCTCCAGTGCGCACACGTGCCCTACAGCAAGTTAGGAAGAAGAAGGGAGAGAGAGAGAGAGGGAGGGAGGGAGAGAAAGAGAAAGAGAGAGAGAGAGAGAGAGAGAGAGAGAGAGAGAAAGGGAGAAAGAGAGAGGGGGGAAGGAAGGAAGGGTCCAGTAAAAAATCCAATTGATTTTCAACAGGAGGAAAGTAAATTCATCTGCAGAGGCTGGAGGGCGGAAGGACCGGCGACGGCAGCCCTCTGCAGGCGACGACCACGACAGTGGCAGTGGGCAGCAGGCAGCGGGCAGCGCTGGCACACTCTGAACGCCCTGAGACCACTGAGCTGGATGCTGTCCCCTAAAGGACTACTTATTTAACACCATTTGTTATTGCTACTGTTGTTTAAAAATGTTGGCCAGAGAGAAACAGAGAGAGAAAGGGAAAGTGAGAAAGTAAGTCGCAGGTACAGGACTTGAACCACAGTCGGCCATGTGGGAGTCCAGCGCCCCAGCCACCACGCCACCTGCTGGCCCCCGGGCTGTACACTTTAAGGGCATATATTTTGTGGTCTGTGAGTTAAATCTCAGTTTTTTAAGTTTTTAAGGGGAAAACGAAAGGAGAGGCGTGGAGACCCTGCATGGGGACGGCAGGCCTGGCACAGCATCGGTGCCTTGGTACGCGTGTCCCACTCCAGGGACGACCGAGGGAGCCCGCAGGCAGGGCTGTGCCACAGGGCGCCGCCCACTGGCTCCGCCCCCAGTAACCAGAGCTGGGTCTTAGCTCGTTCTGGTCAGAATTTTTGTATTTGTTTTAAGAGAGATTTTTGCTATAGGGCATATATGCTCGCTTGAGAGACAGAGACAGAGACAGAAAGCGAGAAATCACCCCCCAGGGGGATGGCCATGCTGCAATCTCCTCTCCTCCATTCTCCTCTTGGGATCTTGGGCACACATGCACATGCACCCGGCGTGAGTTTAAGCCACCAGATCCAGGACTCAAAACCACGGTCGACTACATGGGAGTCGAGCAACGTAACCATCGTGCCACCTGCTAGTCCCTCTGGTCACAGAAGTTTAAACACATGGCTGGCATGGGGCCAGCAGGTGGCACAGCGGTTAAGGTGCTGGGACTCACATGGCTGCCTGCAGTGCGAGTCCTGGATCTGGAGGCTTGAAACTCACGCCAGGCATATGTGCTTGCGTGCCCAACTCAGAGACGACGGAGAGGCTGAGCTGCGGCCGTCCCCCAGGGGTGGGGGTGATTCTCGCGTTTCCTCTCACTCTCTCTCTGGCAAGTGTGCATGCCCCATGGCAAAATCCTAAAACAAACAAGCAAACGAAACCCCATGCTGCCCTAGCCCTGGGCTGCAGGAAAGCGCCCCAAGGGCTGGGCTGTAGGGACCAGAGAATGTGCGGGCCAGCAGAGGCCGGAGGTGAGGGTGCTGGGTCCCACGCAGCCGACAGCATGGTTCCTGAAAGACGTGTCCACACGTGTGCACGCATGCCGAAGCCCAGAGAATAGAGGAGAGTGGGTGGTGGCATGGTCATCCTCCCTGGGGTGCTTTCTCAACCCTCCCCACAATAAAACGCACAGGCCCTATGGTAAAAAGAAGCAAAAAAGAAGAAAAATTAGGTCCTTTCAGTCCAGTGGAGGGAGGCCAGGGCCCGCCCCGGCAGAGGGTGGCAGGGCAGGAGGAGGGGCCACGCCCAACCCTTCTCCCCACACAGCCCCCTCGGAGTGGGGCGCTGGGTTCCACCACACGTGCTGACCTAGACCTATCATTATGGAGTTGCCCTAAGGTGCCACGTCATCACGCTGAAATTGAGAGTTAACGCCAGTCCCACGCAGACCAGGCCCCCAGGAGGCTGCCCATGCTGGGTGTTCCCGCTCTGGGCAGCGGCAGCGGCTTGGGTGCCCAGGCCTTGCTGCACTTACCGTGACTTGGCCTCCTTCCCGGCTGGCAGAGCCTCCTGGCTGACCACACCCCAGGGCCCCTCTAATACCTCACCCGGGGTTTCAGTCTTGAACTCTGGACACAGATATTCAGCTCATAGCACACACAAAATGAGCTCACGTTTTTTTTCTTTTTAAAAAATTTATTTAATTGGGGCCAGCAGATGGCATAATGGCTATGTCACAGGACTCCTGTGTAGTCGACCGCAGTTCAAGTCCCAGACCTGGTAGCTTAAACTCACGCCGGGCGCATGTGCGTGCGTGCCCAAGATCCCGAGAGGAGAATGGAGAAGGGATTGTGGCATGGCCAACCCCCCTGGGGGGTGATTTCTCGCTTTCTGTCTCTCTCTGTCTTTCTGACAAGCGCATGTGCCCCATAGCAAAAACAACTAAAAAAATAATTTATTATTATTTTTAAAATTTTGCTATAGAGCACACGTACTCACCACAGAAAGCGAGGGAAAGTAAGAAAGCTGTCAGATCTGGGACTCCAGCTGCAGTTAACCACGTGGGAGTCCAGTGCCTTAGCCACCATACCACCTGCTGGCCCCAAGCTCAAATATTTTTATTTTTATTTGTTTGTTTGTTTGTTTGTTTTGAGATATCTTTGCTATAGGGCATGTGCACTGTTTGGAGACAGAGATAGAAAGCGAGAAATCCTCCCCCAGGGAGGATGGTCACACCGTAGTCCATTCTCCACTCTCCTCTCGGTATTTTGGGCATGCATGCACTGGCCTGAGTTTGAAGCCACCGGGTCTGGGGCTCAGATCCCGGCCGAGTACCTGGAAGTCCGGCCACACAGCCATCACACCACCTGCTGGCCCTGGTGCCAATATTCTGAAAGGAGCCTGAGCACGTATCCTGAAGCAGGGAACAGGTGGGGTGGGGCAGAGGGATGCTCGGAGGGGCTGGGGTAGGACAGTGGACAGTGCGGGGACACTGAGTCAGGGCTGATGAAGGCTGAGCTGCCATGTCCCCCACTCGGCAGCCTCTGGGGCTGGCCCTCCTCCCTCCCTGTCCTGAGCCCCGTGCTGGAGACTTGCTCCAGCCGGGGTGGGTTGAAGCTCATAGGAAGGTGACTCAGGCAATAAGAAATTTAGGCAAAGACTTCTATGCCCTTCAGCATGTTCTTAGTCAGAGCGAGCTCAAGACTGCAGCGTCAGTGGCTAGGAGGCATACGTATTTATTGAGGGGTGTCTATAGAAGTAGGAGTGGTGAGGGGGAAGTAAAAGATTTTACTCTAGAAAGTGAAGTATTCAAAGCATAGGAACAATAATCATAAAACATGCCGTCTGTTTTGTTTAGGTATAAACAGTCACAATCCTCAGGGTGAGGGAGTCCATTTGTCTGTGCATTTTCTTCTTAGATCTTGATTACTGGGAAAGGTCTTTTGGGTGAGGGGGCTTTCAGGAAGCTTGATAACCTCAGTCCCAGGCCAGCTTAAGAACTTCAGCCCCAGGCTAGGGTGGCAGCGGATTGCTGGTTACAAAGGCCTATATAGATATCTTGTCTTGTTAAGTAAAGACACGGTTAACATGTACTAAAGTGGAATATCTATATTACAGCTAAGGGGGGGAGCCTATTGTCCATATGGGAAGGAATGTGGTCTTGCGAGCAGCTTAATGACTGCCCTAAAGGGTACTGTGTACTTGGGACCCTCTAGTGCTGCTCTGTACAATGGCTGTGGCTTGGGGAACAGTGACCTTCCCTTGTCCTGAGATCAAAGGTGGCTCATGGTCTTTGGGCTGTCAGTATCTCACAGATGAGCCCCTGAGCCTCTTCCAGCTATTGAGGTCATTTCACTAGTTTAGTAGCTTTCCATTAACCCAAACCTTTCTAATGCTATCTATGTAATCCCCAGTAGAAGAAGTGAATGCAGCCTTTTTTATTGACATTTTCTAGGCAGGTGGGATGAGTTTCATGGAAATAATTCCTGTTCGCCACTGCGTTAGGGATCTACAATCCTTCAGGATTATTGTAAAAGTTACAGTAAGGCTAGGGGTGTTATTTTACCCTTATGGGGTACCAGGGTACTGTAACGACAGTAAAGCCCATGGCAGAAAGATTGAAAGCACAAACCGGTACAACAAACACAGTTGAAACCTTGAGCTCGTGGCTGTGGCCTTGCCTGCAGTTCTTCTCAGCCTTGCTTAGACATGAGAGGCAGCTCCCCATGTTTTGCCTGTGTTGGCTGCATGGCTTCCGCCAGCGCACCCCCCCGCCCCGCCTGGCCTGCCCTCTGTCTCCAAACCAGGCATCTGTTCCAGACCCTGCTCCCCTCTGGCCTTCTCCAGCTTTATACCAGGTGGGACCCTGTGGAAGGAGCGTCATGGGGCCGGTGACACTCTGCACGGAGTGCAGCCCCAGGTACCTGTCCCTCCTGGCCTCCCCCAGGCTCAGTGGGCTCCCTCCCAGAGGCCACCCCCCTCCAGCCCCACCTGCCAAGCCCATGAGGGGCTGTTGCTCTGGGGAGGGATTCAGGCAGCTCCTGCAGCCCCAGACAGTGGCTCTGCATATGCAGGGTGACGACTCCAGAGACCCTGAAAGGGCAGCTTTGGGGAGAGGTTACTGGTCAGGGCACAGCCCGCGGTGGGGAGTCGTGTGCAGATCTCAAGCCTTGTCCTTGGGGCCCCAGGTGCCCTGCGGGTGACCAGGCGACAAGCAAGGGGCAGTCAGACTTGCAGTGGGCACTCAAGGCCTTTGGATGGGCGGGGATCCCGTGTGCACTGGTTCCGCACCCCACTGGCCCCAGCTGCCACCTACGTTGCAGAGATCCTTACTCAGTGACCAGGTGGCCTGCCATGGCCCAGCTCTGCAGAGAGCCAGGCCGCCTCTCCTTATTGTCCTGTCCCTATGGAGGCAGCAGGAAACTGCCCTCTGCAGGTGGGCACCATCCACTCCTGACTTCAGCACCAGGGTTGGGAGCTCCCAGGTCCCTCCCCACCGGGCCAGTCCCTGCTCCTCAGGTCGGGTCACAGCCCCACCCCACACCTGCCCACCACAAGGTCTTCCCCTACTCCCCACAGCCACTTCCGCCCAGAGGCTGGCCCAGGGCAGCGCCTCCCCTCCCGGACCCCTCCTCATTCTCCAGGCCACAGCGCAGCCTCCCTGCACGCGCACCGCCAGGCCGCACCGCTGCTGAAACTGCGCAGCTCCCTGCCTTCTGGGGAGCTCGCCCCAACCCCGCAGCTCCCGCCCGCCCGGCCCTCCCCCTGGCCCCCCAGGCCCCAGGCGAGGCTGAAGGGCTGTCTTGACAGGTGCTGTCGCCTCTCCCCGGCGCCCTCCCCTCTTCCCTAGCTCCTCACCCGCGGCCGCCTGCAGCCCCTGCTGCCCTCTCGCCCGGTTCCCAAGACGGCGCCCAGCTCTCCGGGAGCCGCCGGCGCTGAGCCCGGAACGGGTGGACAGGCCAGCGCCCTCCGCGCCAAGTGTCTTATCACGCGAGTTCGCGCTCGGGGCGCCTAGAAACTGGTCAGCGACGGCGGATGGCGAAGAGGGGAGCCCCAGCGGAGTGCTGTCGCTGTCGCCGCCGCCAGGAGGCGCGCTGCTGGGGGGACCAGGGACGGGGAAGGGCCGCTAGGCCCAGAAGCTGTGCCCGCAGGCGCTCCTCGCGGGGCGGCCTGGGCATGACTTGGAACCTCGCTGGCCAGGTGGGCCAAACCTTCGCCCAGGGGCCCCTCGGGGAATGCACTGCACTGCGCTCCACTGACCGACCCCGCGGCGCCGGCGGGGGCTAAGGCAGGCCGCAGCCCACGCGGCCTGGCACAAGCCGTGCAGACGCCCCCACGCTGCCCCCAGCCCTGTCCTGCTCTCTGCTGCGGCCCCACGCAGGTCCGCGGCCCCTCCAGCAGCCTGGGCACGCCCTCCTGGGGTCTCCCGAGCCCCACCCGCCTTCCTGCGCCCAGCGCGCCTCAGCCCAGCCGGTCACCTCCCTGCCCCAGGGGCCAGGCAGCCGGAGGTGATCTCACCTTCCCCACGTGGGGGCTCACCTCCCCGATCTGGCGGCCCACTCTGCCACGGAGATTCGTTTGGAGAGATGTTTGTTATGGGGTGCGTGGGCTGGCCAGGGGGAGAGAGAAAGTGATAGAAAGCGAGAAATCACCCCCAGGGGGGATGGCCACACCGTGGTCCCTTCTCCACTCTCCTCTCGGGATCTCAGCCATGCTCTGCGGATGCCCCTCCTGAGTTAATCCCTGGTCTGGGACTTGAACTGCTGTCAACTATATAGGAGTCCAGGGCAGTAACCATTACACCATCTGCTGGTTGTGCTCTCTTCCCACTTTAGACTGACTGGAGTCCCCACCAACAGGCCCCTGACATCCTGAAGAGGCCCGATGAGCCATCCTGCACCCCCACACCCCTGTCCCCAGTCACTGCCCCAGCCCAGCCCAGGGTTCCCACACCCACAGGGCAGGCTGAGGTTTTCAAACCACCCCAGCCCCGCGGGCACTGGGGCAGCATCCCTGTGGTCCTCACCCGCCCAGTCTTCCCATCACCATCCCACACCCATCTGTCTGGATGGCGTCCTCATCTCTAGCCAGCCAGCCTCAACCACCTGCTCACCCCGGACAGGCACACCAGCCAGCGCACCCTCCCCTTTCCTCTCCCGCCTAGAGGGGCTCCCGGGGGGTGTCACCCCACCTGGGCTGGGCGGTGCCCCAGCTCTGTCCCCTGCCCACAAGTAGCACCTTGAGCCTGAGTCCAGCAGCAGGCCCAGGCTGTGGGCAGGGGCTCTGGGGTGCAGGTACCCAGAGAAGTCTGGAAGGAAGGGGGCTGGGCTCTGAGGGGACAGACTGCTGGATCAGGGGCCTCAGGGCGGGTTGCAACTTCTGGCCTGGGCAGAGCCAGCTACACTCTCCACAGCTAAAGAGCAGGGCCAGGGCCAGGGCCGCACGGGCAAGGCAGCCGGGAACCGGACGATTGCTTTAAACCCCTGCCTTCATTTTTGTCGTTCGTTTGTTTTTCAGTTCACTCACCAGCGAGAGACAGAGGCAGGGAGAGGGAGAAGTGAGAAATCACCCCCGGGGGAGGGATGGCCATACCACAATCCCTTCTCATCTCTTCTTGGGACTTTGGGCATGTGCAGACAAACACCCAGCATGTTTTTTCAAGCCACCTGGTCCAGGACGCAAACTGCGAAGCTGACCATGTGGGATATGGTGCCTTAGCCGCCATGCCGCCTGCTGGTCCCGAATCGCTGCGTTTGTTGGCTTCTCTGCTCCATGCAGCCCACCCGCGCCCTCGCCTGTCCACTCGTCCCTTTACCCATCCTCTCCCAGTAACACTGCTGAAAGCGAGAGCCACCTTAACTCACTGCTGCAAAAGGACTGGAGGATGGAGCAGACTGAGGGGAGGCTGGGGAGTGGGGCTGGGGCGCACATCTGCCCTCTGCCTGCAGGACGTCCAGCAGGGTCTGGGACTGGCCGATTCCTGCCACACGGAGAGCTCCAGGGAGGGCACGGCCTTCTGCGACAGATCAGAACTCCAGTCCTCTTCCTCTTCCTCTGCCACCCTGGAGAGAAGCCCATGGCCACTGGAGCTCTGGCCCTCTGCTGCCCTGCCCTCTGCTTGCCAGGCGCTGGGCGGGTGAGGGTGGACGGCGTGGAGGGGCTCAGTGGAGATGCAAACAGCCTCGGTCACCCGACGGCAGGCCCAGGGCACCTGACCTGTAACCAAGAGTCAGCGAGACCGATCCCAGCAGCCCCTGGCATGCAAGGCTGGAGCGGGACGAACGAGGGAGGCCGGGGTGCCCCACGTCACCAAGGGTGGCCTCGCGTTCCCCAGGAGCGGGGGAGGCTGGCTCCTCCTTTGGCCTTCCCGTCCTGACAGGTGGGCCGCGGGCGGGCCGGGGCGTCGTCGGGCCACGGGGAACACGCGGTCCTCGCCGCCGCGGCCTCGGCCCCTCCTGCAGCCTCGGCGGGGGAGGCGGCAGAGCAGGCAGCACGTGCTCACGCCGCAGCGGAACGTCCTTCCCCGCGGCTCGCGCTTCCAGGGGGAGCTCCGGAGTGA
>NW_006160194.1:2199695-2203381 GCF_000334495.1 Tupaia belangeri chinensis | reverse complement strand
GCGCGGCGGCCCGGCCCTGCAGCCGGCGTCGGCCCAGCCGGTGCCGAGCGTGGGGCGCAGGGCAGAGGAAGGAACTGAGCCGATCGCTCGGGCCAGCTGCGCGGTGGCTTTATTTACCGGCGCGGGGGCAGCTGGCGAGGGACAGGTTCCACCGGGGCCCCGTAACGTTCACAGCCGTGGCGGGATGTGGCCTCTGTGGCTGAAGTCAGGAGAGCCCGGGACAGGCGGCCTGGAGCCAGCGGAGTGCCCGCTGCTGTAGACAGGGGTGGGGGGGCAATGACGCCGAAGAGAGGGACCCTGTGGACTTGGAATGGGGGCAGTGAGGACGCGGGGTCAGGACCCGTGTGGACATGGGTGGGGGCGGGGAGGACATGCGGAAGTAGGGGGTGGTGGGGAGGGACCTGCGGAGGACCTGGGCGGACGGCAGCCCGCAGCGGGAGGGCATGGAAGCCCTGGGCGGCTGGTGGGCAATGCCTGGTGAGTGGTCCCAGGTGAATAGCAGCTCTTTTGAACTAGAAGACTGATTGGAGTTTTCACATGGAAAATGAACAAGCAACGGTGGTCAAGAAAACTCGTGCAGAGTAGGACTGGTGACCAAGAGCAGTGGCCCTCGCGCCTGCAACGTGTGGGAGGCCCAGTTTAAGGCCTGGTCCAACCTGAAGCCTGGGCTTTGCAGCAGACTCCTGTAGTCCCAGCCGCTGGGGCGGCTCTAGCACTGGGAGGCTCAGTGGAGAGAAGCTGTACTTAAAAAAAAAAAAAATGAGAGTGGCTGGGCCCGCCATGTCACCTGCTGAGCCCAGGGTGCAGCACGACTGCAGGAGAGTGTGGGCAGAGTGGTGGGTGGGAGCCTCACCCCTCTATGCTCCCGTGCCCCAGGGCTGACAATGGGCCTCTTACTGTACCGGGCCGTATCCAGAGGCCCAGAGGTGCGAAAGTGAGACCAGACAGTGGAAGGGAGGTTTGGCGGCCCACTGCGTGGCCGAGTCCTGGAGCTGATGGCTTGAAAAGTACAGGGTGCATGTGCGTGCGTGCTCAAAATCCCCCTAGGGAGAATGAGGTGGGCCTCCTGAGCTGCAGGTGTGCCTTCTCACTTTCTCTGGCATGTGCATGTGCCCTACTGCAAATTCTAAACAAACACTAACAGGAAGAGAGAAGTTGGACCAAAACTCATGGGAAGTCCTGCTGGGAGAGCAGAGAAATGGGGACGCCGTGCAGGGAGAAGGCAGAGCTTACAGAGGGTTTTGGTCTCAGTTTTGTTTTGACAGCATCTTGCCGTGCTGGAATCCTCCAGCCTCGGCTTCAGTTAGCTAGGAGCACAGGTACCCAGCACCTTCCTGGCCTCTCCAGGCTAGTACGGGGACCGAACCCAGGTTCCCAGCCCTGCTGCACTGCCTGTCGCTGTCCCACCAGAGCCGGGCCGACACGCAGGCTTTTGTTCAGCCTGATTCATTGGGCCAGCAATTAGTAGTTGGTACATGGCTCTCTGTTTTCTCTCATCTTCCAGGCACGGATTCCCACCCGAGAGGGCGGCAGCCAGAGGCCTGTGAACGCCTTTGGGGGGGGTGTCTTCCGTCTGCACACGTGCGTGCGCCCCTGTGATACAGAACGCCGTTGGGGGATCTTCCGTCTGTGCACATGCCCATGTGGTGCAGAACACCGCTGGGGGGTCTTCCGTCTGCACGCTTGTACACGCCCATGTGGTGCAGAACGCTGTTGGGGGATCTTCTGTCTGTGCGCATGCCCATGTGGTGCAGCGTCCTTCTCCCCCGGGATGGCAGTTGTGTGTTAGACACTTTGCAATTGCACTCACATGTACAGGAGTCCTTTTCTTTTTTAATTTGCCACAGGGTGCACGTGCAGTAGTGGGGAGGGAAGCGCCTCCATGGGGGAGGGCCATGCTGCAACCCTTCTCCACTCCTCCCACCTTGGATCTGAGGCGTGCGCTCGCATGCACCCGGCATGTTTCTCAAGCTGCTGGATCCAGGACTCAAACTGGGCAGTTGGCCATGTGGGACCCAGATGCGTTACCCGCCACGCCGCCCGTGTGCTGCTGTAGTGAATTGCGCTGGGAGATATGTGTGCCAAAGTCGCATCGCACTCCACGAGGTCACACTGGCACAGATCTGGGGAGTACTGAGTCGGGGTTAGAGTGGCACAACATGCAGCCACGGCCCCGTCGCCCTCCGCGTCAGGCGTGCACTCTGCAGCATCCTGGTGACGTAGTGGGGTGCCCCGGCCTCCCTAATAAAGCACCGTTCAACGCTGTGGATTGCAGATATTCATTCCTCAAATCCACACGGAACCCTGATGCCCAGAGGGGGCAAGAGGGCAAAGCAGGCACAGAGCTGGGGCCTGGCACTGTCAGCAGAGGAGGGTCTCTGGACAGGCTCGGGGGGAAGGACATTACAGGGTGGGGCAGAGGAGGCCGGAGGCACCCCCCTTCCTGGCCCAGGGTGCGGGGGGTGATATGGAGATGAAGAGCTGTCATCTGTGGGGGTGCAGGGAAATGGGGGACACCCTGGAGCTTGAGCTGTGGCCAGGAGCAGATGATTGGGGCCCACCGCATGCGAAGGGTAGCCTTCCGTCTCCCTCCATCCCCCAGCTTAGAGACAGCCCGGCACTTTTTCAGCCTGGAAGCTGCCTAGACAGGGCAGCTCCCTTGGGGACACCCCACAGGGGGCCAATGTGGCGGGCTCAAACTGGGCAGTTGGCCATGTGGGACCCGGATGCGTTAACCGCCACGCCGCCCGTGTGCTGCTGTAGTGAATTGCGCTGGGAGATATGTGTGCCAAAGTCGCATCGCACTCCACGAGGTCACACTGGCACAGATCTGGGGAGTACTGAGTCGGGGTTAGAGTGGCACAACATGCAGCCACGGCCCCGTCGCCCTCCGCGTCAGGCGTGCACTCTGCAGCATCCTGGTGACGTAGTGGGGTGCCCCGGCCTCCCTAATAAAGCACCGTTCAACGCTGTGGATTGCAGATATTCATTCCTCAAATCCACACGGAACCCTGATGCCCAGAGGGGGCAAGAGGGCAAAGCAGGCACAGAGCTGGGGCCTGGCACTGTCAGCAGAGGAGGGTCTCTGGACAGGCTCGGGGGGAAGGACATTACAGGGTGGGGCAGAGGAGGCCGGAGGCACCCCCCTTCCTGGCCCAGGGTGCGGGGGGTGATATGGAGATGAAGAGCTGTCATCTGTGGGGGTGCAGGGAAATGGGGGACACCCTGGAGCTTGAGCTGTGGCCAGGAGCAGATGATTGGGGCCCACCGCATGCGAAGGGTAGCCTTCCGTCTCCCTCCATCCCCCAGCTTAGAGACAGCCCGGCACTTTTTCAGCCTGGAAGCTGCCTAGACAGGGCAGCTCCCTTGGGGACACCCCACAGGGGGCCAATGTGGCGGGAGCGGCTGGTGACGCTGAGAGAAATGGTGCTGTCAGCGAAGTGTCGGAGTTGGGAGTGGAGGTGGTAATGGCTGATGGAAGTGACAGCAGTCATTGTGAGAGTGGTGACAGTACCGATGGAGGACGTGGTCGCCGTGGAGGAGGTGATGGTGAGCAAGATGGCAGCGGTGAGGGAGGGGGTGAGGGAGGGGGTGGATATGATGTAGACAGAGGGGGTGGAGGTGATGTAGATGGAGGAGGTGAGGGAGGGGGGGGAGGGGGTGATGGGATGGAGGGGATGGGGATG
>NW_006160194.1:2194849-2198650 GCF_000334495.1 Tupaia belangeri chinensis | reverse complement strand
TGAGGGAGGCGGTGGAGGTGATGTGGGCGGTGGAGGTGACAGGCAGTGGTGACGTGGACAGAGACAGCGAGGGAGGTGGCGGTGGCACTGGAGGAGGTGGCAGTGGCAGTAGTGATGGAGGCAGGGGTGATGAAGTCTGTGGGAAGATGACGTGAGGACAGTCTGGGTGGGGAAGAGAGAAGCTGTGGACCAGGGCCGAGCGCAGGGGTGAGATGTGCCCCTCCGTCCTGGGCACAGCCTTGCCCGTCTGTGCTAAGGCTCCTTGGGATTTGCAGAGGGCAGCTCCCTGAGCCAGGGCAGGGTCTGGTGCACTGTGCAGACCAGGAAGGGGTGAGTCCCACTCTGCTGCCTGCGGCCAGGGCTGGGCGCTGGGATGCCAGGCTGCTGCATGCCCTGTGCCCGAGGGCAGCAGCCACGCCCAGGGCTGCCCGGCCCATCTCACACACCCACCCGCTCACAGCTCTCACCTGGTACACCTTTGCTGGGCCGGCCCGTCCTGGTGCCCCCTGTGTTGTCCACTCAGAAGGCCCTGAGGGGTTGCCTCCTGCCCCGCAGGCCTTGCTGCCCTCCAGGGCCACCACCTCAACAGAGGCCCAGCCTTTGCCCACACAGGGCCCTGTGTCCAGCCTGGGGCAAACAGCTTGGGTTCCTGAAGTTCATGGAAGGGAGGGGAGCCCTGGACTGGGCACCATGGCCCTGGCGCCTCAGCCCGCTGTCCAACCAAGGAGTCAGGCTGGCTCTCTCCAGGAAGTATGCCGGGAGGCCCGCTGTGCCCAGGGGCTAGACCACCCTCTTCCCCTGCCTGGTGGCATGGTGGCAGCTGGGAGCATGGAGGGCCTCCGTGCTGGACGATAGTGTGGTCCAGTCCCTGGGGGCAGAGGGGGTGCAAGCGACGCAGGGCAGGCACCACTTCCCCACTGCAAGGTCTTTAGTTTGAGGTCCGGACTGGAAAGGCCAGAGTTGGCCCAAGAAACCCAGGCCCTTCTAGCAGCAGCTCAGTCTCACCCGGGGGCCCTTGAGCAAGCACTGCCTGCACCCCATCCTGAGCTTGGTGTCAGCCTGGTTCTTTGGCAGGACAAAGCCGTGGCACAGCCTGAAGAGCAGGGCTCGGGGAGACCCTGCCTGGGGGGGTCCATCGCCCCCTGGGGTGCTGGCCAGTCCTCACAGGTGGAGGGTGTTGGGGGGGAAGGCGGAGGAGGGTAAAGGGCAGGGCAGCAGGGTGCAGGGAGTAGGGGTCTGCCCGGGAAGGCTGGAGGGGGGAGGCCCAGCCTCTTCCACAGGGTGAGAGCCCCTGTGGCCTCCCACCAACCCTGCTCCAGCCCCTCCCGAGAGCTCTGCCTCCCAGGGCCTATCCTTTAAGCTCAGGTGGACACCCCACCAGCCTGCCTAGCAGGCCACTCCCGCAGGCCTAGCCCCCCCGGAATGATCAGGCTCTCCCCGCCTGGAGTGGGCTTTATTACCACTGTCACTGAGGTGACCAGCTTGTGAAGGGCAGAAGATGGCACAGGCTGACAGCGGGCTGGCTGGTGCTGACCGAACCGCCCAGACCCTGGGACTGACCCTCATCTGCTCGCCCTGAGCCCCTTTCCAGGGCAGAGCAGCAAAGACCCGGCCTGGACCTCACATGGCAGGCTCCACACCACACCCATCTACATGTGCTTAGTGTCTTAAATGTATGTGCATATATACACATGTAGCTATGTGTCTGTACACACACAAGTGCATGTGCACACATACATGTGAGCGTGCACGCACAAACACAAGCACACATGGGAGTGTGTGCATATATACACACCTATGTACATATACATGTGAGCATGTGTGCATGCATACACACATACGAATGAGCTTACATGCATGCATACATATGAACTTAAGCTTACATATACACAAGCACGTGCATATGTACATGACCGCGTGCATAAATGTGGGCACATGTGCATGCACGTGTGATCATGTGTGAGCACATGTCCCTGTATGCTTGTGAGCGTGTGTGCATACACGTGCATGTGAGCGTGTGCATCCCTTCTGAATGTGCCAGCTGTGAACTCAAGCTGACTGCCTCTCTTGCATCACGGTTACATGGGCGAGGGTGATGCGGTGTCACTGACCGAGGGTGGGTTCCCCGTTGGGGAGGAACCCTCCCCACAGCACCGCTAGGGAACCAGCTCGAATGCAGCTCCCTGCCTGGGCAGTGGGGCACCTGCTGGGCGTGCACACACGTGCACATGGAAACTGCTGGGAATCCAGTGCAGACACATCTCCCTGCTTGAGAAGCATTGCTATGTGCAGGACACACACGCACACACATGCACATGGAAACCGCTGGGAATCCAGTGCAGACTCATCTCCCTACTTGAGAAGTATTGCTATGTGCAGGACATGCACACACGCGTGTACACACACACGTGCACATGGAAACCGCTGGGAATCCAGTGCAGACTCATCTCCCTACTTGAGAAGTATTGCTATGTGCAGGACATGCACACACGCGTGTACACACACACGTGCACATGGAAACCGCTGGGAATCCAGTGCAGACTCATTTCCCTGCTTGAGCAGCACTGCCATGTGCAGGACACACACGCACACACATGCACATGGAAACCGCTGGGGATCCAGTGCAGACTCATCTCCCTGCTTGAGCAGCACTGCCATGTGCAGGACATGCACAGACACCCGCGCACACACACGTGCACATGGAAACCGCTGGGAACCCAGTGCAGACACATCTCCCTGCTTGAGCAGCACTGCCATGTGCAGGACATGCAACACACATACGTGCACATGGAAACTGCTGGGGATCCAGTGCAGACAAATTTCCCTACTTAAGCAGTGCTGCCATGTGCAGGACACACACACACATACACACATGTACACACACATGCACACACACATGGAAACCGCCAGGGATCCAGTGCAGACACATCTCCCTGACTGAGCAGTGCTACCATGTGCTGGACACACACACACATACACACATGTACACACACATGCACACACACATGGAAACCGCCAGGGATCCAGTGCAGACACATCTCCCTGATTGAGCAGTGCTACCATGTGCTGGACACACATGCACACGCACACGGAAACCGCTGGGAACCAGCACAGAGACATCTCCCTGCTAGGGCAGTGCTGGCACATGTTGGACACATGCACACAACACACATGCACACATGGAAACCCCCACGTGGAGCACATCATCCCGGGTCCTCCCGCCTCTCTCCTGGACTACGGCGCACCACCCACAGGGTGGCCTCCTGGGAGGCCCTGCACCACTCGGGGGAGGGTTAGCTGCCTTTCCACTCCAACGAGGCAGCTGCATGGACACGGCCTCAGGTGTGGTCAGAAGAGGAGGGTTGCCTCGCGCTTGGCTGGCCTCTGTGCCACTTCCAACCACAGGATAAGCTGCCAGGGATGGGACCAGCAGTTGGTGTAATAGCTATGTCGCTGGACTCCCACGTAGTCGACCGCGGTTTGAGTCCCGGACCCAGGTGGCTTAAACTCACGCTGGGTGCGTGTGCGTGCATACCCAAAATCCCGAGAGGAGAATGGAGACGGGATTGCGGCATGGCCATCCCCCCAGGGGGTGATTTCTCACTTTCTGTATGTCTCTTTCTGACTTTCTGGTGAGCGCATGCGCCCTATAGCAAAAACCTCTCCAAAAAAATAAATAAATAAATAAATAATTTTAAAAAAAGAAGCTGCCAGGTTCCTGGGGAAACCAGGCACTCAGGCCGCCTGCCCCCTGCTGACCCTGACACCTGGGCTACCCCAGCCCCTGGCTAAAACGGGACC
>NW_006160194.1:2191636-2194111 GCF_000334495.1 Tupaia belangeri chinensis | reverse complement strand
CTGCAGGGACCCGGCCCAAGGGTTGGTCAGAAGAGGAGGGTTGCCTCGCGCTTGGCTGGCCTCTGTGCCACTTCCAACCACAGGATAAGCTGCCAGGGATGGGACCAGCAGTTGGTGTAATAGCTATGTCGCTGGACTCCCACGTAGTCGACCGCGGTTTGAGTCCCGGACCCAGGTGGCTTAAACTCACGCTGGGTGCGTGTGCGTGCATACCCAAAATCCCGAGAGGAGAATGGAGACGGGATTGCGGCATGGCCATCCCCCCAGGGGGTGATTTCTCACTTTCTGTATGTCTCTTTCTGACTTTCTGGTGAGCGCATGCGCCCTATAGCAAAAACCTCTCCAAAAAAATAAATAAATAAATAAATAATTTTAAAAAAAGAAGCTGCCAGGTTCCTGGGGAAACCAGGCACTCAGGCCGCCTGCCCCCTGCTGACCCTGACACCTGGGCTACCCCAGCCCCTGGCTAAAACGGTACCAAGTCTCAGCAGCAAGATCTGCCCGGTGAGGTGGTCCGGCAGGGTGAAGAGCCCACCAACCCCAGGGGGCATCGGCCCCTCACCGGAGCCCTCCCCAGGGCCCGCACCCACAGGCCTGCTAGGTAGCAGTGCAGCACCAGTAGTTAATGAGGGACTGTGGCCCCCACCCGAGGCTCTGTGAAGGACTGCAGTCCAGGGAGACCCCAGAGGCCAGCAGGGCAGGTACTATGGCCCGTGGTGGGCTGGGCCGGGCTGGGCTGCAGTTCTCAGCCCTCCTTGGCTTCACCCTGGGGATGCTCAGAGCATCCCGGACCTGGTGCCCAGGCACAGAACCCCTGGCCTGTGCCTCACTAGCAACAGCTGGCGAGCGGGCGAGCTGGCGAGTCCCATCTCGGTTTAAAGGGAAGCCGTTTCCCATTTCACCTTCTCTGCCCAGTTACAATGCAGTCAGGATGCTGCCCTCGGGGACCCTCAGCCCACCCCATGGTGATCACTCCAGAGCTGCGCCTCTGCTCCTGCTGCGCTGCGCCCCCCACGTGCCACCAGCTGTGCACAGACAGCCCGCTGGCACTTGCTGTGCCCCGGGCCTTCCCAGCAGGGGTTCCTGCTGCCACCCTCCGAGTCCCACTGGCGACTCAACAGCAGCTCTGCTGACACGTGAGCCGGAGAAGGGTCGGGGGTTCTGGGGCTGGGGTCCGGCCCCAGGCTGCTGCACGGCACCCAGCTGGAGAGCACGGTGAGAGGAAGACCATGCCTGGGCAGGCCACAGCCTAGGGGCAGGAGCTGAGAGTGGGGAGAGCAGGAGGATGGAGGAGGGGCAGTCACCAATGAGCTCCCGGCTTTCCTTCCGCTCCAGGCCAAGTCCCACCTGGGTGCGCCCTGCCCTCCCTCCCAGCCCAGGCCCCCAGTTGGTGTCACACCAGCAGTGCCGTGACCAAGCTGCAGTGGAACTTGCGGACGTGGCGGTACAGGTCCCCTGACTGCGTGAAGCGACGCTCACACCAGCGGCAGGCATGCGGCTTGTCCCTCGTGTGCACCACGGCGTGACGGCTCAGGTTGTGCGAGTACTGGAAGCTCTTGCCGCACTGCACACATGTGTAGGGCTTCTCCCCCGAGTGCGTCCGCTCGTGCCTCTTCAGTGTGTACGTGCAGGAGAAGGTCTTCCTGCAGAGCGGGCACGTGGGCACCGCGCCGTCTGCTGAGAGCCCTGCCCGGGCGCCATCCCGCTGGCGAAAGTGGGCACTGAGGTGCAGCTGCAGCACGGGGGCGCTGGGGAACAGCTTGCAGCACAGCGGACAGGTGCACAGGTGCCCCTGGGGCTCTCGCCCCTCCTCGCTGGCCACCGGCTCAGCATCCAGTACCGGCTCCTGGAGGCCCTTAGGCGAGGGAACACGGGGTGGCTGCCCAAGGCTTGGGGGGCTCCAGGGGCTCTGGCTCTCCTGCTGGGTCAGGGAGTCCAACTGGTCTTTCACTGGAGCAGGGGCGCGAGGCTGCCTGTGGCTGCAGGGGGGTGTCTGGAGGATGCAGGGGGGATGAAGCGGCTCCGGCCTGGGGCCAGACTTCAGCGACAGGTCCAGGGCCAGGTCTGACTCTCCTGGTGCCCGCCTGGGAGGAGGCCCAGATGCTTGCAGAGGGAGGGTAGCCTTGACTCCAACCCCGGGGTGACCGGCCCTCCGGGCAGCGCCGCAAAGCTCAGGGGTCCAGGCTGGCAGGGGCCGCGGCGGCTGGAGCGGCTCTGCCCCTGGGGCGGAGGTCTCCTGGCCCAGCTCTCGGTCCTTCGCGCCCAGCCGGCCCCTGCAGACCTTGACGATGTCATACATGTGCAGGTAGCTGGCAGCGGCCAGCACGTCCTCCACCGGCAGGCTGCGCAGGTCCAGGCGGCCCTCGTACATGAAGTCCAGCAGGCGGCCAAAGGCGGGCGCCGTGACGATGTCGCCGTTGAGCCGCACCGTGTCGCGGCTGCTGGGCCGCCGGGCCCCTTAGGAGGGGGTGGTGT
>NW_006160194.1:2188218-2190981 GCF_000334495.1 Tupaia belangeri chinensis | reverse complement strand
GGCCCAGGCGACTTCCCGGAGCGGCGGAACCGCTGAGGTCACCTCGCCACCCGCCTGGCCCGCGCGCCGCCAGTGGGGGCTCTCGCGATACTTGCCCCCTCGGCCTCAGTGTCCTGGCTATGGTCCCGGCTGTAACCGTGTGCAGAAGGACCCTGTCCCAGGGCCCGTTTCCCGGGCCCGCGCTGGGCTGTCACCTGAGGGGGCGGCCACCTGAGGGCGCGGACGGGACTTGGCCTCGGGCCACCCGGTGGGCGAGGGGTGGATGGGGGGCAGGTGGGAGGTCGTGAGCTGTGAAAGGTGACACTCCTTCCTCGGAGAACTCCTTTGCAACTTGGTTTGACCACTTGGTGTCAAGGAACCCTCTTCCGAACCTCAGGCGGGACCTGGGTCTGGGCGACTTCGCCCAGGAGCGGCATGTGCTGCAGCCAGGGGCTGAACTGGGGTCTGCACGGGGTGAGGGGCGTGGGCGTCAGGCAGGTGGCCGGTTCCTGCGGTGTCAGGGCAGAGCTTAGCTCTCTGAGAGGAGCTGGCAGGGGCCCGGGGGACTCCAGGAGGGGCGGCCCCCTCTCCATGGCCGGCGCTGCGTCGGCTCCAGCTCCCCAGCGAGTTGGTGGCACTGGCCTCTGCAACCGCAGCGTTAGACCTTCCGTTCTCTGTACCTGGGTGAGGAAGGTTAGGGCAGGGGGCAGTTAGGGCTTGGGTCCCAGCCCGCAGGTGTCAGCCTGAATTCCCTTCCCTCTGGCTGTGGGGGCGCCGGGCCACTGGCAAGGCTGTTGCAGGGGTGGGGCGGGAGGTCCTTCAGGAGGGGGGCAGACGGGCTGCATCACACAAGGGTAGGACCCCTGCGGAGTATGTGTGGGTGTTCTCTAAAAAATTCTGGAAACTGCATTACTATGAAAAAATCGCATGGGTTTCAGATCTTTTTGTACCAAAATAGATGCGAGCTTCAACTGCATTTCCCCTGAACTTTCTGAAGTCCAGTCAGACGGGACAGGACTGGTGCGGAGCCCTGCAGCTGAACCCCTCCCACCCCTCAGGTGCCAGCCAGAGAACGCGGTCCTTACCCATCTGGAACTCAAACCCGAAGGGCGCTGGGTGCTCTTTCCTCAGTGTGCTAGCTGCCCAGGGAAGACCTGCCCAGCGGAAGGGGGCAGAGCCTGGCTCCCGCTGCCCGCCTGCTGCGCCGGGGACCCCTTCTTCCTCCCTCCCCACTAATAAGACTTCCCTGAATTCAAGGTCAAGGCACCCCCAGACTAACTGCCCCTCTGGCCCTGCCTGGCAGACCCTGCTACCTTCCAGCCCTGGGACAGCCCTAGTGACCCTTGGCACAGCGGGGCTGCACCGGGCCTTCCTGGCATTAACCGGGCTGGCGTGGCCGGGTCTCAGGGCCTCTGCAGTGAGGGTCGCGGTCCTTCAGCTCTCCTCCCCGGCTCTGCTCAACCTCGCTGCCCTCACGGGGCAGAGGGAGAAAGGTGGCCTCTGAGGTCAAGCAGTCTGAGTTCTAGTCCCACCTACCCCACGCCACCTCAGGAGGGGCTCTCAGGCCGCGTGGTCTCAGGTCGGGGTGACACAGGCAAAGGGGCCATGTAGCAGTGGCGGGTACTGACAGAGGACGCCATCTCCAGAGAGGGTGGCCATCTGGCCCAGTAGCTGCCCGAGGCCCCGCCCCACAGCTGCTGCCTTGACCAAGCAGTCTGGGGCGCAGCCGGCTACAGAGGGCGACAGGGCGCGAGGTCCCTGTGCTCTGCAAGCCGCAGGCAACACCTCCCGCCGATGGAGCGCTATGGTCAGAGCCTCCCTGCGATGGCCTGGCAGGGTCACCAGCTGGTCCTCTCCCTGCCCTTTCACCTCCAGGCAGGCGCAGTGTTTTGTTCTTAAGAGAGACAGAGAGTGAGAAATCACCCCCCAGGGGGATGGCCACGCCGCAGTCCCTGCTCCTCCATTCTCTTCTCGGGATCTTGGGCATGCACGCACACGCGCCCCACGTGAGTTTCAAGCTGCCAGGTCCAGAATTCGAACTGGAGTCAACTCTGTGGGAGTCCGGCACCTCAACCACTACACCACCCGCGGACCCAGGTGTGGTGCTTTTGAAGAGAACAGAGGAGAGGGGCTGGGCCTGCCCACTGGAACACCCTGGTCTGCAGAGGGCCATGGAGGCAGAGGTGGACACAGGACTGGGCGCTGCGTGCAGTGGGTGGGGTCTGTCACAGGTCCTGGGCCAGCACAGCAGGCACCAGCCGGAGCCATGGCCTGGAGGGACAGGCAGGGAGGCTTCGGGGATGGCCAGAGGAGCGGGCTGGAGGTCTTGGAACCTCCGCCTCTTCCTCCTGGCCCTGGTGGCCACTCGCTGGCCACGCTCCCCTTCCCGTGTGCCCTGGCCCTCTGCGTCCTCCTCCATCCAGCTCCACTCTCCATAGCACAGCCATGCCCAGGATGGGGGAAGACACAGGACACCCTTCCCAGGGGTGCAATGTGCCGGGCAGCCTGTCCCAGAGGGGACCCAAGCTTGCCAAGTAAGTGACAGGCAGATGTGATGCTGGGCCCTAGGGCAGCCGTCGGGTCAGGCACGTGCCCTGAGCAGCCCACTCTGGCTGGGCCTCTGTCCTGGCCCTTGGGCAGGGCCCTGCCGGGGGTCCTCTTTCTGAGCTGGGGAGGCCATGCAAGGCCGGGCTGGGTGGGTCTGGATCTGAGCACCCCTACCCAGGGAGCCAGGGCTCCCGTGCAGGGGAGCGTCCACTGAGGGGGACGGCTGCAGGCTGTCCT
>NW_006160194.1:2187513-2188163 GCF_000334495.1 Tupaia belangeri chinensis | reverse complement strand
GGAGAAGCAGCGTAAGGCCGCCCCCCCCCCCCAGACACTCACAGACCCCAGGAAGGGAGCAGCTTTTCTTTCACAGAGGGTCCTGGTCAGCGCTGGGCCGGGGCAGGGCCGGGGGGCTTCTGACTCTAGTGGGGCCACAGCCCAGGGAAGGGTCAGGGTGGGAGGCAGCCCTGGCATCCTGAGCCTGGCCCCCTCCCCACCCCCGCTCAGCGGTCCTGGCTTGTCTCACCAGCACAGCCCTGAGGCTGAGACCCTGCAGGTGGCCCTGGGTGTCCACAGGGAGATGCCAGGCCAGCCAGCCCCTCTCCTTCAGCAGCCAAGCCCCCGCTGGCACGCGGAGCAGTGGCCAACCCCTTGCGGTGTCCCAGACCTCCCTCCAGCTGCCCAGGGATGCTCGCCCTCGGCCAGAGTCCTTGGAGTGAGGCTGCACGCCCAACACCCCCGAGATGTCAGCCAGCCTGCCCCACTCAGTGGAGGCAGAGACCCCGATTCCTCCCCACAGGGGTCTCGGGCACATTCTGATAGGATCGGGCCACTTTACGGACAGGGAAACTGATGCCAGGAAGGCCGTGGCCAGCGTGGCTGGACTGTCGCCGGCCCAGCCCCTGCGGCGGGGGGGGGGGGGCCCCCCGCGCGCGGGGGGACGCGCC
>NW_006160194.1:2184572-2187033 GCF_000334495.1 Tupaia belangeri chinensis | reverse complement strand
GGGAGGCCTGGGCCGCGGAGGCGCCGCGCGGGGCATGTGCTCGGGGCCGCCGCGCCCGGCCGGGGGCTCAGCCTTGGGCCAGCGGTAGCGGGGGCGCTCCGGGGCAGTCCGGGTAGGCCCTGGGAAGGAGAGCGCGTTTCCCAGGGCAGAAGTCGCACATGGTGGCAGGGTGCCCGGGCTGGCCGACAAGGGCTGCCCTCCTGGGCCCTGCGCTGCTTCCTTCCTGGGTGGGCTCCGGAGGTGCTGCGCGCCCATCCCAGAGGGGGCTCAGCCTTGGGCCAGCGGTAGCGGGGGCGCTCCGGGGCAGTCCGGGTAGGCCCTGGGAAGGAGAGCGCGTTTCCCAGGGCAGAAGTCGCACATGGTGGCAGGGTGCCCGGGCTGGCCGACAAGGGCTGCCCTCCTGGGCCCTGCGCTGCTTCCTTCCTGGGTGGGCTCCGGAGGTGCTGCGCGCCCATCCCAGAGGCCTGAGGGGCCTGGGACTCTGGGCTTGCCCCGCGGACGAGGGCCCCGGGGAGAGCAGGGAGCTGGGGCAGGCTGGGGGCAGCACGGGGGTCTGGGCCTCCGGGCCTGGCTCTCTGGCCAAGGGCCCCGGCACTCCTCGCTGCCTGCCCTGGCCCTCTCTTGCCTGCCCCTAGCTCCCATCCCGCTGAGGGTGGGGCGGGGTCCCTGCCTGTAGCTAAGGCACACTCAGCCGAGTCCGGGAGGCCGGCCGCCAGCCCCTGCAGTACACAGGCAGTTTTTAAAGTGTCGGAAATGTAGCAGGAGCCCCGACGTGCAGGGCAGAGCAGGGCAGAGCAGAGGAGGCACGCCTGCCCGTGACCCGGCGAGGCCTCGCTGGCCTGGCGCATGGGACCCTGGTGGGATGGGACCCTGCGCTCGCCCCCGCCCATGTGTGCACAGACATATTTTTACACAGGCCCAACAGCTGTCGGACTCTGTCAGCAGCCTAGGCTAGGGCTGCTGGGGGTGGGGACACAGCCAGAGGTCTTTGGGACCAGCCCTCTGCCTCCAGGCCACGCCCTCCTGGTATCCCAGCACCCAGGCAGACAGTGCTGACCGGTCCCTGTCCCCGCACAGGATCCCCCCCCAGTCCCCCTTGCTTCCCCCGCAGCCTGTGGCCTAGCAGGGGCCTTCCTGCTGCCCAAAGTCAGCCTAAGGCCATTGGTGCAAAGTGGCGCTCTTGGCCTGGTGGGAGACCCCTGCTGGAGCCCTCACTCCCCTCCCCAGCAGCCCGGGCACTGCCGGGCTGGGGGAGCCCCTGAGGGCCCATTGGCGAGGCGCACAGGCCTGCCCACAGGAAGGATGCCATGCTTTTTCTCAGGGTGCCGGTTAGTTACACCAGAACCGGGTTTCCAGGGATGGCCAGAGAGCAGTGGGCAGGCTACGTAGGATCAGAGTCCGAATGTGCTCCAGTAAGAGCCGGTGGGGGCCCACAGGCGGGCATGCGCTGTGCCCACCGCCCCCCCGAATGCTGTGGCCTGTAACCCACCAGGTTGTCTGACCCTCTCAGTCCCCACCTGGGCCTGGCAAAACCAGAGTTCTGGTACACGTTTCCTAGTGAACGAAGCGGATTCAGGCGGCAGGGGTGCTGTGGTTTAGGAGGGGCCGGGTGCCTGTGGGAGGTTTAGGAGACGCGTGGGGGCCTGGGGCTCTCCTCGGCACCATCTACTGCCCTCCCTGCCCTCCTCCCTGCGTTTCTCTGCTTTCTGGGTGTGGGAAGTAGGGCCTTGTGCCTGCCGCAAGGGTCCAGCTCAGGTGTGGAAATGCCCTGGACAGGGTGGACACTCAGCACCAGAGGCTGGGGGCAGGGCAATCAGGCTGCCTGGAGGAGGCGGCCTCTTAGCTGGGTGAGCAGGTTAGGGAGGCCCTCTGGGGCAGGGAGGTGGGGTGGGGGAGGTGAGCAGGGCCAGCGAGCTGAGGGCCTGGGGAGCAGTCCAGGAGCAGGGTTTGTAGCCGGAGGCGGAATGCGCTGTGAAGGGGAAGCAGGTGGCCAGAGGGTGAGGAGGGCGGGGGTTGTCAGGGACCTGAGGACCACCCCGGGCAGGGGGACATGACTCACATGCATCCTTCGTTCTTCCAGAGGCTACGGCCAGGCTGCTGGGCACGGGAGGCCCTGCGTGAGAGGCCAGGCGTGTGAGGGAGGCCCGGCCCCTGCAGCCGGCGAGAGCCCCGGGCGCCATGGACGACGTGGCTGTCGTGAAGGAGGGCTGGCTACACAAACGAGGTCAGTGCCTGGGGGGTCGGCCTGGGTGGCACAGGGTGGCCAGCAGCCCCCAGGGTACTCTGCAGGGCCGTGGTGGCCACGGGACGGAGCATGCTGGGCCCAGGCCTGCCAGGCAGTGCGGCCTATCTCCCCAGCTCCTGGCCAGGCAGGGGTGTATCCAGCCCGGGTCCTCTGGGAATGTGGCCGGCCAGGCTCACAGGGCCTCTGGATGGCAGGGTGAGGCTCCGGGGGGGCCCC
>NW_006160194.1:2179915-2183766 GCF_000334495.1 Tupaia belangeri chinensis | reverse complement strand
GGTGTGCCTGGAAGGCAAGGACACTTGGCTGTCCCAGGGCGGGCGTGCTGGCAGCCCGGGCGCTGCCCCAGGGCCCCTGAGGGCAGAGTAGGGCTGCTTGGCATGGCCTGGTGCTGGCCCCAGGACTGACTGCCTGAATGGCGCCCGCCTCCCTCCCCGTCTGCCCTAGGCGGTGCTGTCGCTGCCCTGGGGAGGAGCTGCTGGGACGGGGTGCACCCCACTCCACCCTCGTCCTACTCACTCTTCACTGCTGGGTGTGGGGCTGCCGCTTGGCCCCTCTGACCTGCCAGGGCTGGGCTTCACACCCAAGGACTTGGGCAAGCCTCTCCCTCTGGCCCAGTCAGGGACTGGCCAGCACCCCTGACTTTGTGCCCCTGTAGACTGGTCCTGGGGACCCTATGCCATCAATTCGCCTCCTTACACATGCCCTCCCGCAGATGGATCCCACATCTTTGGGGGACTCCAGACTCAGCAGGTAGGGGAGCATGGGAAAAATGGGTGTCGTGAGATGGGGTTTTGTGGCATGTGTAAGAGTTCCCCAGCAGACCAGGCCCTGAAAGCCCCCCCAGCCAGGGGAAGAGGCAGATGACAGAGATGCCTTGCAGTGCGCTGGGGGCAGAGGACCCCACGTGTGGTCAGCTGCATGATGGAGCCCTGGACACTGGCTGCCCCTGGGGCCCAGCCCTGCCAGCCTCCACTGCTGACCTCCAGGTCCCTCGAGGAGGCCTGCCCTGTGTGCCACCGCCCGCTCCGCGCTGCGCTCCTCTTCTGCATACAGCCGCACGACCGACTGCTGTCCCAGCCACTGTGCCCAGGCAGGAGTGCCCCTCGGGGTGTGGTGGCCAGGAGCTGAGCTTCTTGGGCCCCAGTTGCGACCCACACAGTGGGGTGGCATGGGCAAGCACTTAATGGGGTGGAGATTGGTTCGTGCCCCAAATCGGTTCTGCCAGTCCCGGCAGCCTCCAGGCCCTGCCAGCTGCCCCGGTCATGGTGGGGAGAGGGTCCTGTCCCCGGCTCCTCTGCCGCCAGCCCCCATGGCCCAAAGGAGGCATGGCGCGGGCAGCGGGCAGCTGACAGTGCACCAGCTGCCAGGAGCTGGCCACTCCTGTTGCCTGGACCGCACGATGGCCTAAGCCCATTCCTTGCCCAGGAAGCCTGTCCTCAAGGCCCTCTGTCCCCTTGGCTCCCATGCGCAGGGCCAGGTCCTCCACAACAGCGGTGGGAAGCTCCAGTCCCCTCCTGTGGTGGCCCTGCTCTGCCCGACGGCACCCAGCCTAGTGCCGCAGAGGGCCTGCTCCCGGGCCCAGGAAGCCATGAGGACCTCCATGTCCTTGTGCGGTGGGGCAGCCAGGCACCCAGGAGGAAGAGGCTGTGGGCCGTGGGTAAGGAGTGGGTCTGGCCCGAGGCACCCTGGCTCATTCAGTTTGGCTGCTGGCCAAGAGGGACCCAGCAGGAGGGAAGCGGCTCGGAGTCCTCTAGCCCAGGCCCTCGTGCTTCCAGGAGGCCCGCGTCTGGGCCTCGGGGGGCTGGGCCGGCCCTGGCACCTCCGCGCCACTGGGGGACCTCCCCCAGGAGGATGGGTGGCAGAGGTTCTGAGGGTTGCCACAGGCCGGCTCGGTCCTGGGTGGGGGCTGTAGCGGTTCTTCCAGGGCCTGACTTTGCCAAGCAAACCCACAGGGAGAGGCCTGGAGGCTCATGTCAGCCTCTCCAGAGAGCAGGTAGTCCCCAGGGTCCACACTGGTGGGCACATGGGCAAAGGGACGCTGCTGCCAACCCCCACAAGGAGCTCAGCAGGGCCACGGGAGGCAGAGGCTGCAGACCTGCCCCAGCCCGCTGAGCCTGGCAGGCTAGAAGGCAGGCTGCCGTGCCTCCCGGACCTCAGTGTCCCCGGCTGTCCTGCCCCGTCTGGGTGGGCTGCCATGCTGCGGCTGGCTGAGGGGCTGGCGGTGTGAAGCTCTGTCCCCCAGAGAGGTGGCCTTGGAGTGTGGCTGACCTGGGGCGGGCGGGTTACACCTTGACCCTTACCACCGGTGGAGGGGCCAGAGGCAGGGGTCGGTGGAGGCCGAGGTCGGTGGAGGCCGAGCACGTGGTCGAGGCCGAGGCCTGGCCGCCGCGGGCGTTTCCTGTTTTGTGAGCGTGTGGAGTTCTGCCTTCGAAAACAAACAGCGAAAGAGGAAGCTAGAGCGGCCTCCGCTGGGCCGAGGGTCAGTGTGGGCCCCGGCCCCTGAGCTGCCCTGGGGGTTCCTGGCCCCATGGGGAGGAGCAGCTGTGCCAAGGGCAGGCCAGGACGGAGGGACGGCACGAGCACCCGACAGGATGTGCCAGCCCACGTTCCTAGAAGTGCCACGGGGAGCGCAGGAAGCAGGACCCGGCTGACTGCTGGCATCCCTTCTGCCTGGGCACACCCGGCCGGCTCGGGGCCAGCGCCCGGCCCTCAGGCCTGCCTGTAACCGGAGCTGGTGGCCGGCTCCCAGCGCCTGCTTCCCGGGGTCTCACCGCGGGCACACATGCGGGTCCTGCCAGGTGGGCCCAGGCCAGCTCCCGGGCTCAGCCCTACCTCCTCGTGTGCGGGGGCCCCTTCCCCCTCACCTTGTCTCTGGCTGCTTTTCCTTCATTTGTTGAGGGCGCGTCCTCTCCGTGGAGATGGCGCGAGGACACACCCTGGTGGCTGGGTGTGCCACAGCCCTATCCACCTGCGTGTCCTGTCGGGCGCACAGGCATATGCACGCACACGCACACGCATGTGTTTCTCAGCTGCAGGGGGCCGTGTGGGGCCAGACCCCCGACTTCAGGTGCTGGGATGTGCTCGTCTTTACCCTTAGACTACTGTTGGCAGCGAGGGGCTCAGGCTTGTCAGCAACTCCCCGCCACATTGGGGGGCCTTGGGTAGGGCTCCTGGGGTGCTGGCTTGGTTTGCAGGCCCAGGGTGGGGCACGACTGCAGCCCCGGCCTCAGTACAGGCCAGGCGGGCGTTTCCGGAGCACTGCCACGCGCAGGTCTCTCCAACGGCCCTGGGGCTGGGTTAGGGCTGGCGGGCCAGGGCCCTGCGGCCTGGGCACGGCTGAGGTGCTCAGCAGCCTGCCTCAGCAGCCCAATGGCACTCGCCCGCTAGGTGTGCCCTGGGCTAGGCAGCGGAGGGCCCTTCCCTGGAGGCTGCTCCCTGTGCCACCTGCCGGGCGCCTTTCCCTGGGCTGCGGTCTTTGCGTCTGCACCCCAGGTGCGGTGGGGAGGGCAGGGCTGTGGGCAGCGGGGACTGGAGGGAGCTGCTGGCCTTCCCTTCTTACAGACGGGCGGTGCCCACAGGACCCCGAGCCAACAGAGCGGTGGCCCTCGGCCTCCTCTGCACTGTGAGCCTGTCTGTCCTTTCCAGCTGACTTCGTCTGGGTCTTGGCCCAGGATGGAGGACAAGAGGTCCCTCAAGAGAACTGTCCTGGAAGCCCTGATACATGGTACTGTCCGCTGTGGGCCTGGGCAGAGGCTGCAGAGGCCCAGACCAGGACAGGCTGTGGCAGGAGCCTCTGCCTCGCCCTGCAGGTGGAGTCAGTGACCGGCAGGCCCTGTCTTGGGGCCCCCATGTTGTCACAGGGTCTGGCACCCCCAAGTCCTGGAGTTCAGTCAGGGGCCCTCGGGACGAACTGGCTGGATGGTGAGCGGGGAGCTGGGGTGGTTTGGCCTGTGCCTGGGCAGAGGCCGCAGTGGCGGGAGGCTGGCACATGGCAGGCAGAAGGACATGTGAGGGGGATGGAGGCCGTCCTGTTTGGGGGAGTGACCATGGGGATCAGCAGGGAGACACCCCGTGAGGCCCCTGAGACTGGGCAGGGAGAGTGAGGGGCAGAGCGGGGCAGCGTGGC
>NW_006160194.1:2178897-2179780 GCF_000334495.1 Tupaia belangeri chinensis | reverse complement strand
GGCGGGGCAGAGCGGGGCAGAGCGGGACAGCGTGGAGGGGCAGAGCGGTGGCACCCGGCAGGGCCTGTACCACATGTGAAGGGCCTCTAGGAAGCAGGTGGGCTGTGACTTGGGGGGGTGCTAGGCTGCCAGGTCGGGAGGGCAGGGGTGTGGCCCAACCCAGGGGACAGACGGGTGTGGCTTCAGGGTGCAGCGACACCGCGGTGGGCGATGGACAGAGCCCGGGAGGAGGAAGGGCCGTGGGTAGGGGCAGCAGGCATGGCTGCTGGGAGGCCCAGTCCCTGGCAGAAGCCCCGGGAGCTGAAGGAAGGTGTGCAGGGCTGAGGGCCGTGGCCACGGCGGTGCCGCCTGTGCCCCCTCCTGCACGTCTTTCCTCGCGGGAGCGCACACCGCGGCCTGCGGCACGGAGGCCTGCATGGGCCACTCACGAGCTCAGTCAGGACACAGGGCCTGGGCCTGTGCTCATGACCCGCCTCTGCCCTCCAGTGCTCCTGCCTGCTGGAGAGGGGACCGCGGGCAGGCAGAGGCCAGGTGGGCGCAGAGGCCGCTCTCCTGCTGGGCCTCCCCTCTCCTTGTCCGCCTCGGCCTCTGCGCCACACCCCAAGGCCAGGGCTCAGCCCAGGGAGCAGGTCGGTGTATGTGTGTCACCCCGAGGCTGGGTACTGGCCCTGGCTGTGGGGCACCTCATGCCCTGCCTCGCCCCCGGCACTGGTCGGACTTGCAGAGCTCGTGGCCCGGCCCGGCGCGGATGAAGGAGGTCCTTTGAGGTGAGCGGCCGGGCGAGGAGGGCTGCAGGGCGGCGGCGGCAGCAGGTGGCTTGCTCAATGTGCTGGAGAAGGTAAATGGGCGGCCGGCAGCTGTCGGCGAGAGGGCTGTGGTGGCG
>NW_006160194.1:2177799-2178859 GCF_000334495.1 Tupaia belangeri chinensis | reverse complement strand
CGGGCCTGCCTGGCACCCTGCCAGCCGCCGCAGCGCTTACCCAGCAGGCTCCTCGACAGCCACAGCCGGGCTGGGGAGAACGGCACGGCCCGGGGGCCGCTGTACCTGACAGTGGGCGCCTGGGACACGAGGCATGGAGGGGGCGGTCTCGCCCGGTGCTGGCCGTGTGGTCTGAGGTGTGCTTTGGCCCAGGACGGTGACACCCCCAGATCCCGGAGTTCGGCTCCTTCTGGGGAACTGGCTGGAGCGGACCAGGGTGCCGAGGCCTAGGCAGCCGCCCCGCTGTGTGTGGACCTGGGGGTGCTGTCAGCGGCAAGGGCTCTTTGGTGGCTGGGAGGCCGTAGGGCCGAGGTCACTGGGCCCCCTGAGGGCTGCGCCCCTAGCGCTGCCAGCCCAGGTGGGTCCTCCTGCTGGACTGGCCAGCTGCCCACAGGGGACTGAGCCCTTGGCATCAGGCCCTGAGGCCCAGTGCGGCCAAAGCCCCAGGCTGAAGCACATGGGCAGGTAGGGGTGGGGCACCCCTTGGGGTCCCAAGTTGGGCGCTGTAGTACAAGTCTTGCAGCTGAGAGGCAGCCGGGGCCGGGCACCAGCGGCTCCTGCGGGGAGGTGACCTGGTTGCTGCCGCACTGGCCCCAGGGGAGCGGTGGGGCTCGCAGGGGCAGGGGCTAGAAGACTCGCATTCCAGCCACCCATCCCAGCCACGCCCACGTCCAGAGTGGCAGCTGCATGGGCGGTGGGGGCCTAGCCTCCCCTACGGGGCTCTGTGCCCACCCAGACTGGGAGAGTTGACACCAGAACACGGTGGAGACCCCAAAAGGGCCGGTCCCCTGCCCAGGACAAGTGCCCAGGACCGCGGGACACTGAGCACAGAGGGTTAGCAACCGAGACTGGCCCTGGGCGGGCCTGGGCTGTCGCATGGCCCCGGGTATGTGCAGTGCCTGCCCCCTAGGCCTCCCGTACTGCATGGATGCTGCCTGGCCCCACTGTCGCCCCAGTCCTGGGGTGGCCTCTCTGGGGCCCTGTCCGCCGCCTTGACCACCCCGATACTGGAAGCCCAGGG
>NW_006160194.1:2176661-2177482 GCF_000334495.1 Tupaia belangeri chinensis | reverse complement strand
CGCGTCCGGCGGTGGCCCCAGTAGGCTGTGGGGACTGGCTGGGCCTGCGTGGCACAGGGTGGTGAGACGGGGCTGTGGGGCCAGGTGGTGACAACTCATGGAATGCAGACAGCGAGGGGTACCGGGCCTGCCATCCGGTTGTTGTGGCCACCGCCCGGCAGGGCGCCTCGTCAGTGCTGGGATCTGATGTGCCTTGTGCCACCGGTCTGAGCTGGAGCTGTGGCTACCATCCCCACCACGTGGGCCCTGCTGGGCGGTGCTCCCTGCAGCCTTGGCTGTACAGAGCGAGGGCTGGGACCGCAGCGGCTGCACCCAGGGGTGCTCGGGTGGAGGGTGAGCACCGGGCCAGGAGACGGCCGTGTGCTGAGCCCTGGGGGTATGCCTCAGAGGGCTGCCCACTGCCAGCACAGCGCCCCAGAGCCTCGAGGGGTAGGCGTGGGTGCAGGCGGCTAGGTGAGGCAGCCCGTGGCTTCTCGGCTCTCCTGGGAGACTGCTCCCACCCAGGTCACCATGTTGCGTTGCCATGAGGCCTGTAGGGGCGGAGGGTGAAGGTGGAGAGTGCACAGCTGTCCCAGGGGCTGCAGGAGCGGGGACTGTGTGACACTGCCCTGCTCCATGGAACCCACGTGGCCAGTGTCCCCTGCGCTCCCTGGGGTCCTGGCCTGCTGTGACTGGCTCTGTCTGAGGGAGGACCAGCAGGACCCAGTGCTGGCAGGGCCACTGGAGCTTGGCTTTCACCAGGTCCCTCCAGAAGCCCTGGTCCAAGGCTCGCTGCGTGGTGGGAGACTGAGGCCGTAGAGCCGGGTCTGGCCTCGGCCCCG
>NW_006160194.1:2168901-2170185 GCF_000334495.1 Tupaia belangeri chinensis | reverse complement strand
CCCCGAGCCCTGTCGGTGCTGTCGCCTCATTAGTGAGTTCCCTGTTGTTAAACTCCTTGCTCTGCAAAATGTAAACGGAACATTTCCCGGGTGTCAGTATGAAAAATGACAGTTGCTGGGCTATCGTGGAGGACATCTGCTCGGATTCCGAGTGCACACCCGACGGCTGATGCTGCAAAACTGGGGGTTCGGCAGACTGCGAACCTGGGGCCGGGGCAGCCTCAGACTGGGACCACAGGCCCGGGTCCCTCGGAGCCCCAGCTGCCGGCTGGTCTGGTTTCACAGGCAGTGCCTGAACAGTGCCATGCTGTGAGGGCCAGCACCCACCCCACAGGTGACAGGCAGGCTTGCACCCTGTCCCTGGGATGCCCGCCCCTCTCCATAGGGTCCTAGGCTTTGTCCTTTCGGGAAGACCCCCTCGCGCCCTGCTCACTGTAGCTAAAACTGCCTGGCTGGTGCAGCACCGCCTCCTCCAGGAAGACGGCCCTGTAGGTTGGCCTGGACCCCCAGCCTCTCCCGCAGTGTGCCCTCCCCGGCACATGGGTGTCCTGGCCTCTTGCAGACACAGCTGGGCAGCCCCTCGTGCCAGGGGCCGTCGTGGTTTCCCTCTCTGACACCCGGGGTTCGGCGCCCCTGCACAGCAGCCATCGGCGGGGCTCAGCAGCGCAAGGCGGGGAGCCCCGGGCACCGGCTCAGCCCAGCTCTCCACAGGGGAGTACATCAAGACCTGGCGGCCGCGCTACTTCCTTCTCAAGAGCGACGGCAGCTTCATTGGCTACAAGGAGCGGCCGCAGGACGTGGACCAGCGCGAGGCCCCCCTCAACAACTTCTCCGTGGCGCGTAAGTGTGCTCCAAGCCTCCTGCTCCATGGTCTCTCACTGGGAGGCCCCACCCTGTTGAGGGCAGGAAGGGTGCATGTGCCAGGAGCCCCGTCACCCCAGGCAGAGCCTGTGCCCCCGGAGGGCTGTTGGAGACCGCCAGGCCCTGTGGAGGGGCGTTTGCTTCCCTCTGGGCTGGGGTGCAGGTGGGTGAGGGCTAGCCCGGTGTCCTGCAGAGCTCAGCGGGACACGGCCCCTCTGCCCCTCACTCTGGCTTCATCTCCTGCCTGTGTGTGACCCTGCCACCGTGGGCTGGGTGGGTGGATGTGGGCCCGCTGTGCAGTGCAATCCCAGGTCTGACGGCGAGCCTTGGGCCTGGCCGTGGTCGGAACGTGGTGCAGTGTCCACGTGGGCTCCTCCTCATGCCGCTCACCCTGCTGTGCAGCCCGGGGTCCTGGTCTTAGGG
>NW_006160194.1:2163807-2168874 GCF_000334495.1 Tupaia belangeri chinensis | reverse complement strand
GTGAGCTGTCTCCAGGCTGCAAGTACAGGCCCAGGGTGATGGCGGCTGCTGGTAAAAGGAGAGACTTGTGTGCTGGGAGGTTGGCCAGGCCCCAACTGAGGAGCTGAGCCCTGCCCTGCAAGGCTTCAGGCCGAGGGGCCTCTTGGGGGGTGTGGGGAAATTCCTGGGCCCCAGTTCCTGTGAGCTCTGAACCCCTTCCCAGGCTTCTCCTGCCCCAGGCCCAGCAGCTGCAGAGCAGCCTGGCACAGTTGGGGCTGGGTTGAGGGAGATGGGGCAGGGCTATAGGGCTCTGGAGGAGGGAGAGGTGGGGAGGCCGCTGGGCTGCCTGAGCACAGGGCAGGGCGAGACCCCAAGCCAGACCCAGGCTGCAGGAGATTGGTGGCCTGGTCTGGGGCTGGGATGGAGGACGGCTCTGCAGAGCCTCTACACCCAGAAGGAGTGAGGGGACCTAGAGGTGGAGGGGCAGGCATGCGGGGTGTCTGCACCCAGCAGCAGGGGAGGCCTGGGGGTGGAGGGCGGCTGTGCGGGTGGGAAGGACTGGGGGGTGGTGGAGGGCGGCTGTGCGGGGCCTCTGCACGCAGCAGCAAGGGGGGCGGAGGGACCTGCAGTGGCGTCATGTTGGCGGCCACCAACAAGCTGGCATGCTGGACGAGAAGGCTGCCCCCCACGGGGTCCAAGGCCCCTACTGGCCCCCAGGTCTGGCAAACACGCCCCTCCTTTGCTTACTCAGTGAGCCCACAGGGCCCCTCATGGTTGCCAGGGCCCAGACACTGGAACGTGAGGCCCCTCTACTGGCCCCCCATCCTTCCTGCTCACACAGGCTGGGCCGGAATACGGGGAGAAGGCCAGCTGCAAACACCAGTCACACAGCCCCTCAGGGTCTGCGTGCTCCCCAACACCGCCCTGCCCAGTTCCCTCAGCTGCAGGTGTGTGCTCCAGCTAGGAGTGCTCCAGGTGTGGGTGTGTCCAGTTGCATGTTTGCTCTAGGCGCATGTGTTCCAGGTGTACGTGTGTACTGTAGGTATGTGCGTGTGCTGCGGGTGTGCAAGTGCTGCAGGTGTACGTGTGGTGCAGGTGTGCGTGTGGTGCAGGCGTGTGTGTGGTGCAGGTGTACGTGTGGTACAGGTGTGCGTGTGGTACAGGTGTGCGTGTGGTGCAGGAGTGTGGTACAGGTGTGTGTGTGGTACAGGTGTGCATGTGGTACAGGTGTGCGTGTGGTGCAGGTGTGCGTGTGGTGCAGGCGTGTGGTGCAGGCGTGCGTGTGGTGCAGGCGTGCATGTGGTACAGGTGTGCGTGTGGTGCAGGCGTGTGTGTGGTACAGGTGTGCGTGTGGTGCAGGTGTGCGTGTGGTACAGGTGTGCGTGTGGTGCAGGCGTGTGTGTGGTACAGGTGTACGTGTGGTACAGGTGTATGTGTGGTGCAGGCATGTGTGTGGCACAGGTGTGGGAGTGTGGTGCAGGTGTGTGTGGTACAGCTGTGCATGGTGCAGGTGTGGGAGTGTGGTACAGGTGTGCGTGTGGTGCAGATGTATGTGTGGTGCAGGTGTGTATGTGGTACAGGTGTGGGAGTGAGGTGTGGGAGTGTGTGATACAGAAGTGCATGTGGTGCAGAAGTATGAGGTGCAGGAGCACAAGGTGTGGGAGTGTGAGGTGCAGGAGTGTGTGTAGTGCAGGTGCGGGAGTGAAGTGCAGGGGTGCGTGTAGTGCAGAAATTCGAGTAGAGTGGGAGTGCGAGTGATGCAGGAGCACGAGGTGCAGGTGTGGGAGTGAAGTGCAGGGGTGTGTGTAGTGCAGAAATTCGAGTGGTGCGGGAGCATGAGGTGCAGGTGCAGGAATGAGGCGCAGGAGCGCGTGTGGTGCAGGAGCGTGAGGTGCGGGAGTACGAGTGGTGTGGGAGTGCGTGTGGTGCAGGTGCAGGAGAGAGGTGCAGAAGTGCGTGTGAAGGCACATGTGGTGCAGGGGTGCATGTGGTACAGGAGTGTGTGGTGCAGGCATGTGTGGTACAGGAGTGCGTTGGTGAAGGCATGTGTAGTGCAAGAGCTCATGTGGTGCAGGAGTTCATGTGGTACAGGAGTGTGTGTAGTGAAGGCATGTGTGGTGCAGGAGGTCATGTGCAGGTGTGTGTGGTACAGGAGTGCGTGTGGTGCAGGCATGTGTGGTACAGCTGTGTGTGGTGAAGGCACATGCATAGGAGTGCATGTGGTGCAGGTGTGTGTATGTGATACAGGTGTGTTTGTGAAGGAGCATTTATGGTGCAGGAACCTGTGTATTCTGAATGTGAGCTCCCGTTGTGCGTGTGCTCTGGGTGTGCATGCATTCCAGATGCATGTGAGTGCCAGGTGTGTGTAAGCTCCAGGTGTGTGTGCTTTCCAGATGTGCATGTGATGTGGGGGTGCATGCTCTGGGGGTGTGTGAGCTCCAAGTGTGTTCAAGCTTCAGGTGCACATGCAAGCTCCACGTGCATGTGGGCTTCAGGTGTGCGTGTGTTCCAGGTACACTTGAGCTCCAAGTGTGTGCGAGCTCCTGGTGTTTGTGTGTTCCAGGTGTGCATGTGTTCCAGGTCTGTGTAAGGTGTGTGAGCTCCAAGTGTGCTCGAGCTCCAGGTGTGCATGTGTTCCAGGTGCATGTGAGCTGTGTGTGTGAGCTCCAGGTGTATGTGTGTTCCAGGTGTGTGTGTGCTCCAGGTGCACGTGTTTCAGGTGTGTGTGAGCTCCAGGTGCGTGTGAGCTCCAGGTGCGTGTGAGCTCCAGGTGCGTGTGAGCTCCTGGTGTGTGTGCTCCAGGTGTGTGTGTGCTCCAGGTGCACATGTGTTCCAACTGTGTGTGAGCTCCAGGTGCGTGTGAGCTCCTTGTGTGTGTTCCAGGTGTACATGTACTCCAGGTACATGTGTGTTCCAGGTGTGTGGGAGCTCCAGGTGTGTGCGAGCTCCTGGTGTGTGTTGCAGATGTGCATGCGTTCCAGGTGCACGTGAGCTCCAGGTGTGCATGTGATCCAGGGGTGTGGAGCTCAGGTACGAGTGTGCTAAGGGTGTGCGCCTGGTGCTCCAGTTGTGGTGGGACGGCAGTTGGTCCCTGCAAGTGGGAGGAGCTCCTTCCGGCCCCCTCACTGCTAGCCCTTTCCTGGGCCTTCCTTGCCCATCTCCCTCCGGGGCCTGCGTGTGGCAGGGGCTCCGGGAAGAGGAAAACCCCAGGACAGCTGTGGCCTGACCCTCCTGGGGGCCTCATACCCAGAGGAGAGACCTGAGCTGGAATGGGGCTCTTGTCCCATCTTACCGGGCAGGAAGTAAGACTTGGAGTGGTGGGGGGGTGCAGAGAGCGATGACCTGTGGCCAGGACTGGGAGGGCCCAGGGAGTGGCAGGTGGGCGTGCGCAGATGGCTGCTCCCCTGCCGGCAGAGTGCCAGCTGATGAAGACGGAGCGGCCGCGGCCCAACACCTTCATCATCCGCTGCCTGCAGTGGACCACAGTCATCGAGCGCACCTTCCACGTGGAGACGCCCGAGGAACGGTACGCCGGGTGGTGCCAGTGCCCCCTCCTTGCTTGCCCTTGCCCACTCGTCCTGGAGCCCCCGCCTCAGTGCCGGCCTGGTCCTGCTGGTGTGGTTCGGGCGGGGAAGCAGGCTGCAAGGGCTGGGCCCAGGAGCGTTGGGGCAGTCTTCCAGATCTGGCTGCCCCGAGTTGGGCTGCATGGCCATGCCGGGGTGGGTGGTGGGCGAGTGCCCACTGCGGGTGAGTGCCTGCTTCAGGCTGGCCTCCTGACCGCCCACAGGGAGGAGTGGACCACTGCCATTCAGACGGTGGCAGACGGGCTCAAGAAGCAAGAGGAGGAGGGGATGGACTTCCGGCCAGGCTCGCCCAGTGACAGCTCGGGGGCCGAGGACATGGAGGTGTCACTGGCCAGGCCCAAGCACCGTGTGGTGAGCCCCTGCCCCCGCCACCCGCGGCCCCGCCTAGTCCTTCCCCACGTCAAAAGAGAAGCAGGGCCGCGGGTCAGGGTTTGGTGCCCAGCTGGCGAACAGAGGGGGCTCCCAGAGCCTGGACTGCGCAGGGCCCGGTGGCCGGTGCCCAGCTCCCTCGCCTGTGCGCACAGCCTGCCTTCAGGCCCCGGGGGCAGGTGCTGGGTGACAGCCCGCTGACCAGGCCCCGCCCGGCCCTCAGACCATGAGCGAGTTCGAGTACCTGAAGCTGCTGGGCAAGGGCACCTTTGGGAAGGTGATCCTGGTGAAGGAGAGGGCCACCGGGCGCTACTACGCCATGAAGATCCTCAAGAAGGAGGTCATCGTGGCCAAGGTGGCTGGGCCGCCGGCGGCGGGGTGGCGGGCCAGCCGGGCGCGGGGTGCTCATTGCCCTGCTTTTCAGGACGAGGTGGCCCACACGCTCACAGAGAACCGAGTCCTGCAGAACTCCAAGCACCCCTTCCTCACGGTGAGTGGGGCTGGGGCACTCGCACAGCCGCCTCCCAGGATGCCAGGCCCACGCGGAGGCTCCCTGGCACCAGGCTAGGCGTGGCGGACGAGCGGAGCAGGGGCAGGGGCAGGGTGAGGGGCCGCGCGGGGTGGGGTGTGGGAACTCCCTGTGTGGAGGGAGGGCGCTGGGTGACCTCGGTCCCCACCCCACACACCCTGGGCACTGCCTTGGTGCTGCCTCCTTTGGTTACACCCAGCGGGTCCCCATCCCAGGGAACGGGTCAGGGGCGTGTGCAGGCGGGCCCCTGTCCCAGGGCACTTGGCCAGGAGCCGGTAGCTCTGGCTGGGAGCGTGTGCCCTGGGCTGCAGCTGCCGGCGCTGAGCCCTGCTCTGCAGGGACCCGGCTCATCCGTGTTTCACCGGCCTCGCGCTGGGGGCTGCCCGGGTGCTCCGCCTGCTCAGCCCCGGTGGCCCACTGCCTTCCAGGCCCTGAAATACTCCTTCCAGACCCACGACCGCCTCTGCTTCGTCATGGAGTACGCCAACGGGGGCGAGGTAGGCCTGGCTGCTGTGCCCTGGATGGGGTATGGGCAGTGCAGTGCAGGGCTGTGAGGAGCCCGGGGACGCCTGGCCAAGGTGGGGCTCCAGGGCGGCGGGCGGGGGG
>NW_006160194.1:2156222-2163323 GCF_000334495.1 Tupaia belangeri chinensis | reverse complement strand
GGGGGAGGGGCGGGCCTGCGGGGGCTGACCCTCCCCCCGCCTGCGCAGCTGGAGAACCTCATGCTGGACAAGGACGGCCACGTGAAGATCACGGACTTCGGGCTGTGCAAGGAGGGCATAAAGGACGGCGCCACCATGCGGACCTTCTGCGGGACGCCCGAGTACCTGGCGCCCGAGGTGCTGGAGGACAACGACTACGGCAGGGCCGTGGGCTGGTGGGGGCTGGGCGTGGTCATGTACGAGATGCTCTGCGGCCGCCTGCCCTTCTACAACCAGGACCACGAGAAGCTCTTCGAGCTCATCCTCATGGAGGACATCCGCTTCCCGCGCACCCTCGGCCCCGAAGCCAGGGCGCTGCTCGCTGGGCTGCTCAAGAAGGACCCCCGGCAGAGGTGAGGCCGCGGCCACGCTCCGGAAGCTGCAGCCCAGGGCAGCAGTGCTGGGCTGGGGGCCGCCAGGGCTGGGGCGGGCTGGGCACCCAGGGCTGCGGCAGCTCAGGGGCCTCAGATCCCCTGCCCTGCATGGCCCTCGTGTGCCCTGAGGGCCCCGGGTCTCGGTGTAGGACGTGGCTGCAGCGCCAACTCAGCTGTCCCCTTGCCCAGGCTCGGCGGGGGCCCCGAGGACGCCAAGGAGATCATGCGGCACCGCTTCTTCGCCAACATCGTGTGGCAGGACGTGTACGAGAAGAAGGTGCTGCCCCTGCTCGCCTGTCACGCAGCCCACCGCACACTCACGCATGTGCACACAGCCCCCCGGGCCCCACGTGCCTGGGCCCTGTGTGTGGTCCTCCCAGGGTCACTGCAGAGGTCCTGGTGTTGCCAGGGGAACTGCCCTGCTCCGCACCCCGGACCCTGGAGGTACCGCTGAGGGCCCTGCCGCGGGCCGGCCCATGAGGCTGCTTGAAGGCTCGGTGGTGCTCGGCAGCCCCCAGCCCCTCTGCTGTGCACATGCCCCTCCTGCTGCCAGGGCTGTCAGGGTCTGCTCTGGCATCCTGTGGGCTGGGGGCAGCCCTGCATGTGTCCTCGTGGGACTCTGGGCCCGTCCTCTTGCACGGAGGCGAGCCGGTCAGAGGGCTGACCTGGAGGTCACAGAAGCCCATGGTAACACGCCATGTGCGGGCTTAGGCTCCCTCCCCAGGGCTTTGGCACCCTCGGGTGGGACATGCTGGGTGCTGGCGTCAGGCCGCCCCTTCCCTGAATGCTGCCATCAGCCCCACAGGCTGGCCAGGCCACAGTCCCCCGTGGCACAGGGCACCCCGAGAACACGCCCGGGAGCACTGTCCGAGAGGTCCCTGGCTGCAGGACCAGGGCTGGCTCACGTGTGCATAGCACCTCAGTCACACGAGTCCCCTGCACCTGACTCTCACGTCCTTGAGCAAGGAGGTAGGCCAGCTCACGCTGCACACCTCAGCTGAGCATCCCCTCTTTTTAAAAAAGAAAAGAGAAGAGTTATTAATTTTATTCATCATTGTTATTATTTTAAAATTTTGGCCAGAGAGAAAATGAGAAACAAGCCACCAGGTCCACTGCTCGAACTGTGGTTGGCCATGTGGGAGTCCAGCGGCTCAACCAGCACACCACTTGCCTGCCCCTACGGCCCCTCTATCCTCTCCTTCCCAACTTATGTGAAAACCAGCAGGAAAAATAAGACCAGAAGGAAAGGACTTCCCTTTCTGCCAAGGGGCAGGGAGGGCTTGCAGAGCCAGGCCGCACTGCCGCCTGCTGCCTGCAGGGGGTGCTGTGTGCACAGTTGTGGGTCTGGGCCGGGTCTGGGCCGGGTCTGGGCCTGGCCTGGCCCTTTGCACTGCGGACAGCCCTGGGTCCTCAGAGGGTCACGCGAGGGCTGGGGAGCCTGGCCCTGACGGCTGTGTCCTGCCCCTCTGCAGCTCAGCCCGCCCTTCAGGCCTCAGGTCACGTCTGAGACGGACACCAGGTACTTCGATGAGGAGTTCACCGCCCAGATAATCACCATCACGCCACCTGACCAAGGTGAGGCGCAGACCCGGCCTGCGCGGCTTTGGAGGCTTCGGCCCCAGTGGAGGGCAGCTCCCTTGGGGGCGGTAGTGCCGGGGTGGGAAAGGCCCCGCCTGGGCGTTCTAGGGCAGGCTCGCCACGCCCAGGGCGGGCCGCGCCTTGGTCTCCCCGCGGTGCCTGCGGGAGCTCAGCGAGTTGCATCCCTGCCCGCAGATGACAGCATGGAGTGTGTGGACAGCGAGCGGAGGCCCCACTTCCCGCAGTTCTCCTACTCCGCCAGCGGCACGGCCTGATGAGGGCCGGCCTGGCGCCCCGCGGCCAGCCAAAAGGGTTTTGCTGTCTCGCTGCATCCGGAGGGCCACAGCCCCTCGGTCTCTGCCCACGTGGGGAAGACGTGCGTGGTGGGGGGAAGACATCGTAGTCTTAATTTATTTCATCCATCTGTCCTCTGGACGTGGCCTTGGCCCCTGGGCAACGTCACTGGACCTGCAGCCACTGCATGCGGCTGGGCGGCCAGCACCCCTGCCCCCCGCCTGTCTCTAGGGTCCCGAGCCTCAGCCCAGCAACCTCACTGTGACAGCTGCGCCCTCGGGGCACAGGCAGCCCACACACTTGGGCCATCCTCTGAAGCCGCCCACCAGTGGGCGCCTGGGCTGGGGACGGGCCAGGCCACGCAGGGGCAGAGGAACAAGCCTGAACCTGCCACCGTGGTCACTGTGGGCCAGCGCTGGGGGTCCAACCTTATTGACAGGGAAGCCCTGCCACTCCCAGCTCCAGGCCCTCCTGTGACACCTCTGTCCTCCTAGATGCTTCACTTCCAGCCTTGTGTCCCGGCCCCACCCAGACCCCCTGTGGGAGGGGAGGCCACCCTGGGCGCCTGCCCCTCCTGGCCAGCTGCCACCACTGCTGCTGCCCATGGCGTTTTTTACAACATTCAACTTTAGTATTTTTACTATTATATGAAACTTCCCTCCAAATTCAATAAAAACTGCTTTTCAAGTTCGTGGCTCATTTTGCTGGGTGCAAGCTAAGGAGTGGCTGGGCGCTGACCCCACCGCCCGAACCCCCTTAGGGCACAAAGACCATCCCTGCAGGTCTGGGTGGGAGCCTGGCACCACCCGCTGGGCTGGCAAGCAGGGCAAAGCCGGCCCTGGCTCCACCGTGTCCCCCTTCACTCACCCCACTGGCTTTGTCCTGGCTCTTGGCCACCAGGAAGGACTAGAACACAGCAGCCCCTGAGACCTGGTGGGGAGAGGGGCTGCTCAAGGTCACACAGCAAGTCTGGAACGGAGCAGAGGGGCTGTCCCAGGGGGGCTGAGTGGGACAGGGCTTGGGCCCAGAGACCAGGGAACCAGGAACCTGGGGAGCTGGGGGCAGGGGTGGGGCTCAGGGTTTGCTGCTGGCGCCATCTGGTGGAGGCTTCGCAGAACTGCCTCTGAGGAGCCGCCCAGGGATCAGTAACTGAGGCAGCAGGTGGCCAGAGTGCCGGCAGAGGGGTGGCGCTCCAGTGCTCATCCCACAGGTGGGCACTAGGTCCCCAGGCGTGGGCGTCTGTAGAGTCCAGCACCTGCTGGCTTATGGGGGGTGGCAGTTGGCCCCTCTAAGGCATTGGGGTGAGGACGCCTGTCCAGGAGAGCTGCATGGGAGCCTGGAGCAGCCCCTCAGCGTTCACGGCTGACTCACAGGGACACAATTAGACCCACGTGGCCTTTCTGGCATGTGCGCACATGCACACGCACGACACGCACAGCAGAGGGCGCCGGGAGACTTGAGGTGGACCAGAAAGCACACTGCTGTCCTGCCGCACCGACACTGGAAGTGGCCACCGGGTGTGGAACGGCCGAGATGCCAGGCCAGGCCTGCCAGCTGCTCCTTCCCGCGGGACCCCTTAGGGCATTCTATGGTCCACAGACGCACTTCCGTCCCCATCACAGGCTGGTGAGACCCTTGGGGCAGATGTAAGGACCAAGACCCTCTGAGAACGCCCTGGCCTTCCTAGTTGTCCCTCAGCTAGAGCGGGAGTGGGGGACGTAAGGTGACCACGCGCACCTCAGAGAGGAAATGCCCGGGCAGCATGGAAGCCCTTGCAAGGGACACTCCTGTCCCGGCCAGCAAGGCCAAAGCAGATGGGGAGGGGCAGCCCCTGTGGCTTCAGCCGAGGTCCAGTGAGCCATGGGGACTGGCCGTGGAAGTCGTGGTGGCACTTGAGTCTCACGTCCTACAATCTGCCCTTCACAGTTCAAGGCCTGCTTCGGACAGGGCAGGAAGATGACAGTAGAAATGACAGTGGCAGGACCAGCAGATGGCGTATTGGACTCCCACGTAGACAACTGTGGTTTGAGTCCTGGACCCAGCAGTTTAAAATTCACACCAGTGCATGTATGTCTGCATGCCCAAACTCCAGAGAGAACGGAGATGGGGTTGCAATACGGCCACCCCCAGGGGGTGATGTCTTGCTGTCTCTGCAGTGAGCACACACACCCGATAGCAAAAACCTCTCCAATAAAAGGAAGTGACATCAGCACTTGGGTGTCCTACATTCCAGCAGGTCTCACCAAGGCTTGGCAAGCCTCTGGGTGCCAGTGCTGTGGGCAAGTCCTGGACAGTGAAGGGAATGCCAGTGGGCATACAGGACAGGCGGAGGGCCAGGCCTGTCCTCCCAGGCAACGCCACTCCCAGGCTGGGCTCCTCATCCAACAGATTGGTCTTCTGCTCTCCGTCTTGGTCTGACACAGGCAGTGCAGCGTGCCGGCTGCTGCGGAGCATGTCAGAGCATGAACCACTCTCCGGCACTCCCCAGAGAGGCATGGAGAGCTAGAGGGAGAGAGCACCCCAGGGGACGGCCACCCTGCCATCCACTCATTGCTCTCAGGATCTGGGGCGCGCATGCATATGTGCCCTGAGTGTTCTCCTGCCTGCCTAGTCTGGCCCTGGCCCTGCAGTTGGCCATGTTGGATCCAGCCACCCTAACTTCCACACCACTAGCTGGCCTTCAAGGGTCTTGATTTTTTGTTATTGAAACTAAACAAAACAAAAACTAACAACCTTTGCACCTTGAATGAAGTGTTGAGACCACTGACGTGGAACGTGCCGGCTGGGACAGCTGGGTTTAAGTACCCTACCCTGCTTTACGGTTCTGCATCCCATCTCCCTAACTAGGAAATCTTCGCGCTGTGGTGTGTGCGTTACGAGGTGGAGAGCACCGGGCACCCTCCACGGCCCGGTCACATCATCATCCCCTTTCCCCAATCCCCAGGCTGTCAGGGCCCCAGGCAGGTGCACATGCAACCAGCACGTACCCCGAGTACACTGGGCGGTTGGTTGTGGTATGACTCAGCCCCGATAGGCCAGCACTCGACTGACTGCCAGAGGCGGGGCCCATTTGTTCTGTTCCCTATTTTGTCTGCTTTTTGTATTAAATGAGTATTTTAAAAAATTATTTAATATTACTATTTCATTGGACCAGAAGGCAAGAAAGCAAGCCGCCATGTCTGGGACTCCACCCATGGTCGGCCATGTGGAAGTCCAGTGCCTCAACCACCACGCCATCCACTGGTCCCTTAGATGAGTCATTTTTTTTTAAAGGTTTTTTTCTACAGGGCACGTGCGCTCACCAGAACGAGACAGAAAGCAAGGACTCGCCCCCCGGGAGGATGGCCACGCTGCAATCCCTTCTCCTCCCGGGATCTGGGGCACGCATGTACATGCACCCGGCGCGAGTTTAAGCCACCAGGTCCGGGACTCGAACTGTGGTTGACTACATGGGAGTCCAGCGACACGGCCACTACGCCACTGCTGGTCCCAAGTATTTAAAACATCATGGCACTTTGTTTCTACTGGCCCGCTTATTTGGACCTTACCAGTTTGCCTCTAGCGACCATTTCCTGTTCCAGGGCCCGACCCAGGATAACAATGCTGCGCGTGGAATAAAGATCTTTGAGGGCCAGCAGGTGGCCGAGTGGTCATGGTACTGGCGCCCACAAGTCAGCTGCAAAACATGGCAGGTGTGCATGAGGAGGCGAGAGGGGTCGTGGTATGCCAGCCCCTGCAGGGTGGCTTCTCACTTTCTACTCCCACTTGGTCACACGAGCAAATGCACCCTGTGGTAAAAGTGGAAAACAAAAATGCCAGAGGCCACAAGGGCGCACCAGTGGTGTGCGGAGGTGGGGACATCATGTCAGGGCCTGGTCACATGCGGTCCCCCTTTCCTTCAATTCACCGCTTTGGACCCTGGCAGTGTGCACATGCAGCCGCGAGCCAGGACTCGGACTCTGGTTGGCGCTCTGCACCCTGGGCGTCCGCACGCACGCTTCGTGTCTGCAGGATGACCAGGGCCCCACGCTATCGGCCTCGGCTTCCAGCCCTGTAGGCCGGGTGCGCTGCACCAGCGGCCGGCCAGAAGGGCCTTCGTATTGCCAGCTTTGGTCTGTGTGCCTTCCGTCTTCCCTTAGTGTAGTCCTGTCCTCTACCCTTCTAGAACGTAGGTTATGGCTCTAGTGGCCATGCGGGTGGCCCTGTGCACTCAGTGGACAGGGCCTCCCTGGGGTGCTCCCTGGGCCGTGTCAGCTCCATGTTGCAGGACACCAGCCCGCCAAATCTTCCCAGGTGTTGCACTAAAACAGCATTTTGAGATTTGTTCTGGGATGCTGTTCAAGTGCTTGCCACATTGCTGCTGGAACTCACGCTGGGCGCGTGCACATGTGTGCCCCAAATCCCCAAGAAGTGATTTCTTGCTTTCTCTCTGGCGAGCACACGCCCCCTATAGTAAAAAAATCTCTTAAAAAAAAAAAAAGCGTTCACAACAACTTGCTCTAAGTTTATCCACTCATTTCTTCGGGGAGAAAGGGAGAGCACCACAAACGGCTTTGCCAGAGGCGCATGCGTGCGGCACGCTGGGGGCCGGGGTACGGACCCAGGCCCACACCTGGCTGGGTGCAGCTGCCCAGCCAGCGCACCACCGCCCAGCCTGCCAGTCTTTTCCAGGCTTGGTTTCTTTTGTTTGTTTGTATTAGGTGTTCGCCATAGAGCACGTGAGCTTATTGGAGACAGGGAAGATGAGAAATCACCCACGGGGAGGGACAGCCACGCTGCAATCCCTTCTTCTCTTGGGATTTTGCCTCCCCCCACC
>NW_006160194.1:2152959-2155471 GCF_000334495.1 Tupaia belangeri chinensis | reverse complement strand
TTGGTTCTGTCCCCCCCCCCCCCCCCCCCCCACATGCCTGGAGTCATTTTCAGTTGCCAGTCTGGGACCTGAACTGCAGCTGGCTATGTAAGGCCTATCACCTTAATCACCTGGCCCTGTAGGCCCTGTTTTAATAGCCAGGAAGGAGCGAAGCAGTCTCATCAGGGCTAAGCTGGCCTCATGACCCAGCTGGAGCCGCCTGCACCCACCTGAGCTCCTCCAGCGCCCTTCCGGCCCACCCTGTCAAGGGGACTGGCCGGTGTCCCTCTAGGGCTCTTCCCCAGCCCCGAGGGAGCACTCCATGGCAGTTTTCATCCTAGTCTCGGCATGTAAACTCGAGTTGCTCTGGCTGACCCTTAACTGCCTCAACCTGCCGAAGCAGAGGTTCCCTCGGTCCCCCTGCACTGCAGCCCACCCTCCAGTCCTGGGCTGTTCAGCGAACCCACAACCCACAAAAATAGCTCCACATAGCCAGGGGCCCCTCGCTGAAATCGGTCCTTCAGGGACCGTCACGTGGGGAGCAGCCTGCCTGCCCTCTTCCTCCAAGACCCCATACAGACCGCATCTCAAATGTTTGGGGCTGTCTCCTCAGCTCCACCGGGACAGCCCTGCTGCATCTTGGCTCCTGGGGTGGGACAGACAGGGCTGTGAGGTAGCCTCACACGTGGTCACACACCTGTGCCCTTTCTCCCGAGTGCTGGCTGGACGCAGGTGCATTCAGCTTTGGCCTTCCCACCTGTGCAGTGGAGCGAGAAATCGAGGCCCGCATGGGAGCGGCCAGGCATGTGCAGGGGACACGTCCCGGCCTGGGCCTGCACCACCACACCCGAGCTGAGCCAGAGCCCCTGTGCAAATATAGAGCTTTATTCATGCTGTCGCGAGGGTACATGATACAAGGCAGGAAAGCCTTGCACCGGTGGGCCTCGGGAGGACAGGCCGGCGCCCTCAGGCTTCGAACATGGCGCAGCTGGCACACAGCACTTCCTCACACGTGTCACCGGAGCTGCAGCACAGGGGAGGGGCGTTACGGTGAGCTTGTCCCGGCTCGGTGGCAGTCCCAAACGCAGCATGCCTCAGCTTGAAGTTTATCTCTCCCAAGAGGAGAGATGGGCACCCTGGCACATGTGCCTGACATGACAGGGAGGCCTGGCACGTCACGTGACCGTGCAGACAGGGGTGCTGTGGAGGTATCAGCCAAGGCCGACCTGGAGGGCGGGCCCTGGGCCGGGAACACCACTCGATGGGGAGGCAACAGGAGGACGGGGCAGGCGGCCATCCAGAGCACCAGAAGCCAGGAGAGGCTGGGCAGAGGAGCCAGGCTGCAAGGTGAGCACGACCAGCTGGCCCAGCCAGCCTGCACGGCTGCCATGCGCATGTGTGGTGAGCTGGGGTTCAAAGGACAGAAACCTGCCGCCCAGCTCCCAGGAACCCAGGGCGCAGTGGGCCACGCCAGTCCCCATGGACGGGTGTAAACGAGGGTGCTTCTGGTGCATCAGGCCTGAGGGGGAGGAGCAAAAGGCCCGGGAGCTGTGGGGTTGAGAGCGAGCAGCGAAGGCCACACCTGGCACTAGGCCTCCATGAAGCCCTAGGAAGGCTCGGGTTGTCCTGTCCGTGCTATCAGGGTGTGGCCGCCACAGCGCCAGTGAGCAAGTGCAGCCCAGGCTGCAGCAGGGGACTCCTGTCTGGCCCACTGCCTCTGCAGTGCACTCATAGTCACCCAGGTGCAGCTCTGCAGGCCCGCCGGCTCCTCCCGAGGAAGCCCAGGGCCCAGCATGCACCACACTCGGGAGGCCGCTGCCTGAGCCCCACCACCGAGCCCCACCACCGTGCCCCGGGGCTGCCCACCCGCTGGGCAGCTCTGCTGGAGGGAGAGACACTTACTCCAGGAGGCCACACAGGGCGCAGGCCACGGCGCCGCAGCCCCAGCAGGCACGCACACACCGCCCGCACAGGGCCCGTGCACACTGGCCGCAGACCGCCTTCCCGTCCACAGCACGCACACACGAGCAGCAGGCGACGGACACCGCCCTGGCCGGGTCTGTGAGGAAGAAACGCCATGCCGTCAGCCCTGGGAGACCAAGGCCTGGGCGGCTTGGGTCCCCTGCCTCCCCACACCTGACGCCCCAGTCAGTGGGCCCTCAAGGCCCTTCCTGAGCCAAGGACAACGCAGGACCTGTTTCACTGCAGAGCGTCAGCGAGGCGTGCCTACCAGCTCCTCACATGGCCCACAGGGGCCGCCCTCCATGTGGCCGACACCAGGACCAGCTGCCCCCTCGCCCACGCGGACAGACGGCCAGTAGGCTCGCACCCGGGAGGGTGGCAGGAGAGGCAGCGGGCGCCCGTGACCAGCTCCGCTTCCGAGAGCTCTCAGCACCTCCCAGCCTGGGCGTTGGCGAAGCTCGGCTCCAGTTCAGTTTCCTGAGCCTCGGCCACCTCTCCGGCCGCAGGCTCTGGGCCAGACTCCTGCCTGCTCAGGTAGGAGGAGCCGCGGAGAAGGCCACCTGCCACCACT
>NW_006160194.1:2151070-2152941 GCF_000334495.1 Tupaia belangeri chinensis | reverse complement strand
CGCTCCGTTTGCCTGCGCCCCGGCCACCTGTCCGGCCGCAGGCTCTGGGCCAGACTCCTGCCTGCTCAGGTAGGAGGAGCAGCGGAGAAGGCCACCTGCCACCACTGCCCTCACCACCACTCACCAGCTTCGGAAGCGGCTTCGGAAGCAGCAGCGTGGCTCCTGACCAGTCGGCCGTCGGGTCCAATCAGCATCTGGCTGCGGGCGGCCCGCGGGGTTCCTGTGGGTCCTGGCTTCGGGGACTCTGGCAGGTGGACGACATCACAGCTTTCATCCCACCCGTGGTCCACACAGGCCTGGGCCCCGCGGAAAAGGAGCTGCTTGGTCCTCTCTGGGGAGAAAAGCCATGCCTTGGTTCACACCCGTGCGCGCTTTGAGGCCCCTGCACAGCCATCTTACCTTCGAGCCTTGCAAGGACCCTGCCAGGTGGGCACAGCGAGCCCTCCTATGCCCGCCACAGACCACTAACCCCAGCCCAGGCTGCTCCTCGCGAGTTTTTTTTCTCCCTTTCTGCCTGGTTCAGCTGCCCCACCTCCAGGTCTGAGCCCCCCCAGCCCCACCCGTGTTCCTCAGCTCATCTGCAGCTGCTCCAACCACGCAGCCTCACATGGCTGGGCTGTTGTCCCCCTCCCCCATGCAGGCCTCGGAGGGACAAGCCCTTGCAAGTAATCCAGAACGGGGGTAGGGGTGAGAGTGGGGCGGGCGCTCAAGGGAGGGGTAGAGCTAGACGGACCCTGTCCCATTTCTAGCTGGTGCTCCTCGGTGCTGGCAGTGTTCCAATCTTCTGAACGTCCCGAGGGAGCATACGCTTACAGGTCAGCCCTGGCACCCATGGCTTCACCCACTTTCCCTCCTGCATAGCCTTGAGTGAGTGTGTTTACACCTGGTGCTCAGCAAGACTGGCCGGAGCAGCTGCTGCTGCGGGGAGGCCCGGCTAGAGGGCCTAGCTAGAGGGCGCAGCAGCGCCAGGACAGGCTTCCCCATCTCCACAGCACAGCAGCACCGCTTGGTGTTTCTACCACCCCAGGCAGCTTGGCTCCACTCTGCACCTGCCCCAGGGCATTAATAGCCCTAGTCAGACTGACAGGCATGATCTGGACCCGCCTAAAACTCCAGGCGAGGACGCCCCGCACCGCTGCTCCCTGCCCTCCCGTCCCACCTTGAACCGATCTCCCAGCTCACAGGGCTCTACTATGCTGTTTGGGGGGCCGCAGACACTGCTCCCTTGGCTTGGCCCTCATCCTCTCCTCTCCTCTCTGCTGGCTAAGTCCTCACCCCGCAGGACTCCACTTCAACTCTGTTCCTCGGAGTCCTCCTGACCGTCCTGCAGGTGCTCCGCAGCGGCCTGTACCTGCCCTGGTCACCTCTGGCCGTTCCCGCTCCTCTGGTCTCCCCAACAGCCTGGGGGGCTCGAAGCAGGCAGGGGCGCCTCTACTCTGTCTCCGGCCTGCCGGGCCAGGCACCAAGCGCCGTCAGTGCCTCTCGGGCTACCCAGGGCATCCCTCCTGACCTCTCGGGCCCGGGGGCCTCCGTGCAGAGACCGGGGCCCACCCGCACGACAAGGTCCTGAGAAACACTGGGGCCACTCCCGTCCCTCACTGCCGCCGGGCGCGGCCAGGTCCCAGGGTGCGGGGCTGACCGAGGGCCCCGGAGTTCCCGGCTCCCGCCCGCCGCTTGCACCTCGCCCCGCTCGGCCCTCACCGAAGATCTCCTGCGAGTAGCGCTCGGCGCACACGCCGCGGCTCAGCTCCTTCGGGCCCACGTTTACCTTGAGCTGCAATGGGGCCGCGTCCGCGAACGGGCAGCCCCGTTTGGGCATGGCCGCCGGCCGACCAGACGCAGCTCCGCCGCCGCGCGCCCTTGCGCGGGGC
>NW_006160194.1:2141436-2150946 GCF_000334495.1 Tupaia belangeri chinensis | reverse complement strand
AGAGGGTCGAGTCTGTGTGCCGGAGGGTGGGACTCGGGAGCGCGGGAAATGCCCGGCGCGAAATCAGGGGACCCGGTGAGCGCCAGGGTGAACGAGATTCCTGTGCTCGCGCCTCGGGATAGGCAGGGAGAAAAGTTGGGGGCGGGGCTTCTGGTCAGCGTGATGCGAAATAGGCTAAGGGCTAGATCGGAGCCGGAGCGTGGCAGCGCAGGAAACCTAGGGCGAGGCCCGAGGCGAGACGGGCGGGGGCGGGACTCGTGCGTGGAGCGCGTGATAGACTGGGTCAGAGGCGGCGCTTGTGATTGGCAGGCTCAGCCGGGGGGCAGGGGCAGGGGCGAGGCCGCGGGGGGGGGGGGGGGACAGAGGCAACTCCAGAGTCGAAACCCAAGTAGTGAGGGCGGGACTAATGTGAGACGTGACGCAGGATAGGCCAGGGATAACGAAGGGGGCGGGACTCCAGTGAGAAGCGGGGTGTGTGGGCGGTGACCCCGGAGGTAGGAGTGGTGGTGTCCTTCCCGTGTGTAGCTTTATTTTAATTTTGTCTATCGTTATTATTAGTAATTTTAATTTGAGAGAGAGGAAGAGGGAGAAAGCGAGCCACCAGGTCTAGGACTTGAACCATGGTCGACCGTGTGCGAATCCAGCGCCTTAAGTACCACACCACCTGCCCGCCAGGAGTCTCGCCTTTTTAATATCTAGTTTTTGCACGAGTAACTACCGGAGCTGTTTATATTTCTGCATGGTTCTCGGCTCATCGCTGTGGAGCATTCCAAGCGTTCCAGCAGTGGGGAGCCCCGCCGACGGGCACAGAAGCCCAGAAACCACGGCCTGACCGGAGGAGCTCCCTGCACCCACCCCTGTCCTGCCACAGCTCCCCGGGGCCCATCTCCTGTCCCCGCCTACCGGGGGCCCTCCTCTTCTGCCTGCTGCTGCAGAGTGCTCCGTGCGCGCCCAGGTCCTCCCGGTGCCCTGCCCTCACTCCGTCCTGTTCTGGGAGGAGCGCTGACTTCTGGGGGTCTCATCATGGTCCGTTGGGCCTTCAGTTCAGGGCTGGCCAACCTCCCCGAGCAGCTCTCCTTCATGGGCAAACTTGCTGTGCAGCTTTCTGGGTGAAATGCCCTCCTGCTCTCTTGCCTGCGGGGCTGCAAGGAGGCCAGGAGGCTGGCACCCAGCATCCTGCAAGGCCCTCCTTAGCATAATCGCGTTTGTTCTCTTTTAGGGAGAGACTTGAAGTTGCATGGTTCTAGAGTCACTTGTGTCATAGCACACACTTAGGTTGTTTTCCCTGAAATAGATGAAATTCCTAAACAGACTGTTTTTAATCTTACAGATCTTGGACCTTTTTAAAATTTTTTACCGTGTGTGTGCGCGCGCGCTCGCTCACCTGAGACAGGAAGAGAGAGACAGGGGAAGTGAGAGATCACTTCACCCAGTGGGTCTGGAAAGGCCTGCACCTGGTGTGATTTTCAAACTGCCGGGTCCAGACTGGAACCACCATCAACCATGTGGGAGTCCAGCGCCATAACCACCATGCCACCTGCTGGCCCAGATCTTGGAAAAGGTGCTCTGACTAGAAACTGCCTTAGGGTTTTGTAAGGCAAAGGAGGTGTTGTGGAACTGCAGCGCCCAGGTCTTGCCAGGCCTTGTGCTTCGTCTGGTTTCAGTGTGAGAATTAGTGCTGAGCCCCACTCAATGCTGACTTAGCCAGGTTGGGTGGCTCAGACAGCCAGCCTACGTCTCCAGGTCCAGAGGCTGGAAGCCCAGCAGAAGGCTCCGCAGGCCCAGCTCCTGCTGGGGCTTCTGTCCTGGGCTTGGGTCTGCTGCCCTTTGCCTGCGTCCCTGACCACAGAGACCCCGGGACCTGCCGCACCCCTCGCTGACGTGGCCAGAGGGCAGGAAGGCAGCATGCCCCGCGGGCAGCCCTGGCAGGATCGTGCCCAAGCATAGCTGCAAGTGCCATGCTGGGTGGGCTGCAGGGGTACCCAAGGGGTTCCCAGCCTGGCAGAGCCCGCTCTCCGTACCTGCCTCCCCTCTGAAAGGACGGTGGAGGGCTGTCTGAATTTACCCAGCCTCAGGTTCGTAGCCCTGGCAGGGGAGGAGCGGCCTCCTCCAGAGAGGGAGCGCCCCGGATGGCAGCAAGAAGGAAGGGCCAGGCCACCCCAGGAGCGGGGAGCACAGAGGCTGACCAGTGGGGGCTCCAGGCCCTCCTGCACGGGCCCGGTTTGGAAGGTGCATGCTCTTGAACCTGTATTTGTGACCCCAAGACCTGGCAGTGCCCAGGCAGTGCATCTTCGGGACCCCTGTCATGGGGAGCCTGGCACTGGAAAGCAACAGAGGCCAGCAGGTGGATTAGCAATCATGTCGCTGGACTCTCACGTGGCTGACCACGGTTCGAGTCTCGGACTAGGTGGCTTGAACCTCACGCTGGGTGCATGTGCATGCGTGCTCAAGGTCCCGGAGAATGGAGGAGAAGGGATTGTGGCATGGCCGTCTCTCCTGGGAAGTGATTTCTCACTTTCTCTCTCACTGTCTCTGTCTCTCTCTCCAGTGAGCACATGTACCCTAAAGCAAAAACCTCTACTGTGAATGAATGAATACAGCAAGGACAAGGCAGACATGGGTGAAGGCTTGGGCTCAGCGGCTCCTGGGTGTTTATTACCACGCTGTGCCAGTGGGCACAGGTGGCGACCATGCCCGTGGCACGTGGGCTCCACGAGTGTTGTGGAGCGTTTTCTCCAGCATGGCTTTGACGTACACCACGCTGGCTCCTGGACATCGGGGCAGTGAGTCGAACCTCAGGCTTGAGAAGCGAGGCCCAAGTGCAGAAGGACCTCCTGCGCGTCCTCGTTGGTGGCGCGGCGTGGGTGGCCAAGGGACCTGGTGGCCAAGTCTGTGTGGGACGGGCAGCCGTGCCTGTGGGGTGGCCAGCTCGCATCTAAAACAGCTGGATCATCGACTCTCTGGATTTGCCAACTCCGACCCACTTCACTGGAAGGGCAAGCGGGTCGTTAACCGACCCAGAGCAGGCGCTCACAGGCGGGTCTTCCCCAGGGCCACACCCTTCGTGCTCCCACGTGCCGCAGGATGTTTTTTCTCCAAGTGGAAATACTCGATTTTTAAAAATTTGCTGTGGGGCCAGCAGGTGGCATGGTGGTTGAGGTGCTGGACACCCACATGGCCGATAGCGATTTGAGTCCCGGACCTGGCGGTTTGCTTTCTCACTTCCCTCGCCCTTTCTCTCTCCCCCTGGGTAAGCACATGTGCCCTATAGCAAATTAAAAAATAAGAAAAATTCAATAATTATTAACAAAGCTTTGCTGTAGGCCATGTGCACTTGCCGGAGAGAGAAAGCACCCTGGGGAGGCCACTGCGATCCCATCTGCCCGCAGGGTTTTCGGTATGCACACACACACTTGTCAAGCCACCGGCTCCAGGACTTGAACGCAGTCGGCCGCGTGGGACCCAGCTGCCCAACCACACGCCATGTGGGTATCTGGATCCTGGCTGGCAGTAGCTCCCTGAGCGGTCCTGCTCCCCCAGCCGACCAAGGCCCACACCTACAGGTGAACCGCAGACTCAGAGGTGAAGTTGCATGCCCCTTTCCGCAGCGTGTCCACACTGTCCGTCACACAGCAGCTGCCCGGGGCCCAGCTGGATGCGGCGGGCCTGCGCTGCTGCTCAGGGCCATGACCACCCTCGCTGCTGACCCCACGAAAGTGGCGCAGCCTACTGGCCCTGCGGCACGGTAGCTGCCCGTGGTCTCTCCCGGTCTGACTGAGGAGGGGACTTTACCAGAGCGGTGTCTGCACAGGGACACAGGATGAGGACGTGGTGCCAGCCACCCACCCTCTGGGGTCCCCACCAGGAACCCCGCCACTGCACAGAGGCTCCCGTGTGGGCCAGCCCACGTGCAGTGGGAAGCAGGGACCTCCCCTCTCCTGTCCTCAGGGGCTGTGACGGGCGAGCGCAGACACCTGCAGGGGCAAGACACGTGTCGTCCCAGGTCCGAGAGGTAACGGCTGCCTGGCCAGCCCATGCCACGCGGTGCCGCCGCGGTCAGTCCCGTGTTTGCACCTGTCCTGCCTGTCCCCTCTGTGTCTACCTGGTGCCCCCCAGGGGTTCTCAAGTCCCCTGAGTCCTGCACTGGGGTGGGGCGCACACCTGCCACTCCCACGTGGTTCTCCACAAAGCGGACGTAGCCCTGGGCCTGGGGGGGCAGGTCCTCCCACTTCCTGGCACCTGTGGTGTCTGCCTTCCAGCCAGGCAGGGTTTCGTATTCCACTTCGACCTTCTGGAGAGTCTCCTGGTTAGCTGGGGAGCAAATGGGTGTGAACGGGCAGGCTCCAGCTACGTGCAGGTGAGCGGGCGCCCGGGGCGCAGGCACTGTCCCGCTGCTGTGGCCCTTCCAGATCGGGGGACGCACCCACCCACCCTGAGCAGGAGTTCACCAGCCAATCAGCTGGACCCTTCATGCCCATTCAGCACGGGGCTCCGAGGTCCCACCTGAAAAGTCCAAGATGCTAGAAACCCGAGGCATCGGGATCCCTGAGGACCCACACGAGTGTTCAGACTGCTCGTGGGACACGCGTGGTGTGAAAGCTGTATGGAGCTGTATTTTTTTGCATCAAAATGAACGTGTAATTTAATTCCATTTCCCGTGAGTTTTTGGAAGCCTCCATATGCCACGGGGCCATGGCATGAGACCCAGAGGGTCCTTAGAGCCACCACAAGACCCAGAGAGTCCTGGGCACACACCTCCCTTCGCCTGCCGAAACGTCGGCGGCTGCTTGCCCTAAGGTCATGGCGCAGGACGCTCAGACTGACGACACCCGGTACCTGGGAAGTAGGGGATCCTCTTCCCGCCCAGCTTGTACGAGACGCCGACCTTGATCTCCGCCAGGGCGTCCAGGATGTCCAGCTTGGTCAAGGCCAGCCTATGCGGGCAGGACGGGCCACGACACGTCAGCACGCTGGCGCCTCTGGCCTTCGCAGCGAGTAGGAAGCAAAGATGATGCACACCCAGAAAACAGCCACGACGGCCGGGGGTGGGGGCGCCCCATCTCACAGCCTCCAGACACGGCCTCTGCTTGCCTGGCCCACGCAGGGTCCTGGCGCTGCCTGCAGCCTGCTGGTCAGCATGGCGCCCCTGTGCCGCCCTCCTACGCCCCGCCTGCCCTGCGGTGGAGCCTGAGGTCCTGGCCGTGGCAGCCACCTTCCAGGCTTCTCTGGGGGCCAGGCCCGTGCAGAGGCTCTCTGGGTCGTCACTCCCCCTTCGCATGTTCCTCCCCATGGGGCAAGCCCAGAGGTTTCCAGTTGGAGACCTCCCCATGGGCCCCTTGCTGCCCAGCAGCTCTGGCCAGTGCAGGCCGTGCTGCCCCGGTGCTGCTGCCGTGTCCCGCCCCGCACCCACGAGCCCTGCTTTGCCCATGAGGAATTCGGGGTGTGAGCCACAGACACCAGCCGGCTGCCCGGTGCCTCTGCGTCCCTCTGGCGGGAAGGGGGCTCTGGGTAGTTCTTGGGCCGGCAGGCGTTTTGGCTCAGACTCTCATCCTTGTGAGAGAGGCAGGCAACCCCCAGGCTTGGCTGCCCTGGCCCCAGGGGGAGACGCTGCAGGGGTAGACGCTGGGACCCGCCTCACTCCGAGCTTTCCCCCCCAGAAGGCTGTCCCAAGGGTGGGCAGCCTGGTTAGTCTGCAGAAAGCCCTGGGCCAGTGGCCGGGCCCCCGGGAGTCACTGCCACGGTTCCAGCTGGCAGGGAAGGCTGCCACCCCCACACCCTGAGGCCCTTCTCCTGTCCCACGGCAGGAGGCAGCGGCTCCCAGAGGAGCTGGCTCTGCACCCTCCCGAGGGGCCCTCACCCGGGCAGGTCTGTGGGAACCCAGCTCACTCCCACTGTTCCCTCTATGAGGGGCCTCAGGGAGCCTTCCCGGGTGCCTTCCCGCTTGGGGTTCTGCCCTGCTCAGCTCTGGGAGGGAGTGCCAGCACCTGGGGCAGGGTGCAGCCCAGAGTGCCGCGGCCCGGCAAGGCCCGTGACCAGGGTGTCCCAACCAGCTGGAGCCCCGCTGAGCTCAGCAGGGCCCAGCACCCGCCAGGTGGGGTGGGGCTTTCAGGAGCCACCTGCCGCCCTCCATCCTGCAGCCCAGCGTGGAGGGCCTGCACATCACCGCCCACAGCCACCCACCTGCTGTGGCCCGGCCGTGGGCTGGGCCAGTGGGTGGGAGCCCCTCACGGCCGCCCTGGGACCACAGCCTGCCGGCTCCTGTGCTGCCAGGCGGGGTGGGGGAGCTTACGCTGTGAACCCGTTGACCATGTGGGCGTATCCTTGGATCACTAGGTCCAGCCAGCCACAGCGCCGCCGCCTGCCCGTGGTCACCCCCCACTCGTGGCCGCGGTTCTGCAGCAGGTCTCCGATCTCCTGTGGGCAGACAGAGCTGGTGTCCCGTGGGCAGTGACTACAGCCCGGTGGCCAGGCCTGCCCGTGCTGGGGTCCCCTCCTCTGCCTCCCACTTCTTAGCTCGGGGGGGCTGCCCTCACATCGGACCTCGCACATTCCCACGTTCCAGCACACACGTCCCAGTGGAGGCTCAGGCCAGGCAGCCTCGTGGGCCAGTGCGGGTCCCAGCAGGTACATCCGCACCTTAGCCCACGGCTGGGCGGCAGGGGCAGGCCTGGCCTGCAGCCGCCTGCCTCCCTGGCCCTGCCCTCTCAGCTCTCGCCACCTGCACTCCCTCCCTGTTCAGGACCAGACCCTGCGGCCTCGCCCTGCCCGGGTAGGGCTGGGGACTGAAGATGAGGCTGGGCCTCTGGAGGCTCAGGCGGTTCTAGCTTGCTGCGACAGGGACACGGCGCCCGAGGCTGACAGTCTGGCGATGGGCTGAGAGAAGATGCCTTGCATCAGGTCTGGGGGGTTAGGAGCTGCAGGGGGGGTGTCCCGAAGGGCAAGGAGCCCGCGCCCCTAGGGAGGCACCGTGTGCGTGCCTGCCCGCTCTCAGAACCCTGCCTGCACAGTGGGAGCTGACCGACCCCAGCCACGGTGGCCCCGAGGGGTCGACACTCACGTTGACCTGCTCAGTGGGGAAGGCCCCGATGCCCACACGTGTGGTGTAGGCCTTTACCACGCCATACACGTCGCCGATGTTCTGGGGGGGGATGCCCAGGCCTGTGCACACGCCCCCCACTGTGCAGTTAGACGACGTCACGAACGGGTAAGTTCCTGCAAGGCAGACAGCACGGGTCACCCTGGCCCTCAGCCCCCTCAGCAAAGGGCTGGGCGCTCCGACCTGTCGTTTGCCCTGACTGGGTTCGTGGGGGACAGGCCTCGGGGCAGGGTGTGCTGGGCCTCGTGGCTCACATAAGAGTCGGCTGAGGACAGGTAGAGGTTGCTCCCAGCTTGGACGGAGCCAGCCGGGCCACCGGGGCGCTGGGCGGTGGACTGCCGTGTGTGGGGCCAGGCGGGCAGCCAGACCTCCCAGCCTCTCGCCCCCATTTCTTCAGATGCTAGCTGGCCTTCTCTTCCTCCCTCCTCTCCTTTCCCAAAGCCGGGGAGCTGAGAGGCCGCGGCGCCACTTTGTGGCCGGGGAGATTGGGGTGACACCCCTCTGCACAGAGTGGTTGACGGGTACGCACCAAAGTCGATGTCGAGGAGGGCGGCGTTGGCGCCTTCCACCAGGATTTTCTTGGGGGGGCCGTGGAGCGCCTCGTACATGAAGTACACGCCGTCCCGGACCATGGGCCTGACCCGCTCCGCAACGCACGACGATGGGGGTCCCCGGGGCCCCGGGAAGGCGGGCGGCGAGCTGCGCCCACGCCGAGATGCTGTGTCCTCGCCGCGCCCGCACGCCAGCGCAGTACCTTGAGCTTTTTCAGCTGGCCCTCGACGTCGACCTCCAGGGTGGGGAACATGGACTGGTGCTGGTGGGCCAGGTTCTTGAACCTGCGTGAGCGACCGTTGCCGTGACCCCGCGGCCCCTCCTGGCCGAGCAGCTCCGCACAGCCACGGCCTCCCGCCCTCTGCCCGGGCACCTGGTGGAGAATTCGCCGAAGTCCGACAGCAGGTCGCAGACGCGCAGGCCCGTGCGGGCGGCCTTAGAGGAGTAGGTCGGGCCAATTCCCTTCTTGGTGGTGCCGATACTGGGGGTGGGCAGGGGCGTGAGGGCAGAGCCTGGGCCAGCACTGGCCCTGCCTGGCCAGCCCCAGTAAACTCCAGGGCCGCCGCAGGGGACAGGGCTGTGGGCGGGAGGTGAGGGCAGGGCACCAGCGTCTGCGGCAGTGGCAGCCAGCGAGGGTGCCGCTCCGGAGAGCGGTGCGCCAGTCCCGGGTGGCGCGGCCCAGTCTTGGCTGCCGTGGCTACCATGAGGCTAACGGTGCTCTTCTGAAGGTCTTGGGCCTGCAGCCCCCAGCCTGCCAGGACTAGACGCCCTGGAGGACCGCCGTGGAGGGCGGGCGCCCGGGGAGCAGCACCTACCTCTTCCCCTCCTGTGCCTGGCGCTGCACTTCCTGCAGCCCGTCCACCGCCTGGTGAAAGTCGAACACTGTCGGTGGGCATGGGGACAGAGGGGCAGAGGACAGAGTTCAGTGGAACCTCACCTGTGGCTGGCATGCCCGGGCCTCCTGGGAAGGGGCAGGCAGGCTTCACAAGGAGATCGGATGGGGAAGTCAGTCCTGGCTGGGGACAGACTGAGGCTGCTGGGAAGGGGCGGGCAGGGTTCACAAGGAGAAGACCGGGTGGGGAGGTCAGTCCTGGCTGGTGACTGACTGAGGCTGCTGGACCTGTTTCCCTGTCTGCCCAACCAGCTCCCACCTTGACACTCTTTGGGAGGGAGGCCATGTTGCTGCCTGATCCCAGGGGTGTCAGGGAGAGCAGCCAGCTGGCCTGGGGAAGGGGCGGTGGGTGGAGCGTGGACTCACCCAGGTGCGCCCGGTCAGAGATGACAAGCCTCTTCTCCCAGTCCTTCAGACCTGCAGGACAGCACGCGGGTGGGCGGGACTCCTGGCCGTGAGCGGCCGGTGAGGTGGGCCGTGGTGGGGCCGCTCACTGCTCTGGGGCAGGGCGCACAGGGAGCAAGACAGCCCCTCCCTGCCCCCTCCCTGCCAGAGGCCCTGCCCCAGGTATCTGCCCACATGCCTGAGGCTGAGGAGCAGGACTGATCCCAGGCACGCCCACCCTCCTCTGCACAGCCTGCCTGGCTCCCCCTGGCGGCCCGCATGCTCTGCTCATCCCAGCCCTAGCCCAGCCCTGCTCCCTTCCAGCCCCTCGAGCTCCTGTCTGCCCCGTTGCAGGGCAGCCACCTCAGCTGGGCGCACCACAGGCCTCCCTGCTCACTCGCCAGCGTGCCCAGCCAGACGCCCACTGAGGCCCAGGACCCACAGTTGACCCAGTGGCCCCCAAGCACGAGTGGGCGTCTCCTAGGGCCGTGTGTCAAATACTAGGGCCTGGGCCCTTCCCAGACTCCCTGAACCCAGGTCTCAGTGCCACCTGGACCAGGCCGAGGTAGCTGCCACACTCGGGCTT
>NW_006160194.1:2134531-2141136 GCF_000334495.1 Tupaia belangeri chinensis | reverse complement strand
GGGCCGTGGTGGGGCCGCTCACTGCTCTGGGGCAGGGCGCACAGGGAGCAAGACAGCCCCTCCCTGCCCCCTCCCTGCCAGAGGCCCTGCCCCAGGTATCTGCCCACATGCCTGAGGCTGAGGAGCAGGACTGATCCCAGGCACGCCCACCCTCCTCTGCACAGCCTGCCTGGCTCCCCCTGGCGGCCCGCATGCTCTGCTCATCCCAGCCCTAGCCCAGCCCTGCTCCCTTCCAGCCCCTCGAGCTCCTGTCTGCCCCGTTGCAGGGCAGCCACCTCAGCTGGGCGCACCACAGGCCTCCCTGCTCACTCGCCAGCGTGCCCAGCCAGACGCCCACTGAGGCCCAGGACCCACAGTTGACCCAGTGGCCCCCAAGCACGAGTGGGCGTCTCCTAGGGCCGTGTGTCAAATACTAGGGCCTGGGCCCTTCCCAGACTCCCTGAACCCAGGTCTCAGTGCCACCTGGACCAGGCCGAGGTAGCTGCCACTCTGGGGCTTCTGGGCGTCCTGGCCTGCCACTCGCACTACACAGGGCTGGGGCCACGCGCCTCCTTGGGGAAGCTACCTCTGCCCCTCCGGAGAAACCCTGGCCAGGTGCTGCACCGGGACAGCCCCAGCGGGAGCGGACCTACCTTTCTTCTCGTTCTTCTCTGCTTCCTCGAACAAGCCTGGCAGGTGGATGACAACCCCATTGCCTGCAATACATGGAGGGCGTCGGCCACCCTCGGGCAGCGTGGTCGGCGTGGGCAGGGCACAGAAACGCGGGAGGGCGTCGGCCACCCTCGGGCACTGTGGGTCGGCGTGGGCAGGGCACAGAAAGGCAGGAGGCCATCAGCCACCCTTGGGCAGCGTGGGGCAGCGTTGGCAGGGCACACTGTTCATGACAGCCCAGACAGAAGCAGCCATGTGTCACAGAGGGATGCATGGCGGGGCCTTCCGTGCCGTGGAATGTCCCAGCCCAGGCCAGGCGTGGGGCCAGCCGTCACAGGATGAGGACGGCCCAGTAGCTCCCGGGCTGCGCTCACGAGGACAGAGTTCAAGTGGCAGCGGCCATGGCTGGGGCTGTCAGAGGGCTGCGTTGGGGAAGATGACCAAGCCTGACACGCGGTGGCTGTGCAACTGTCGTGCCCCCTGGAATTTACCCGAAGGAGCAGAGAGGGCCCCTCAGTAACCTGCGTGGGGAAGTGCCCGGTGGCTTATGCCCAACTGCCCGGACTCGGAGCCACTGAGATGCCCTTCTGGAGAGGGACATGAGGCACGTGCATGCGACAGTGTCCTTCAGCACCGATGTGGAAGGGGCATCCCTCCAAGAAAAGACACGGGGAGTGTGACTGCGGGAAGAGGCCGGGCTGCAGGGCCCACGCTGGGTAGCCACTGTCCTGGCGTTTTGGAGGAGGCCAACAGGGAGAGGCCGAAAATGGGAACAGCTCACCCACAGCCAGCAGGAGCTAGCAGGGCCTGGGGCTGGCTAGAGGGGCCACCAGCAAAGGCACAGGGGACGGCCGGGAGGGTGGCGCGTCCTGAACTGACCGCGCTGCAGCCCCTCGACTGCGTCCCCCGTAAGCTGTTGGCTTGTACTCAAGTGTCATGACCACGGGAAAGTAGGTGCTTGGAGAAAGGCTTCCCGGGGGTGCGTTCCTGTCTGGAGAGCCCAAGTGGGACCTGAATGGCACACTGAGGCCGAGAGGGAAGGGGACTGCCCTGGGTCCCCAGCACGGGAGTGTGACCAGGGGAAGCTCCGAGAGACCACCTGTGGCCTCAGAGGGCCCCCTCCCTCGGTCCCTGGCAGAGCTGGCCACTACGTGGGCTCACGGAGTCAGGACGCCGCTGCAGAGGGGCGTAGCCTAGAGGCCACGTAAGCCACGGCGAGCACAAAAGGTCACCTAAATGCCACGATGGCCTGAAATAACCATGTGGCAGAGGCCCAGGAGTGTCGCAAGCCGCGGGGTGACTGTGAACCCTGGCACAGACTGCCCCTTGTGAGGCAAGCCTTTGAGGGCACCCCCAGCCACGCTGACCGTGGAGCCAGCTCTGCCCTGCCCTGAGACGCCACCTGGGCAAGTGCTGCATCATTTCCCACCAGGCAGAGCCCGGCTCCAGAGACCGAGGCTGCGGCAGGGAAGGCCCGCCGCACAGCCCAGAGTGGTGTGCCTAGGGCCCACTGGGCAGCGTGGTGGGCAGCACGCTGGGAGGGCCAGGTGGGTCTCTCCTGCCGGAGAGGCTCTCGGGCCCCTGGCCGCAGGCAGCTCCGTGGCCTTGCTGGCACTGTCCCTCCTCTGCCTGTTCAGTGGCCAGACTTGTGCCACCCTGGCAGGGGTGAGCACGTGTGTTTTGGGGACAGATAAGTCACAACGTGGCCTTGCCATGTCCTTGAGAAGGCACCTTCTCTGAGCAGGGCTGTCTTGGTCAGAGAACTGAGGCCAGAATGGAGAGTTCTGACCAGGAAAGAGGAAGAGGGGGGACAAGTCCTGGAGGCTGGAGACTGGGCACTGAGCAGGTCACTGGTGGGTGGGGAGGTCCCTGAGGAGGGGAGCGCAGAGGTCCCTCTAGCCAGGACAGGAGCCGGTCAGACAGCTGGAGCTGCAGCCCGGTGGGAGATGGTGGCCACTGGCCCCGTAGGTCGGGGAAAGCATAGCCCCAGCCCCGTAGCGAAGCGGCCTGCCTCCTGCACATGCCTCAGCTCGTGCACAGATGCACACGTGTCTGCTTCTCCGTGCACAGATGAGTGCGCACACGTAGGGCGCCCTTGCCCTGAGGCCTGTGGGAGCCTGCGGCTGGCGTCTTGGCCATAAGGATGGGCTCCCTGCAGGCTCCTCCTGGGAGCAGGACCTGCCACGCTGCCAGTTCCCGGGGCTGTTGCCAGCCCGCTCCTCCTCTGAGCCAAGCCCTGGTCACCACCACGGCTCGGGCTCTCGGCTCTCAGGTCACGGTTGCCAGCCCGGCTCCCCTTCTGCATCAGGGCCCCTGGTTACTGGCAGCGCCCAGCCCCTGGGCTCCCACAGCCTCACCCGGTGTGGCCCGGGACACTCACCGATGAAGGACACGGCCTTGGTGTTGATGATGCCGCTGGGCAGCAGGTGGAAGTCATATTCCTGGCCGTCCACCACCACGGTGTGGCCGGCGTTGTTCCCTCCCTGGGGACAGAAGCTGGCTGGAGCTAGTGGCACCTGAGTGCCAGGCCCCTGGACTCCACCTGCCCCTCAGGGCCTGCCGAAGGCCCAGCCCCAAGGCCTGGTCCAGCAGCTCGGCCTGGGAAGGCCGGTGCAGAGGCCACGCTGACCCTCTGTGGGGGATTGGGACTGTGTTGGAGAGTCTGGCCGCACCTCCAAGTGGGGCTCAGGCAGGTCCTGGAGCTACGGGCCCCACCCAGAGCTCCAGTACCCCAGAGCTCCCTCCTCGGGGCCACGCGCCCCTCCCTCTGGCCTAGCACTCCTACGTAAGAATGAAGAAGAGGGGGACCAGCAGGTGGCATGGCGGTTAAAGGCACTGGACTCCCACATGGCCAACCGTGATTCAAGTCCTGGACTTGGTGGTTTGCTTTCTCACTTTCCCTCGTTTTCTGTTTGTCTGTCTGTCTCTGTCTTTCTGGCGAGTGCATGCGCCCTATATCAAAAACCTCTCCAAAAAAAGGAAGGAAAGTCCCCAAGGCCAGCCTGTTTTGGGGGTGCACAGCGACTGCCTCCCTTCCCAGAGCTCGTGGGTGTCAGGGGCTGCAGGTGGGCATAGGGAGAGGCCCAGGCAGGACATGCAGGCCCAGCCCAGCCTGTGTGAGCAGCCTGTCCCTGCGCCCCAGGCCTGCCTCCCCAGGTCCCTGATACCCGCCTCCCTCACTGGCTTTAGTTGGAGAGGAAAGCAGGGCCCGCAGGGGTGCGTACTCACCAGCACTCCCTCGCCCTGGGCAGGTGCCTGCCACCCACACAGAGCCTGCTCGCCACAGCCCAGGCCCACTGCGCGCGGCCCTGCCTGCCCCACCCCTGCTCCTGCAGCACAGGTAGGCCGGCGGGGTAGGTGCCGAGGTGCCAGCCCAGGCCCTGCTGCAGCTGCACCAGGGGCAGCGGAGCCATGCTTGGCTACGTGGGCTGACGACGCAGCAGCCTCTGCAGCCAGGTCCCGCCAGCGTGTGGAGACCCCTGGAATACCACTAGGGTCCTGATGGGACTGCAGCAGAGCCCCAGGGGTCCTAGCCACCAGGAGCCTGGGTCACCAGCCCCACTTCCCGCCACCGGATGGCGATTGGGCCCCAAGGAGCGACACAGCAGGGCCGGGCTGCAGACTGTTCTGTGGTCCTTTCCTGCACGCTGGCCTGCCCCATCTCCCAGCAGGATTGCAGTGGGGGGCCAGGCCAAGGCCCAGGGTCCCCACTCCAGGGCCTCCTACTGCTGTGTGCGCTGTGCCTGTCCAGCAGACAGACAGCCACAGATGCTGGGGCCCAGGCACCCTCCTATCCAGAGCTCAGAGGCAAGGGCTCCAGGCAAGACCTGTGGTGAAGGTGGGCCCTCCCCACCTCCTCTCTGTCCCTCTGACAGCCCAAGGAAGGGAGCCCAGGGACAGAAAGAGGGCAGGTGGATGAGGGGCCGGCCCTCCTGGGACCCCACTTCAGCACCAGGAATCATGCCACTGGCTGTGGCCTTAACACACCTTCTGGCCGCCCACCTCTACCGCCTCCAAGCCCTGACTTCCATGATGCCAGCCCCTACCATCTGAGAGCCCTGACTTCCATGATGCCAGCCCCTACCATCTGAGAGCCGGTTCCATGGTTCGGTCCTGAACTCTGGGGGCTGAAATGCAGCGCGCCTGCGAAGTCGGGCCTGGCCCTCCCCAGGTGTCTGATGCTGCAGCAGCCCACAGCAGAGATGGCGCCCAGGAAGGCCCCAGCCAGAGCCCGCCCATCTCCCAGCACAGGCCCGGCCAGGCGTGGTCCTGCCGAGCACAGCTCTCGGCTAGTTGGCCCTTGACTGGGCCTGCTTACTCCCAGCCCCTGCAGCATGGCCGGGCACAGGCTCTGTGAGCAGGCGAGGGCCTGGGGTGCCCGCCTGGCGGGCTCACACACCCGGGGCTGCCAGGAGAGAGCCTGGTGCTTGGGGTTGGTCCGAGCACCTGGAGGGGGTCCAGCGGAGCAGACCAGCACCCGGCAGGCGCAGGACCCCGGGAGCTCAGGACTCCTGGGCCTCAGGTGTGCAGAGACTGCCGTGGCTCAGCAGGTGCCTGGGCCCCCCACGTGCTGGATGTGGCAATCCCCACCCCACTCCCAGTTCCCAGAGGGCGTTCTGGCCATGACCACATCTGCCACCTTGGCGGGTAGGGCTGGGCGAGGGGAAACCAAGCGCTAGGAGAAGTGGCAGCTGCTGTCCCTCTAACTCGGACTCCTCCCCTGGTCTGGCAGGTGTCTGGGGGCCATGAGGTGGCCAGCCATAGGTGAGCAGGACTAACCCAGGTGGGGTGCCCTGTCCCCCCCTCACTTTTGCTCCAAGGACCGAAGACACACACAGACACGGGCAGGCCATGTGCCACCAGCATAGCCACCTGTCGGGCAGGCACAGGCACCAAGGGGAGGCGTCGGTGGCCAGTGGGCATGAGTGGTCCCAGCCCTGCACCGGTCTTGGCCTGGGCCACAGGCCACTCCCATAGGACATGGGCCAGCCAGGGACACTGAGCTGGGGCCTGCTGACGTGCAGGGCTCCCTGTAGTTCCAGAGTCCAGGATAGCCCTGGAGGGACCGACCGTCCTGTCTGCCAGGTCTCAGGAGCGGGGACTGAGGCTGGCACAAGGACCTCAGCCCTGGCCTCTCTTCAGCCTGGGGCTGTCATACTTGAAGGCACAGGGGAACCGATCATGGGTAGGCCCAGGGGTGTCGCCAGTCCCTGAGTGGTGCGGGTGTCTGGGCCTGACCGGGGCGTTTGGAGAGGGAGCTGGTCGGGGCACGTGAGGTGGCGGCAGAGCCTAAGAGAACAGCTGCTCTGGGGGTGCCGCGCCCGTGTCCCATTGGCTGAGCAGGTGACCCTGGAACCAGGTAACAGCTGCCTGCCAGGGGGTCTGAGGTGGGCTCACCTTGGAACTGAGTCCCATCAGTTCCGCAGTCGCCGTGGTGTCAGCCTGACTGAGGGCTGCATGGGAGGCGGGCCTTCCTGCCGAGACTGGGAGCTGGGTCCCGAGCCCTGAGGTGGCCCCCAGGGCACCCCTGGTAGCTACCTCCCTGATGTCAGGGAGCTAGAAAAGAGGCTCTCTCCTGGCCACGAGACAGACCAAGGCCTGACCACAGTCCACTAGGGTGTCTGACAGCCTGACCCTAGCTGTGTCCGCACCGTGTCTGCTGGCCCACCCTCGTAAGAGCCAGGGCAAATAGAGTCCTCTGGCCTCCCTGGCTGCCCCCACAGAGCACGTGTGGTGGCCGTGGGTCTGCGGTGCAGGTGCCCAACTCCCTCCCTCTGCACCCCGCTCTGCCCACCTGGCTCCAGCCGCCCACCAGGCACACCCCCATGGCCTCCCTACCCCTGGGTCCCTCAACAGCAAGGTCCTTCTCGGTGTAGCTACCACCTCAGGACAGGATTGCGGGGTGGCCAGTGCACGCTTCCCGGGTCTGGGAGCAAGCGGCTAGGGGCGGGGGG
>NW_006160194.1:2125013-2133978 GCF_000334495.1 Tupaia belangeri chinensis | reverse complement strand
CGGGGAGCAGGCGGCTAGGGGCGGGGACTGGCTCTCCTGCCTCTGTGCCCTTGCCCAGCCCTGGCACAGGAGCGAAGGAAGCAGAGCAGTGAGCAGCAGGGACCCTGTTTCCCAGATGGTTCCGACCCCTGGGTCCCCGCGCAGCCACAGGCAGAGGCACTGACATTCCCACAGAAGTGCAGGCAGTAACGGGGGGGCCTCTCCCCAGAGCCGCTGCCCGGTGACCAGTGCCATTCCTGCCTCTGTGCCCTTGCCCAGCCCTGGCACAGGAGCGAAGGAAGCAGAGCAGTGAGCAGCAGGGACCCTGTTTCCCAGATGGTTCCGACCCCTGGGTCCCCGCGCAGCCACAGGCAGAGGCACTGACATTCCCACAGAAGTGCAGGCAGTAACGGGGGGGCCTCTCCCCAGAGCCGCTGCCCGGTGACCAGTGCCATGGGCAGTGTGGCGGAAGACTGCATCTGCAGCATGCCAGGCATTCCGGCCATGAGGCAGCTGCCCCTCCTGTGCCATGAGGTCCCCGGAGCAGCCTGGACCCTGCACACGCCTGCCCCCACACGCCTTGCACATCGCTTCCAGCATGCAAGATGTCAGCCCCGACCTGGGGACTCTGCACTGCGGAACTCCCGGGTGACGCCCCAGGCCATGGCTGTAGCTCTCTGCCACCTGCCTGAGGCCCAGCTAGTCGGGGAGTGGGGACCACCATGAGCGGATGGTGGAAGCCCAGAGAAAGCACCCATGGCACCCCGGCTGGGCAGCCAAGTGCCCTGGCCATCGGTACTGTGGCTGGAAGCGAGAATTCAGCCCCGATGGCATGCTAAGCCTCGTAGTCTAGGGAGCCCTGGAAGAGGACAAGGAGCCACCAGCAGAGTGGGCTACCCTACATGGGGCGAGGCTGCAGCTGGGAGTGGAGCAAGACGAGGGGTAGAGGTGCCTGTCTGTGGGGAGGGAAGCGGGAGACACTGCTGCAGGGCACCTGCGACTCCCAGGGTGGGGTGGGACGTGTGCGAGGGGCAAGCCCACAGGCCCCAGGATGGAGGCATAGAGTGCCCGGGCCCCATGATGTGGCTGCAGAGCTTGGACACCAGGCCAGGAAGAGGCGCAGCAGGCGGCACGTGGGAACCAGACGCCTAGGCGCAGTCCCCAGCAGCCCCAGAGCTGCCCAGGGTGGAAGGACTGGCCCGGGGGAGGACAGACCACTTGGGGAAAGCCCCAGGTGAGGGAGTGTACAGGGAGGCCCAAGCAGGGCTCTGGCACGTGGGGAGGCCAGGAAGGTCCCGCGGGCCCTGCAGGGCGTTCTGGCCATGGCCCAGATGCGCTAGCTGGGCAGGGACCAGGGCAGCAGCTGAGCTGGGGCAGCCCGGAGCGAGTGGGCAGTGCCACGCGGCAAGCGCCGTGACCACAAAGGCTGGGGCTTCTCCCATGTCCCCTGCTGCCATGGAGAGTCAATGGGTGGCAGGTCACGGCCTGTGCCATCCAGTGGCCAGGGCAGCATGAGAGACAGTCCACTCGGGTCAGCCCCTTTCTGGCCACAGGCCAGGTGACCCCCTAGGCCGGAGAGGCCCAGCATTCGGCTGCAGAGCTGGCTGGTCACAGCGGCTGGCCGGCTCCAGCCCTTCCAGGTGACCCTCCAGACAGGGAGCCTGCTCCCCTGCCACACCCACGCAGGGCTCACGTGGCCTCCTGCCCTTCCTCTGTCCAGCGTTGCAGGGAGGGCTGGCCACCTGGCGTCAGTGCCAACCTCACTCCCGAAGGTGTCAGCAGGGATGAGGCCCAGAGAATGGGCGGGATGCTGGGAGACCCCAGGCAGGCACAGAGGCTCTGCCAGGGAGGAGAGGAGGCCAGGCCCTGGATGCAATGAGCAGGGGTGGGGTGCCTGGAGAGAAGGCTTAGCATCCCGGCCTTCGAGGAGGGGCTGTCAGGGACCCGGTGGAGCCTGGGAGGTCCGGCCATGGGGTGTGGACGGAGGCTGGTGCTGTGGTGGACACGGCGTGGGGCCATCTCACTGCGGGTCAGAGGCCACAGGGGAGGACACACCACCTGCCCCAGGACAGGCCTCTGTGTTGGGTCTTCTAGGCTAGGGGAGAGGGCCGGATGGGGCCTGAGTCTGCGGTTCCAGCAGCTCTGCCCTCCACTGATCCTGTCTAAGAGCAGCCAGGGCTACTGACCCAGCTGGCAGAGCCGGGAGGCCTGTCCCAGACCCATCGCCACAGCTAGGAGCAGCCCCGCGCAGCCTGCCGCCCGCCATCCAGGGCACTGCAAAGGCCTCGGGTCACGGCAAGGAGCGGAGCCGTGTCGTGGGAGGCGCCTTGTGAAGCTCCGTCAGAGGGGCCCAAGGAGGGATGGGGGCTGTGGCTGCCAGGTGCTGGGGACAACATGGGGGCAGATGCGAGCCCGGCTGCAGGGGATGCCCGTCGCATGCCGGCACCGGGGTCTGAAGGGACATCGCAGGGAAGCCTCAGGCAGATGGAGTGGTGGGAGGTCACTCACTGCTCCAAGCAGCACTGCCCCGGGCAGGAGTAGCTCCGACAGCCCAGAGCCAAACGGGGGGCTGACGCCTTGACCAGGGCCTGCTCTGAGCCTCTGCTCTCTGCTTGGGAGCTGAGCGGAGGCCCAGAGCCAGGAGCCTGTGCAGGAGGCAGCCCCCAGCCCCGCTCCCAGCTGCACCAGCACACGGCCCCAGGCACGAGGTGGGCCCAGGACCCAGGGCAGGGCAGAAGAGTGCTGACCGCTGGCAGACAGAGCTGTCAGGCTCCTCGGTGCCACCGCCAGCCCTGGGTCATTCTGGCCACAGTCCGGCTGCGACCCTCCTGAACACCTTCCTTCAGGCCCCAACATCCTTACTCCACCCTCTTCCTCTTCTCAGCGGCCCCCAGGGTCGCACCCCCAGCAAGCAGCTCTCAGCCCTCCCCTAGGCTTGGCCCAATCCCCCAGCGCGCCCAGACCAGGCCACCCCCAGCACCCACCGCACAAGGAGAAAGGGAAGATGGCTGGGGGCCCTCCCACCATTCTGGAGCTGCACCCCCACGGCCCTCCACGGAGGGAGGGGCAGCTTCATTCCCATGGACCTCCCCTGCCCTAGGATCGGGTGTCCCCAAGTCAGCTACTGGTATTTATAGTTCTGCCCTGCCACTGCCCTGGGGGGAGGATGCAGGGAGGGCGGGCTGTGAGTGTTGTATGTGTGTGGTGGCCCCGGAGGCCCAGGGCACTGGCTGGCAGGCTCTGCAGGACCCCTGAGGGAGGGACCCGGCGCGCCCACCTGGCAGCGGCTGATGATGTCGGCGTCCGTGGCCAGCAGGTCCACCACCTTGCCTTTACCCTCCCCCCCCCACTGCGCGCCCAGGACCACGGTCACGCGGGAGCGCCTCCTGCTGCAGCCGCCCGCGCTTGACGCCGCCCGCGCCAGGGGGCCGGTCGTTGGAGGCTCTGGTCCCCGACATGTTCGCTGGGGTCCTCTGCTGCGCCGGGCCGCCCGAGAGCCCGTCGCGGTCCTCGCGGTCGCGCCATTAAATGGACCGGCCCGGACCGGGGGGCGGGCCGGGGGCGGGTGCAGTGACGCGCCCAGTGACCTCCGGCCGCCCGTTCCCCGCCCTCTTCGCTGCCACCCGAGCCCTGTTTTGTCTGGGACGCTCCGCGGGTGGAGGCGCGGCCTTGCGCGGTGCGGGCAGCCGGTCCGGGCAGGCGGCCCGCGAAGGCAAGCCGGGCGGAGTCCGGGAGCCCTCCCGGAGACAGCGCCTGCGCGCCGACCCGGCCTGGCGGATGCCCCCGGGGCGACCGGGCCATGCTGGGCGGGAATGCGGAATTCTGGAAACTGCCGGGTGGTTGACAGGGGTGTAGCTTGCAGAACGGGAGCTACGAGCTACGTTTCTGCATCCCACCTGGAGGGTCCTTGCATTTTGCTCACACCACGCACTTGCCCAGTGACTCCCTGGGACGGGATGGACCCCCTGCTGGCTGAGGAGACACAGGCCACTCACCCTGGCCTAGGACAGCACGCCCCGCCCCCCAGGTGTCCCGCAGCCTCCCACCAGGCAGCTGTCTACACGGAGTTCCTCTGGGTCTGGGTAAAGGGGCCTGTGCTGTCAGGGTCACCTGCTCCAAGGGGCTGTCCCCAGCTATGCATACAGGCCCCAAATTCTCAAGCGTCCCCCACCTAGGGGTCCCTATGTCCCCCGCTGGGCGTGCTCCCTTGTCCTCTTGCCCTGTCACATGGACAGGGCTGCCCCTGGCTGGAGAAGGGGAAAGTGCCGGGGGCAGAGAGCCGCCAGTCCAGGCTGGGAGGCTGGGCTACTCTTTCTCTCCCTGGGGCCCTCAGCCCAAAGGGCCAGTGTTCACTTCGGAGCTACCAGGTGCTGACAAGGAGGTCAGGGAGACTGGATGCTCCCCGGCCAGAGGCAGGCAGCAGAGCTGTCTTGGGACAGCAAAGGTCACTCGGGGGGAGCTGCCCCAATGCAGCTAAGGCCTGCCTGGCCCCCTGTGGCTTCCTGGGCTGGCCCTGCCCCTCGCCCAGAGGACAGGGGCCTCCATGTGTTCTGAGCATGGGTGACCATGGGTGGCCCCATGGGCTCTGGGCCCCTCTTCCTTCACACAGGACAGACTGGCCCTCGGCAGTGCCGTAATAGGGCAGATGCCATAATTCAGGTGACGGCGGTCAGGGGCCTCGAGCTTTGTGACCACTGTCCTCGGAACGAGGTGGCCGGTGTGTATGGTACTCATCCTCAGCCTCCTCGGTGCCTCCAGGGGTGCCAGCTGGCTGGTGGTGTAGGCCGGGACCCCCAGCCACCCACCCTGGAAGCTGCAGGAGCAGGATGGGGAGGAGAGCAGGGGGAAGAGGAGCCAGAGGGCGGGTGTCTGCATGTCCTAGGCCACTGTGCACAGCACGGCCCCATGTGTGGTGTGGCCCTAGAGTGGGGGCCACAGGTGAGTAAGTCCACGTACCCCGAGGGCCTTTGGGATGGCAAAGCCTGGAGGAGGCCTCCTGGTGCTGCCCACCTCCCTGGCGACGCCTGGGCGGGTGGGGTGTTCTAATTTGGGCTGGGCCTTGTGACTGGCAGGGCCCTCGCTGTTGGGCCTGGGCAGGGTTATTTTTAGAGTAGCCCAACCCCTCAGCCAGGCCCCAGCTATCTATAGTCCTGGGCTGGGGGAGCCAGTGCTCAGCGGTGTGGCTCTGCAGGGCCATCTAAAGCCCAGGGACATGCCGAGCATGTCCCCTGACCCCCATCTCGGGTACTGCTGGCCCAGAGCTGGCTTCCCAGGAAGGTCTCCAAGCTGTGCCCCTGGGTCTTCAGCACCGCCCCAGGGATGGCTGCAGGACGCTCTCCTGGGGTTCCTGGTGGGCACTGAGGTTCAGGTTCCCTCGTGTGGAGACAGACCCTCCCACGGCCCTCTTGTCCCGCTCGCTTCGGCTCATTTCTGGCCTGCACAGCAGCTGCTGCGCCCCAAATCCCCTCCCTGAGCCCTCCAGCCCCATGTCTACCCCAACTCCCGCAGTGACCTCCCATCATGGCCACTCCGTGCTGACGCCTGTGTGCCTCCGCTCCTCAGCTGCTTGTGACTCCGCTGACCTGTTATCGCAGCAAGCCCCCACCTCCAAGCAGGCCGCCGTGGCCTCACCTGCCTGTCTGCTCCGGTAGGACTGACCGGCCAGCACCTACCCCAGGGGCACAGGCAGTGGCCCTGACCATGTTCGTCAGTGCCCTTTCCTTGAAGATTTGTGGGGACAGGTGAGATGGGCAGCTGCGGGGCAGCAGGGTTCCTTACAAAGTCCTGCACAACCTGGACACCCAACCCGACGCTCTGCCCGTCAGCAAGGGCTACAGGAAGGTGCAAGGTACGCATCCTCGGCACCGTTACCTTCAAGGCCAACGGGAGGCTGCAGCCACTCGTGACGGCCCACGGGGAATGACACGAGGCCTGGTGCCACCTGTGCTGGCCCTCAGCAGCGTGCTGCGAGAGGAGCCCCATGGGAGATATGCCATGTGGTTCCCTTCATGTGTGAGGGCGAATATGCGCATGCAGACAGGAAGTGATCTGTAGGTCCCAGGGGCGGGGCCGTGGGGAGGGTCGCGTGAGCGTCCTGTCTGAAGGGTGACAGCGTGGTCAGTGCAGCGGGTGAGCCCCAAGCTGGGGAGTAGTCCAGAGCCTGGCGACATGTGGTGGGGCCTCTAGGAGCGGCCTTCTGGGGAGCAGGGCCGGGGCAGATGCCTGCTGGGGCGAGGGTGAGAGTGGTGAGCCAGGAAGGCTGAGTTCTGGGCGGGTTTCAAGCCCACGGGCCGTGCAGGCTGTGGTCTCGCACATGCGCCTTTGACTGGTCAGAGGTTCTGGGAGAAGCAGGCTGCCCAGCTGCAGGGGAGAGACACGGGCTGAGTGCAGCGACACAGCTGTGTCCGAGGGGGGCGGGCAGGAAGCACTGTCCTTGCTGGTCCTTGTCCCATGTGCCCTAGCACGGGAGCCTCTCTGCTTGCCTTCCCCAGGGAGCATCTAGAAGCTGGCCTCCACGGTCATCCGCTCCCGCCGTGACAGCTGCTCACTGAGACAGTGCTATGGAGGCTCTCCAGGTCTGCCCAAGTGTCTGCTGAGCACCCTCTGCCAGTCACAGGGGGAGACCACGCCCAGGACGCAGCCAGCTGCCTGGTGGGGCCGTTCCTGGGAGGCCCTGGAGACATGGGGGAGCCCAGCCTGGACCAAGGGGCAAGGGGGGGCTGGTGGACATGGGGGACACGTGCCCTTCCCTCTCAACAGCCACCTCCACGTGGGTCCTCTTCCCAGCAGCCCTCCCGTACCCACCAGGCAGCCAGCCACCGGCCTGCCCACTGCTCCCGCCGGCACAGCTGCCGCCCTGAGGTCCCGCCCAGCCCCCAGCCTGTACATGACAGCGTGTGCGGGCTGAGTCCGGCCTTTATTGGTTAAGGCCTGCCAGCCGGGGCCTCACACACACCTGGGGAGGCCAGGCTCGGCAGGGGACCCCAGTGAGGGGCAGAAGCCACATCCTCTGCAGCCCTCTGGTGCCCTCCAGGCCAGGCAGGTGGCCCTGGGGGTAGAGTGGTTTCTGTTGAAATGACAACCAGGTTCGGGCTGCTGGGGGGATGGAGGGTAGACAGACGTAGGGACCTTGGCCTGTCTCTGAGTCCCCTCACTCCCACCTTGGCAAAGGCTCCCTGAGGCACCTCCGTGACAAAGCAGCCGTGGAGGGGCTGTGGAGGGGTGGGCCTGCGCAGGGCTGCCCATGAAGGGGTTGCTGTGCGGGTACCCAGGGAGGGGTGCAGAGGTGCGCGCGGGCCCTGCCCCTGCAGCCTAGGGCGCCCGGTGCACCCGGCGCATGCCGGAACAGGCTGGGTGCAGGCAGTTAGAAAGCAGACCATGGCAGCTGGCACGTGCAGGGGCCAGGCGGGGTCAGACGGGGCCAGGCGGGGTCGCCCAGATTGTGCGTTCTGGCTGGGTAAGGCACAGCGTTTTGGTTTTCCAGGGTCCCAGTCCCAGCCTGGCCCTGGAAGAGCCCTCGGCCGTGCCAGGGTGGGCGGTGGAGACGCTCACTTGGCTCTGGGCTTGGGCCTGAGGCCTGCAGAAGAAACACACGGTTAGGAACAGCATCGGTACCACTGCCCGGGGGTTGCCCGCGCCCCAGGTGCACTCTGACCTCATGTGGGCGGTGCCGTGACCCTGGCATGCCGCTCCTGTACTGGGTCTGTGTTAGATGTGCCACCTGGACCTGCTTACCCACCCCGCTGTTACTGTCCTGCTGGGGCGCTATCCTGCCTGCCCTTCCCCGGGGGACGACGGTGCCGACAGTCCCTTCACCTGGCCGGTCGCAGGCCCCTGCCCCAATGCCGCCATGATCTCTGCAAAGTGCCCCTTACCCCAGGGAGGGGCAGCACCCCCAGCCCGCAATGGGAGGGGCAGCATGAGACCCACCGCCCAAGAAGCAGGCGGAGAACCGAGCCGAACAGAAGCCAGCACCAAGACCCACGGAGCGGGTCAGCAGCACCAGGCCGGCCAGGCAGCGAGCAGTAAAGCGGGACCAGCCAAGGACGGTGACTATGCCACAGATGGGCGTCAGCCAGGGGCAAGAGGCTGGTGCCTGTCGCCGCTCTTGGCGGGGCCAGCTCACGGCCTGGCGGTGAAGACGGCTGGGCCCCACACACCAACCCTGAGGCTCCAGTCCCACCCCAGTAGCTTGGGAAACGCCGTGTGCATGTGGCCCAGACCTCGCCCGGACGGAAATGGAGAAGGGGCTGCAGCACGGCCATGCCGAGGGGTCCCGGCTCCCTCTTCCCTCTGCCAAAGTAGAGGGGCGAAGAGGCTGCTGCACCCCAGGAGCACGTGCACCCTAACCCTGGCCCACGGCAGGGACGCTGCCCAGGCCCAGCCCGACCCACGGCAGGGACGCTGCCCAGGCTCAGCCTGAGGCTCCACAGTCTGTGCACAGGGGAGAGGACAGAGTGTCTCGGGCCTGGAATCCTGCCCCAAACTCAGCCGGACATACAAGGGAGAGCCAGGCCACCCGAGGTGCTGTTCCCACAGTGCCCATGGTGTGTGAGGCCAGGACGGCTGGAGCGTTCTGGGACAGGGTGTGAGGGACGTGGTGACCGCTCTGACCGGGCCCCACTTCCACACAGCACGCAGCAGGGGCTGAAGGCACCATGGGGTCACCGCCCTCCATGGACTCAGGCCTTCTGCGTGACTCTCGGGCTTCAGGTAAGGGGGGTGGGCCACCCAGCAGAATGCCCCCCAGGGGAGAAGGTGGCATCATGCAGGTCACCTCCCAGTTCCCTGTCAGGGTGAAGTTTTTCCAAATAAAACACCGAGCAGACAGGAGAGGCCTCCTTCCTCTTGCCCCACCCACCAGGAGGGGGCACCCTAGAAGGCTGCAGGCAAAGAGCTCGCACACCCTGCAGACGCAGGGCCCGTGGGGTCACCCAGGGCAGAGAGTCCTGGCACGGCTCGCTGCTCTTCACTGGACGTGGCCCCC
>NW_006160194.1:2123341-2124773 GCF_000334495.1 Tupaia belangeri chinensis | reverse complement strand
TGGGTGTGCCTGTCCTCGACAAGAGGAGCCAGTGGCCGGGCCAGGGCAGCCAGAGCCAAGTCCCAGCCCGGTGCGTTGGAGACATGGGCTTCTAGCAAATGCCCGGCTCTCACCCAGGGTGCCCAGCAGAGGCGAAGGCGCCTGGAGCGAGGAGCGAGGGCAGGCGTGAGGAGGCCCTCCCTGGTCTCACCGCTCTGCCCCCTGCCGCAGCCTGGGTGCCAGGGTGCCTGTGGAGCTGGGGCCCTGCTCCGAGCCGAGTGCTCACGGGGTTCCACTCTGACTCTCCCACCGTCAGCCCTGCCTGCCCTCTGCCCTGGCTGTTCTTCTGTCGGGCACAGGACAGGCATCAGCACAGCCCGCGCCGGCCCTCCTATGGCAGCTGTTGGGCCCTGGCTGTCCCGGCCCTGGGCGGGATCCAGAAGACCCCACGCACACTGGGAGGAGCCTGTCGATACACCAGCCCGCGGTCTCCGGGCCTCAAGGTGGGGAGGCTTGTGCCCCTGGAGGGGCCTTGGCCTGCTAGATCCTGGCAGCACATGTCCTTGCTGCCTGTTGCCTCAGAGTCCACCTGGGGACATGCTTGGCTGGCGCCAGGGCTGAGGGCCAACCCAGAGGATGGGCGCAGAGTGAGTGTCTCCCCTGCGCCCAGGACCTTCTCCGACTGCTTGCTGTGGGCTGTAGGGCCGTGGGCCTGAGGAAGGAGGCAGAGTGAGGCGCTCCGGAGTCGGGGCCCAGAGGCCCAGCCCTGTGGATGGAGGTAGAGGAGGGCACCCCCCTGCCCCCGGGAGCCAGGACCAGGGCACGCACCCAGGGCTGCGACAGGACAGGAGCAACCTCAGTCTGTTCTGCCAGCCCCACTCGTGCCCGCTAAGGCCCTAGAGCCCTGTCCCGAGGGAGCTCGGCCCGACTGGCCTGTCCACCCCGCTTCTTGGCCTGCCTGCAGGGGGCAGCTCTGAGGTTGCGACTGTCCGGGACTGAGACACCAGGAAAGCGAGGCTTGGCGACCCAGCGCTGCCCACGAGGGCCAGGGGACACACCACCACCGGTGGCCACAGGCGGGTGGGCTGCAGAGAAGCCAGGTTAGCTGGGGCGGGCGCCAAGCTGGTGTGCAGGCCGGGCGGACCTACCTCACTGGACCGCGCACAGCCTTTTTGTTTTAGAATCGTCAGACTCTGGGGCAACCTCTGCTTTCAAACAAAAGAGAACTCTCGCTGCCTGCTGCACCCCGGCGGGGCTCAGGGCGGCCCGGCCCCGGGTGCGCAGCCCCGGGTGCGCCGTGGGACGCCTGGCCTGGGGTGGCCGAGCGACACTGGCCACGCCTGCTGCATCCCTCCCACAGGGCGCACTCCACCACTGCCGTCTCCTGGGCGGCAAACCCACTCTGCCCACAGCGACCGTGCGCTCCCCCAGTTACCTTCCTGGATATGTGGGC
>NW_006160194.1:2120840-2123313 GCF_000334495.1 Tupaia belangeri chinensis | reverse complement strand
TTCCCTTTGAAGCCCGGCCCTGGGCTCGGGGGAGGGCACCAGACCCCGAGGAGTCAGTGACCGTGTCTTCAGAGAAGGACTTGTCCAGGGACGTGTCCAGGGCGGACTCTGGGGCCGTGTCGTCCTCACCCCTGTCCTCAGGAGGGCCAGTCATGTCCTCCAGCCCCTGGCCGGGGCCGCCCGGTGAGACTGGAAGGTCAGTGTCTTGGCTTGAACTCCTGGCCCCAGAAGGCTTGGCGCTGGAGAACTTGAGGGGTTTCAGGGCCTGAGCGTCTCCCAGAGTCACCGGCCAGGCCCCTGTGGCGGGCTGGGAGCTCCAGGTGCCCCCAGTGGCCAGGATGTCGCTGCTATCTGTGTACCAGGAGCTACGCCTCCCCCGGGCCCCAGGACTACCCTCCTCCGACTGCTTGCTGTGGGGCCGTGGGCTGGGGGGCACGGCGTCCACCAGGTCCAAGCCCCGGGGCCCACCAGCAGGGCCCGGCTCAGTGGTGAGACTGCTGGTGGCTGCTGTGGAAAGAACGGCTAGTCAGGGAAGGGCCGTGGGTGCCGTCTCCACCTGGGCTTGCCCCTGGACTCCTCCAGGAAGCCCTCCCGATCCTCTCGTCCTGTCTTCTGGTCTGAGATGTACTGCCCTGAAGGACAGGGTCCCCAGTCTGTTCAGTGAGGGGAGAGCAGGGCACTGGCCCCCCCGCACCCCCGCCCCTGCTCTTGGGGCCACTGGGACCCTCGCTGCCCCAGAACCTTGCGCTTGCCTCTCCCCCTCCTCTGGTGCCCCGTGGGGCCCGCAGCCTGTCCACAGTGCAGCCTTCCCTAGCCCCATGCTGGGGGGACGGCCCGTCAGTGTCCTCCACAGCAGCAGATACTCGATCCCCCAGCTGTCCTGTCTCAGGAGCCCAGGGGAGTGGGAGGTCTGGAGGGTTTCCTGGAGGAAGGCTCAGCATGGGGGTGATGGGAGGGAATTGTAAGGTGGCAGTGGACGAGTCTCACCAGGCTCTGTGGCCCTCAGGGTGTCCACGGGGGACGCCTTGCTGCCCCCATCGGCGTCCCCACGGCCGCGGGCGGTCTTCCGCAGCTGGAAGCCCTTCCTGATGTCGGCCAGCAGGGCGTCAATCACACACACTTCCTCCTGCCTGCCGGGCGCCCTCCTGCCTGTGGAGCAGGGGTTGGAGCTGCCGCCAGGCCTGCCGCCCTGCATACTCCACTTGGCAGGGCTCAGGCTCGGGACCCGAGGGACTGCAGGTGCTGGCGGTGCCCACCCACTTACCACCCACGGGCAGCCTACCCTCAGCCGAGTCCACCCTGCCAGCCCCCAGGAAGAGACAGGTGTGGGGAGGGAGAAGAGTGCTGGCCCTGGCCTCGCCCCACGGGCCCCAGCCCTTCCCCAGAGGCCCCACCTTGGCCCCAGCCCCCCAGGACCGGCCGGCCTCACCAGGCTTCCCATCTTCTCCCTGAGGCCTTCGGGCCTCCTCCTCAGCCAGCTGCTGCTTCCTCCTCTCTGCCTTTGCCATCTGCTCCTTCCGGTCCCTGTTCTCCTGCACGGCAGATGTGACATGTCACCTAGCCCGGCAGTCTAGTCTCCTTGCTCTGGCCTGGGACCTGGCATGAGTGATGTACTGGATGGGGGCTGGGGACTGCTGAGTGACCTGCCCGCCCTGCCCAAGTGCTGCAAGGGCGCCTGCCCCACACCCACCTTCAGAGCGCGGATAAAGAGGTCACGGAAGGCCTTCATGGTGCCGAAGGTGTCCTGCAGGGAGAGCTGCTGCGGGTCCTCGCACAGGTAGTCGGCCAGCTCCAGCCTCCTCCTCTCGACAGCCTCCAGCACCTGACCCAGCTCCTGGGAGGCTGCGATGCTGGCCTGCGGAGGGGGCCTGGTCAGGTGCCGGAGGCCGTGGCCTCTGCTCTGTAAGCACACCCGGCCCCTCAGCCCCGGGATGGGGCCAGGACCCAGCAGAGCCCCTCCCTGGGCTCCCAGCTCGGCCCGCTCACCGGCCGCTCGCTGTGCACGATCCCCAGCAGGGTTCGGGCTTGGCACCTCATGGGCTGCAGGTACTGGCGCCCACCCGCCTCCCACACCCGGCAGCCTCTTCCCGCCCACGCCGCTGCTCTTGCCTGCAGACGCGCAGCATACTGCTCCTGCACCTCGCGCTGCGCGGCCGACACCCTCCGCTCTGCGTCCAGCAGCTTCTTCAGGCTGGTGCTGGCCTCTGAGCGGATCACCTCCAGGTTGACCCTGAAAGGCACCAGGGTGGCCAGGTCCACTCTGACCTCAGGGTCAGAGGCAGCAGTGTCCAGCCTGGCTTGGCCAGCAGGCCCTCATGCACAGACCCGGGCGGGGCCGGGGTCTGTGGGGACAGCGTGGGCCTGGGGCTCCCACAGAGCACTGTGGGCTGCTGCACAGGGACGGCAGCCCCGAGGGTCGGCTTGCCCTAGCCGAACCCGCCAAGCCCCGTAGCTCCCGGAGAGGGGCTTTCCC
>NW_006160194.1:2117696-2120532 GCF_000334495.1 Tupaia belangeri chinensis | reverse complement strand
GCACCCGCCAAGCCCAGTAGCTCCGTGAGAGGGCCTTTCCAGGCGCTGGGGCCCTGGCCTGTGCTGGGCTGGACGGGTGGACGGCACTCCCAGGGCCACCTGGGTCTGCTTCCATCTGTGCGCGGGGTGACATGACCTGCCCACGGGCCCTCACCAAGGCTCGTGACGAAGCCGTGTCTGACCAGCTCCCAGTGTGGCCGCCCTCTGTGGGCCTCGGCCTCATCTCTAACACGTGGACACAGCTGCGAGGTCAGTCGTACCCAGTGGCGGTTCTTGGGGGAGCCAGGGCTGTGATGAGGTGAGGGGGTCGGTGGAGGCTGCCTACCCTGCGGCCTGGGAGGCCTGCTCCAGGTCCTGGGGCAGCTGCAGCAGGTCCGGGTGGCTCTGTTCCACTTCCTGCAACAGGACTGTCCCGTGAGCTCCCTTCAGTTGCACCTCAGGTACCTCACCCCCTGACCACCCAGCCCTGGGGTGTCCTGGGCAGGAAGACGCTGGTCTGGGGTAGGCGCACGTGTACAGGAGGGCAGGTGGCCGGGGGCCTGGGGAGGCGGGCTCAGGCGGGTGCTGGGCCTGCTGCGGGCCTGGCGCCGCCCACCTCCAGCACGTGGTGCAGCAGCGTCACGCGGGTCTGCTGGGACTTGGTCTCGGTGAGCTTCAGCAAGGTGCTGATCTTGAAGCCGTCGGCGTCCCCCGTGTGGCTGCCCTGGGAGGGACAGGTGTGGGTTCCTGAGCCCGGGGCGCCGGGAGCAGCGGGGCACGTGTGGGGCTCACTTACATAGTTGAGGAAGTTCCCGATCTTCAGGATCAGCTGGCAGAAAGTGGGTAGCTGGCGGCTGGCGAGCAGGCCTGCGGGCAGTGCCCAGAACCGAGGGGTCACCACCTCAGCCCCGAGGTGCCCTATGTGGGTTCCCGCTTTCCTTCCTGCCCTGTCCCTCCAGGCCCTCCCCGGGGCAGGCCTGTGCGTGTTGGGGCGTGTGGAGGCCGTGAGGGGACCGTGAGCCAGAGTGGGCAGCAGGGATGGTGACATACGCCAAGGCGGTGGAGCTCGCCTAGGACTCCCTCAGGGCTCCTGCGGGGAGGACCCCACCCTCCCGTGCCGGCCCCGGGCTCCGCCGGCCCCACTCACTCTCGCAGGCGCCGAGCACCAGCTGGGCCTGGGGCCGTGCCATGTCCAGCAGGGCGGCCGAGCTCTCACACAGCAGCATGCACTCGACGCGCAGCTGGTAGCTGGGATGCAGGCGGGGCGAGTCAGGGCCTGGCCGGCTGGCAGCCCACCGCCCGCTCTGAAGGGAAGCGGGCCAGCCACTGCTTGGCACAGCCCTCTAGGTCTGCCCAGCACGCCCTCCCAGGGCGGGGCTGCTCACTCACCAGGGAATGTCCAGCAGGAGGACGTAGAACTGGTCAGCGCTGGCCAGCTTGCTGCGCTCCTCCGTGAACGTCCGGAGGTTTGCCACCTGGTGGAGGGGCCCTCAGGTGGCACCTTCCCTCAGGAAGCCCTCCGGGCTGCTCACTCCACTCAAGCAGGGTAGTGGGCCCTTCCCTCCCCTGTGCCTAGCCAGGGTCCCTCAGGGCAGCGCCTGACCTGGCCACCTGAGCTGGCCACGCCAACCCGAGGAGACCCAGCTCACCTCGTGCTTCTCCGGCAGGAGCTTGAGGAGCTGTTTGAGGACCTCCACGTCAAACCTGGTGGTGTCCCCTGCCCGGATCATGGCAGTGACCTCCTCATTGGAGCTGGAGAAAGAGGCCGAGGGTCAGAGAGGCGTGAGGCCCACCTGGCCTTCTGGGAGCCTCCCAGGCAGTGCCCTCACCACCCATGAGGTTGCCGGGGCTGGGCTGGTGGGCAGAGAAGGCAGCCACTGCCCGGGTCACACCAGACCACGCAGTCCCCTCTGCTAGGCGAGGACGAGAGTGCGCGACGGTGCCCTCGTCAGGGAGGCCAGGAAGCTGGCAGGGGCCCAGGCCTGTCCTGGTTGGCCACTGTGTGTAGCCTCTGAGGGACGTCCCAGTGTGCCCTGGCCTGTTTCTCCCGGGAGCCTGGACTGGGCGGTTCCAGGGCCCCGGCTGGGTCTGTCTGTGCTGTTACTAGAGCTCCTATCTGGGGAGGGACTGTGCACTTCCCAAGACGGCCTGCAGAGGGCCCTGCTGAGCCCAGGCCAGCAAGGGAGTGCCAGGTGCAGGAGAGACTCCTCACTCACCATCTGAACTGCTTCAGGAAGATGTTCAGGTTCAGGCTCTTCTTTGAGTCAAGGAACGTGATCTGGAAAACATGGCCCATGGGCTAGTACCTGGGGGGAGGGCCTCCCCTCGGCTGCCCTTCCCAGCCCCACCCACCTCCTTGGGCTCCCTCCTGGCTGGGGCAGCCACCACCACCGGCTCCTTGGGCTTGGCCACAGGGAAGCAGAAGAGCCGCTCGATGCTGGAGAAGTCGGGCTCCACCACCTCAGAGCCCGGGCTGCTCAGAGACGCCCACATGGAGTTGCGATCTGCAGCGAGGGGCAGGTGGGCGCCGAGCCAGGCTCACGGAGCTGGGCCGCTGCCAGAGGAGCCCACAGCCCCGCCCTGCCGCGTGCGCTTGCCAGACAGACAGAGACTGTGGTCCACCTGGGCGACGATGACCTCCTCAACAACACCCCCCGCTGGGAGGTTGGAGCCGCTAGGCAGCGGGGGAGGAGGAGGGGGACCCCAGCCCACTCCAGGCAGTGGAGGCGGAGGCGGGGGAGGGCACCCCATGCCCGGGAGCGGTGGAGGTGGTGGAGGATGGCCCCCATAGGAGCCAGGTAGGGGTGGTGGAGGTGGCACTGAGGGAGACAAGGCCCCCAAGCCTGGCAGGGGTGGG
>NW_006160194.1:2113924-2117621 GCF_000334495.1 Tupaia belangeri chinensis | reverse complement strand
GGCTGGGGGCAGCTGGGGCTCCAGAGGCTGTGGGCCCTCCTTGGAAGTCTCGGGGGCGGCAGTGCTGCGGAGGCAGCTGCCTGCCCAGTTTTGGCCTAGACTGGCCTGGATGCCCTTGTGGGCCTTGTCCAGGGACCTCAGCTGGGGCCGCCCCTTGATGGACAGGAGTCGCTCAACCACCTCCTCCAGGGTGCACTCCTGGGCTACAGTTGGGGATGTCCGGGGTCAGGGTTAGGGAAGAAAGGAGGTAGGGAAGGGGTGGCTGCCTCCCTTACAGCCCCCTCACACCCGAAACCCGTGTCTGCCCATGGGCTGAGCCCGGCCTGCCCACTACCCGCCTGCCGGCCCACTCACCGTCGCTGGCCAGGAGCACGGCGCGGTTCACCAGACTGTCGAGCGCCTCCCAGAGCAGCTGGCTGCAGGGGCAGGTGGCCTCCAGGTGCAGGAGGCCCTGCAGTACAGACAGCAGGTGTGCTGACACGGGGGAGCAGCTCACCTGGGTGGGCATGAGGGGCACAGGTCAGCGGCCGTCCCCTCCTGATGGCACACTGTGACCTCTGAGACCCGGGTGAGGGTCAGTGCCAGCGTTCTGGTGCCACCTGGGACGTCTATGCTCAGTGGGAGGTCAGCGGCCCTGGTCTCCACCCACCGGGGCGGCCGCACCCTGGGCTACTGTGCTGGCTGGGCAGCCCTGCCCCGTCCAGTGGCCGCACTGTCCCTCCAGGCCCACCTTGTGGAACAGGGAGGCGAAGACCTCCTGGTGGCTGCTCATATCCACCCCGCCAGAGACCCGCAGCTCCTCCTCGTCCTCAGCCTTGGCCTCCTCGAAGGCCTCCAGCTGGATGAGCAGGTCGGCATCCTCCAGGTCCCTGGGTGGGAGGCGCCGGTGCTGTGAGCCCCAGGGCAGACGGACAGCCAGGGCAGCCCGCGCCTCCTGCTCGCCTAGCTGGATGACACCCTGGCTGCTGGGGCCACGTCGTCGCGGTGCCAGCCTACAGGGTGGTGGGCCCACAGGCCCGGGGCGGGGAAGGGCGAGTCCTCCCCTGGGGTGGACACAGCAGCTGGGTGGCATGGCCTGGACCACTCAGACCACACGGAGGAGGGCTCTGGCTCCAGTAGGAGGGCTGGAGAGACCACCGGGCCCAGGGCTGGCCAGTCGCCTCTAGCCACCCCGGCCCGGCTCCTCCAAGCTGACTCTGGTTGGGTCACCTCGGGTTGGCCCTGAGTAGGCCCTGGATGGGGGTTTGTAGCGTCGTGGGCTCCCAGAAGGCTGCAGGCTGAGCGAGTGAAGCCGTGGGGTCCCAGTTACACCCTCGTTTCTGATCGACATGGACTAACTCTCGGCCTGGGATACCCTTCCACGAAGCAGCTTTCCTGCATGAGCCTAACTGCCGAGATGTCCTGTGCTGTACCAGCCACCCCATCCCTACGGCTGCCAGGGCCCGAGTTCCGCTGCGGGTGGGCCTGTTGGAGCTGCTGCCTGGGCAAGGCCTGGGGACCCAGGGAAGGAGGGGCAGCGTGGGTGGCTGGTAGGACGGCCTCGTGGGGACTCACCGCAGCCGGCTCAGCACATCCAGCAGCTGCAGCCCTGGAAGAGACCAGGGTCAGGGGCTTGGGGGCCATCTGTTCCCACCACCCCGCCTCCCCTGGGCTGCCTGCCGACCAACCGAGCACCCCGTCCGTGGGGTGCGGATGGCTCCTGTGGACACCCATATGGGCTCCCTGGGCTGCACACCCAGGGTTGTCAGGCGGCCACTGCCACAGTGGGTGCTAACCGGACAGCAGCTGTCTCCACTGCTGACCGGCAGCCACTCAGGATCCTCTGGGGTTACATCCAGGGTCCTGGGGCCTGTGTTCCCTACAGGACAGGTGGAGGCAGGGCCTGGGATGGGGCACCCGGGGATGGCCCACAGTGAAGGCAAGGGTGGTGGCGCTAACCGATGAATTCGCCACGCAGCTGCGCACGGGTGCGGAGGTCCTCGGGCCCCAGGATGATGGCGTTGACCACGCTGAGCAGGGTGACGGTGTAGGGCACGTTGTCGCTGTTGGAGAGCTCCGTCATGATGGTGCTGAAGCGGTACTGCTGGCTGTGCTCCGCCTGCAGGTGGGCTGCGGTCAGTGTCCAGGGGCGCCCCAGGCCCGCCCGACCCCAGGCCCACTCCCAGGCCCACCTTGTAGTGCTCCAGGGCGTCGAGGGTTAGTGCATGGCCCGCGGGAGAGTGGATGCACAGGGCAGCCAGCAGCTCGAACACCTGCTTCTTGACCATCACGTTGGATGTGTCCAGCGCTGCGGGGCAGGGCCGTTGCCAATCAGGCCACAGTCGTCCCCCACCCTTCCCCCAGGCGCCAGGGCTGCTCTGCACACTCCCACAGCCACACCGGTGATCACAGGAACCCTGGCTTCGGGTCCACCGAGGTGACCTTTACTTCCGGGGTCCCTGCCACCTGCCAGTGCCTGGCCGCTAGTCCTGGGCCCTAGACACCTCTGCACTCAGCGCCGTGCTGCAGGAGTCTGGGGGCTCCCTCGTCTAGCCCTGCTGGGAACAAGGCACCACGGCTCTATAGAGGGGCACGGCCAGGGCAGGCCCGCAGACAGGCCTGCGTGCCCAGGTCAGACAGGGAAGCAGCCCTGCTCCTGCACCCACAGCCTGACCCTGCTGTCAGCCCCTACCCCAGCCTGCACCAGAGCCCCAAGCATCACAGGACCTGGGGGCTGCCATGGCTCAGTGCGATAATGAAGGGCCACTTAGAGGATGAGTGTTTGGAAGCCTGCAAGGGCAGAAAGTCGTCCAAGCAAGACGCAGGGGCCAGACCAGACCAGGGGCCAGGGCCAGGAGGCAGATGCAGGAGCAGGTGCCGGGAAACAGAGAATGGTGCCGCTCGCAGGTGGGGTCCCAGCTGGGGAGCCTGGGGCAGGCGGAGAGCAAGTGGGGCCCTCAGTGGACTTCGGCTACGACCAGGTGACTAGGGCAGCCGTGTGCTGGAGGGTCGGTGGAGACCAGATGCCCCCGTGGTTCGTGTCCGGGACTCACTATGTGTAAAGGTGCGGAGTGTCCGGCAGGGACTTGGGGTGTGGGAGGGCATGCCGGTTCCAGTGGGTTTACAACAGAGGGAATGAGCCCAGGGCAGGGGAAGCCCGTGGGCCGGGCCGCACCCTGTGCTGCCTAGGCTCTGCCCTCCCAGGCTCCCGAGGGCCCTATGTAAACAGTCCCCAAACCACTGGGTCTCCAGGACCGCAGCTGGCAACACCACAGGGACCGGGCAGCCAGGCAGTGGGAGCGCAAGGCTGGTGGAAGGGTGGGCGAGTCACTAAGCAGGGAGGACAGCAGGTCCTGGGGAGGGACCAGGGTGACCCGGAGGTCCTCCACCTGGGGTGAATGCTCCCTCTCCTCTAGGAGGGCCTCCAAGCCCTCTCCTCTTGGGGTCCAGATGCCCCTGGATAGCCTCCCACTCCGGGAGCCTTGGATAGTCACCTAGGCCTGGCTGCCGGCCGGTCCCCACCCCCCCATCCCCCGGCTGCCCGGGCTCACCCTGGGAGAGCTGGCGCACATAGCCCTGGTTGCTGAGGATATACTCGAGGCCGGGCTGCGAGTTCAGGACGGCGCGCACGCAGCTGACGCAGGTGAGCTGCAGCAGGGGGCCGGCGATGGGCGCCACGCCGCGGCCCGACAGGCGCGCCGGGGGCCGCAGCAGCCGG
>NW_006160194.1:2109255-2113482 GCF_000334495.1 Tupaia belangeri chinensis | reverse complement strand
ACACCAAAAAAAAGCATGCGAGTTCAGGACGGCGCGCACGCAGCTGACGCAGGTGAGCTGCAGCAGGGCGTCGGCGATGCGCGCCACGCCGCGGCCCGACAGGCGCGCCAGGGCCTCCAGCAGCAGGTCCAGGCCACTCTGCTCCAGGAACTGCACCATCCAGGCGCCGTCGCTGCTCTCCAGACGCTTGCGCAGGCCCGAGTAGTTGACCACCGAGGGCACCTGGAGCAGGCGCGCACACAGCTCCGGGTCGGCGTTCTCCAGGTTGGCCTCCGCGGGGTCTGCGTCCTGGGGCCCCAGCTTCTCCTTCAGCACCGTCCACTTGCGCTGTGCGCCCTCCTTCGCCGACATCCTGGCGAGCTGTGGGCCAGGGCCAGAGCGTGAGCCTGGCAGGGCCCGGGGCCGCCCACTACCTCAGTGTCCCTAGCCCCAGGCTTCCTGCTCACGCCCAGGCCTGCAGGTGGGTGCTCAGGACCGCAGGCGAGGAGCATGCTGATCTTCACCCTACTGGGGCTGCCAGTGGCTCAGGGCTTCCCTGCACTGCATAGGAGCAGGCGGGGGGGGCCCCCCCTAGCGACGACGGGGCCGTGCACGAGGGCCCCGAGGCTCAGGGCCGGGAGGGGATCCCCTGGTGGCAGCCAGGCAGGTCTGGATGAGCCTGGGTGGGTAGCCTGGGGGCAGGGGTGGGGCAGTGGGCAGCTACACTGGCTGGCACGCCACTGACCCGATGGTGATGATGTAATCAAACGGCACCTCTGAGGCCCTCTGTCTCACCCCTGCGCTTCCCCTGCCCCAGTGGTCAGGGCCAGGTGGAGGGGCAGTCCGCGCCTTGGGCTCCCCCAGGCTGCCCCGGCACAGGAGGGCGATTACTGGGGCTGACTGGGGGCCGATGTGATGAAATGCATGGTGCCCCCACCCGGGGGTCAGTCTCCCCAGGACTCAAGCAGATGAGCGGGCAAGACCCTTGACACCCTGACTTGACTCCCCTGTTAGGTTCGACCCCAGCCAGGGAACACCCCGGAGTGAAGACCGCCTGCTCCCAGAGTGAGACCTAGGGCAGGCAGGCTCTGTGCTTCAGCTGGTATCTGCCCCTGAGCTGGCTGGGACGTCCCCACGGCAGCCCGGCCTCCAAGGCCAGGGCATCCTAGGCTCTCCTACTACCATGTAAGGCTCGGACCTTATATTTAGCGTGTGAGGACACAGCACGGAGCCTTGGGGAGGAAGCGCCGGGGGCAGGGCTTGGCGGGAACCCGGCTGCCTTCAGACTCAGGCTCTGCCACCCGGCCCTGCCCCACCACGTCCAAGGCAGATGGTCCAGGCCCCCACTTGGCCTGTGGGCAAGCTGATCCAACACCCAGAAAAGCCCACTGCTGGGAACCAGAGCCAGGATGGGGCGCCGAGGGTGGCTCTGTGGTCTGCTAAGTGCCTCCTTCGGGGGCTGGGCAGGCTGTGAGTCCAGACACCCTGGCTGCAGGGGCCGTCAGAGACCTCAGGACTTAGGCCAGACCCCCATCCCATCCTCTGGCCTGTCCAAGCGCCCCCTGCAGACCTGACCCAGTCGGGCCTCTGGCTTGGGCCTGCCTTTGCACCTGGGCGTCAGGATGCTGGGAGCATGAAGGGGCTCCCCCTGCAGGCGTGAGAGGTGTGTGGGGCTGCGTCCTGTGCCAGGACTCCTGGGGTGCAGAGCCTGAGCCCCCCCAGCCCCTGCTTTGACCCCCTCGGGCCCACCTGTGTCCTCTCACCCAGATGCGCAAGACCTCGCGGCTGCCTCTGCCTGCCCGTCCCAGGCCCTGCCCGGCGCTGCCCCTACACTTCTCCAGGCTTCTCATCACGCCGCCCACTGGGCTGCCAGCTGCCAGGAGCCCTGCTCCCTGTGGGTCTCCACACACTCCCTGCACCCGCCTCGGCACTGCTGCCTGAGAGCGTCTGGAGCGGCCCTCCCTCCCGCCCCTACTGGCCAGAGCCTGGGCTCTCCCAGGCACGGCCTCCTCCGCAGCAAGAGCCCCAGGGTCCCTCCACGTAAACAAGTGACCTCCTGAGGCCAGTCGCCCGAAGTTGCCTGTACTCCAGGCCCGGGTCCCTGTGCACAGGGCTACTGGGTTGCTCCCTGGAAGACCCCAATGACAGGAGCTTCATGGGGGTACTCACTGGCCCTGCCTGCCTGCCGACAGGGCACCACGCCCCTGTCCCACACTCAGCCAAGCTGTGCTGGGGCTGTGACCTCTAGGCACCGTCTGGGGGTTGCAAGTGGGTGCAGGGCCTTGCCGGGCTGTGACCTGGTACAGACGCCGTGTCCAGCTGGGAGAGACAGCTTGCCCAGGGACCCAGGGGCTGGGCAGGACTGCTTTTCTCCCTCTGCATGCCCACTGCTGCCCAGCACGCAGGCCCTGGGTCAGTCCTGCACTGGGATGTCTGCCTGCAAATGCTCCAGCTGCCTGCGAGGACGAGACTGGGTACACAGGTGACAGTGGCCAGGCCACATATAAGGATGGAACCCTGAGCCCTACCTGCAGCAGCTGTCCCCGAAGCAGACAGGCACCGCCGTGACAATCAGCCCAACAGCGGCACCCGATGACAGCTTCCATAATTCGTGTCTCTGCTTCCCATTCAGGACCACAGTCCAATGTGCTCCCCGGGCAGCCTCCTCAGGCATCCCCAAGCCTTCCCCCCCCCGTTCTATAAAAAGGCTCTGTCTACAGACAGTATGGGGCTATGCACGGCCACACGGCCTCCCCCGCTGCAGGCCTGACGCCCCTGCCAGCAGGGGGCGGGGTCCAGTTTACTGATTCAGTTACTCCGGGGAAGGTCTGGAGGGATGGGGCGGAGCCTCATTCCAGGCGGACTAGCTGTGCGCCCTGAGGCAGGTCCCCGTCCTCTGGTTACTGACTCAGTTACTCCGGGGAAGGTCTGGAGGGGTGGGGCGGAGCATCATTCTGCGCGGACTAGCTGTGCACCCTGAGGCAGGCCTCGAGTCCCCGGGTTTACAACGCCCCTCCCCACCTCTCTCCTAGCCCCGGTGGTCCTAGGCAGGTGGGGCCACACCGTCACGGTGGGGGTGGGGGTGGCTGCAGGCTGCGAGGGCGTGGCGTGTCCGGCATGGGCGGGGCTGAGGGGCGGGGCCGCAGGCCCGTACTTTGCACTGGCAGGGCTCATCTCAGCCTGGGCCACCCGCTGGCAAAGCAGGCCCTCCAGGTGTCCCAGGGCCCACTCCAGCAGCTAGCCCACCCCCGCCCTGGCAGTCGAAGAGTCAGCCTCACCCCCAGAGTCCACTCCTCCCCAACAATGGCACAACTACAGAGGGGGCTCATGCCCACATGGGTGGTGTCACCAATGTGACTGCCGGCCTCCCCGGACTGCAGCTCCTGGAGAGAGGTCTCCCTCAGAGCCTGGGGCAGTCCACTAGGCAGCATGCCCACCAGCCCCACACACAGGCTGCCAGGAGGACCAGGAGGGGCAGGGCTGCCGTCCAGTCAGCCTTGGCCCCTCCGGGGGCAGCTCTTCACAGACATGGGCTGCCTCTGCCCTGTGCCACGTGCCCTGGCAGCTGTGCTGACGTGGGGCAGGCTCGCCCTAGCCTGGCATCCCTGCCGAGACGTGTGGGAAGGGCAGACGCCCCGGGGGCAGTCTGAATCCCATGCAGCGTGGGGCCGTGACCTGAACGCCAGAAGGTCGGCCGCCCACCTCCCGTGTGCTTGCGTGTGCGTGTGCATGTGGGGTCCCAGCCCCTCAGCCAGTCCCCCGGGTCTGGGGCCTCTTCACCTGCACAAGCCCCATGGTGAGGCAAGGGGGGGTCTGGCCAAGGGCGCGGGCCCCTGGGAACAGGCTGAGCCTCAGGCTGGCACCCCGGGAAGACGGTGCTGCCCTGGGCCTCGGTCCCTGCACAGCCTGTCTGGCCAGGGGCTCTGAAGACTCCGAGGCAGAGGCGTGGCGGAGTAGGGCGTGGGTCGCTGCGAGGAACCGCTGCTGGGCAGGGGTGGCAGCTTCGGTTTGGACCTGCCAGCATCCTGCAAGGTCTGGGGTGCCTCTGGGCCCTGAGCCAGCAGGGCAGGGCGGGGTGCAGAGGAGAGCACGCGTCTGCCATGGGTGGGCGGGCAAGTGGCAGGGGCAGGATTCCGGAACTGCGAGGCAGGGGCTGCCATGCTGTATTTTTAGCTCCTCCGAGAGCCTGGATTTTTCCACTGCCTGGCAACCTGGGTGCTGCGGAGCGGCACATTCTCCTGCGGCTTT
>NW_006160194.1:2098768-2104457 GCF_000334495.1 Tupaia belangeri chinensis | reverse complement strand
CGGGCAAGGGGCAGGAGCAGGATTCCGGACCTGCGAGGCAGGGGCTGCCATGCTGTATTTTTAGCTCCTCCGAGAGCCTGGATTTTTCCACTGCCTGGCAACCTGGGTGCTGCGGAGCGGCACATGCTCCTGCGGCTTGGGTGAGGCGGCCCATCCCGCCAGTGGGAAGCCGGAGCCAGGCCCGTTGTACAGAGATCTCCCAGGACCCTCCCCATCACCTGCTCCCGGAGATCTTGGCCCTGAACCTCCAGCCCGTGAGGGTGCCCGCTGCTGCCCATCGGGGCGGGGGCTGTGCACTGGGCCTCGGGCCAGAGGAAGACAGCGCCGAATGCCCACCTGTGCAGCCATGGTGTCGAGGCCTGGGGGTGGCGGCATCCTCACTGCCCTGGCCTACCTCCCCATCCCGTCCAGCCCCTGCAGGCTCCAGTTCGGGATGGAGTACGAGGCCCCTGCCCTCCAGGCCCTCCTCTGGCATGTGAGGACGGTGCGCGTGGCTGCACTGTCCGGCAGCAGGACCAAGGCCCTGGGCAGGTGGGCGTGTGATGGCCCTCAGTCAGTCAGGGCAGGCGGGAAGGTTTCGCCCACACGCAGTGTCCGTGTCCCCAGTGCTAACGGAGCCACGGTGACGGCGGGAGCCCCACAGTAAGGGAGCATGCTGCGAGAAGCCCACACCACTATGCAGAGGCAGGCGGGCTCCATGTGGGCCCCTCCGTCACCGCCACCAGGTAGGATGGGCAGACTCGGAGCGGGGCGCCCTCCTGGCCAGGTGCTGTGAGACCCTGTAAGTACAGAGGGGCCAGGTCTGGGCTGGTCAGTGCAAAGCTAGGACGTGCCTCCGAGGCCGGGCAGGAATCTGAGGCAGCTGTGGGGGCGGGGGACCTCTACTGGGCCCACTTGCCTAGGCCAGGCATCGAGGCCGTGGAAACCCATTGGGCCCCCCTCGCCCACCGCCACCAGGTAGGATGGGCAGACTCGGAGCGGGGCGCCCTCCTGGCCAGGTGCTGTGAGACCCTGTAAGTACAGAGGGGCCAGGTCTGGGCTGGTCAGTGCAAAGCTAGGACGTGCCTCCGAGGCCGGGCAGGAATCTGAGGCAGCTGTGGGGGCGGGGGACCTCTACTGGGCCCACTTGCCTAGGCCAGGCATCGAGGCCGTGGAAACCACAGAGCGTGGCTCAGCATGGGCAGGGGAAGTGGGCAAACACCCTGCCCGACGGTGTGGGCAGTGCTGCCCCGCCTCTGCCCTGGGCGGACGGTCTGTCAGAGTGCGGCCACAGCTGGGCACTGCCTATGCGGGCTCCTGTGAAGAGCTGGGTGCCCCAGAGCCCTCCAGCTCACTTGGCTGGGGACAGGAAGGGTGGAGGCGGCACCAGGAAGCCTGGTTTCTTTCGCTTCCACCTGCAGTGATAGCGCGCAAGACGGGGTCTGCCCTAGGCTGTGGCCGCTGTCGCCCCTGCATGCACGTGTGCGGCAGCCTCCTGTGCTGCTCCTGGGGGTCGGGGCCGGAGTCTGGGGCGGCTGGGGAAATGAGGACCCTTGACAGCCTGGGCTGCTAAGTGCCGGCGGGGCAGGGGCAGGCCGACACACGCTGAGGTTAGGGCCTGGTGAGGTGAGGGTCCTGCGGTGGTGGGCGCGTCTACCGTGGGCCCAGCACCAGTGTCCTCTGCCTGGCCTTGTCCCCCAAGACCACAGCACGGGGCGATGCCTGCTCTGCGGGGCCCTGCATGGAAAGGGCTCCCACAGCCTGGAAGAAGGATAGGGCTGGAGCCAGGCCTGATGCCATGGCTGTCTCAGCTGCCCACTCGCCAGGCTCCGTCACCCTGCCCCTCCCGAGGCCGCCCTCCCAGTAGCAGGACAAAGGCAGATTGAGAGTGGGGGAGGGCCGAGCCTGTGCACCCGGCACCGCCAGGGCCCACTGCCAGGGCCCGGGGCGGGACGGCTCTGATCCCGGGTGAGCCCAGGCTTGTGCTGAGTAGACTATTCCTCTGACAACCCACGGATCTCCAGGTTCCTGTCGTGGAGTGGGTGAGTGGGTCGGCGCACCCCGCAGAGACCTGCCGAGACCTCAGATGCTCCCCGTGAAGCCAGGCCCCGAAGCTCTGCTCACCCTTCCACCGGGCCACGGCCTGCCCTGTGGTGGGGGCGCTGGGATCGAGAGGGATAGCACGCCATCTCCCCAGCCTCCCATCCGCGTCCCTGGGACCTGGCCCCAGGCAGCCAGTGCCAGAGCCTGTCAGGCCCGACCGGGCGAGCCAGATCTGCAGCGTGGGTGCAGCGTGGTGCAGGGTGCTTCTCCCCAGGTGTGAAGCTGCCAGGACCCCGGGAAAGACATGCCTGCCCGGACTCAGGACTCTCCGTCCGTAAAATGGCCACTAAGTTCTCCAGGGAGACCTCGGCTCTGACCCTGCCTCGGCTAAACCAGGAGCCACTGGCCTGCCCGGTTTGCGAGAGCCTCCTGGGCCTCCTCTGGGCCTTGGCCTTTGCTCCACCACCTCCGTAGCCCGGGGCCCTCGGAGCACAGGCAGGGGCTGCAGGCATCCTCAGGGGCTCCTGTTCTCAGGCCACTCGTGGGTACACACAGGGCCGGCCCTCCCGTGCCCTCCGCCCCCGGCTGTGCAGAGCACATGTCTGCCCCCGTGCTGCGCGCAGGTGGCGGGGCGCACTGTGCCTGGAGCGGGAACGGGGGCACGCACATGCAGGGGGCGGGGAGGCAGGCTGTGTGTGCAGGCCACCGCTCAGGGCTGAGGACGGGGACCAGGCACCAACAGGAGGAAGAGGCCACCGAGATACTAGCCCTCCTCACACGGCTGGCCGGAGTCCAGGCTGTACCCACACCATGCCCAGCACCTCGCCCCGTGGGAGCCAAGGTGGAGCCCGGTGTGAAGAACGCCCTGCCCACAGCTCTACCTGCGGGGCTCGGCGGGGTGGGAGGGGCGGGCTGGGCACAGCCGGGCAGCCCCATCAGGCAGTGTGCTGGCAGGCTAGCTGTGCCGAGCTTCCACCGAGGCCCGGGGGCACCTCCACCACCCTCAGGCGCTTCCTGCCCGCCTGTAAGTCAAGGCACACGGGCTCCCGAGTTCGCCCTGGCCTGGGTGTGCAGTGGGTGGGGACGGGGCGGGCGGAGGGATGGAGGCCTCTCCCTGGACTCCCCCAGGCCCCTCTTCCATTCCTCCTCCACTTCCCACAGCAGGGCGCGGTGAGGGAAGCCTTGGCCTCCACGGGCAGGTGGGACAGGAAAGTGGCCTTGGCCCTCTCGGGCATCTGTCACCACATGGTGCTGGGAGAGGGGCCTGCCCTTTGGTTGTGTCACCCAGGCTGTGACCCCACCCCAACCCCGCGAGGGGGCCCTCTGCCTGGAAGACCCGGCCGCCCGGGGTCAGGGGCAGCTCCCTGGCTGTGGCCTGCCTGCCGGGCGGGTCTGTCCTCCCCCGCGGGGGCCCTGAGGGTGCTGTGCCCGGGGATGGCTCTCCTGTCCCCTGCTGGTGCCAGGGCATGGTGAGGGGCTGTAGGGGGCAGCCAGTGGTTCTCGCCTTGGCCCCGGGGAGTGGCCTGCACATGCTGCACGGCACGAGGCCCTGCACCACTGCAGCCGAGTGGGCAGAGACCACATTCGCGGTGTCTCACCAGTGGGAGGGGGAAGTTAGCCACCCACTCCTCACATACAGCGCCGCCAGGGCGCGGACAGGCCAGGATCGGGGCGGCTCTGGGGCCAGCGCGGCCCTGGGCAGCACCCCTCCCTGATATAACTAACACACCAGAGGAGGGGCTGTCCGGGCCCCCCCAGAGGCCGCATCTCCCCCCTTGTCAATATCGGGTCCCAGACCTGGCTCTGCCATGGCCCTGCGGCAGCCCTGCAGAGACTGGCCTGGGCACACGCTGCCACTGTGCCAAGCAGAGGTGGGCATGGCCTCCCCAGTGCACTGTGCCCACTGACTGAGCCGTGCCCATTCCACACCTGCTGTGCCAAGTCCCAAGCAGGGGTCCGGCTGTAGCGCCGGGCTGAGTCTCTGGACGTCCTGGAAGACCCGGCGTGTGAGTCTACTTCAGAAAACACCTGCTCCGCAGCCCTGGGCAGTGCCCCTGTGGCTGCCGTTGTCTCCCCTCCACACTTTACCCACTGGCAGCTTCCAGCCTGGAGGGCGGCAGCATCCAGGGTCTGGCATGGAGCCCTCTACCCCGGGGCTCACCCCAGCCAGCGGGGGACGGAGCCTCCACCCGGGCTCACCCGGAGGTTCGGCCAACAGGGGAAATGGAGCCCTTGGCACCAGGGGCAGCTGCCCCCGCCACCCTGGGCCACTCTCCCCTGCACACCCCGAGGCCGGCCAGCTGACTGGCCATCCCGAGCGCTGCACTTGGGGAAGACATGCCTAGTCCAGGGAGGGCCACGCGCTTTTCACATTTATTTTAGTTTTTACCACAGGGTGAGCACACTCACTAGAGAGACAGAGACAGAGAGAGAGAGAGAGGGAAGGTGAAAAGTCAACCCCAGGGGGGGCGGTGGCCATGCAGCAATCCTCCACTCCCCTCCTGGCCTTTTGGGCACACACATGTGCCTGGCATGGCGTCCTAGCTGCTGGGCCTGGGACTTGAACCTTGGTTTGCCATGTGAGATAGAGTTTTCTTTTTTAGAATTATTTACTTAATTTTATTTATTATTTTAACAATTTGGTATACCAGAGAAAGTGAGAAACCAGGGTGCCAGGTCCAGGGCTCAAACCACAGTCAGCCCTGCGGGAGTCCAGCACCTAACCACCACGCCACCTGCTGGGCCTGAGATCGGTTTAGAAAGCTAAACCGTGAGCTGTGGCTGACCCAGTCCAGGAGGGCGCGGGACGGCCAGCGGCTACGCTGGGGCTGTGCTTCCACCCCCAAAGGTCTCTGGGAGTGCCTGCCCAGGGTCCTGGCTGTCCCCACCACAGGTCAGGAGGGGAGGTCCATGCCTGAGCCTCTGTCCCCCCTTCAGAGAGGGAATGAGGAAACTGGAGCCCAGAGAAGGCAGGAGTCCTGCCAGGGACCACGGGGTTGGGCTGGGAAGGGGAACCTCCCTGCTGAGCTCCTGCCTGGGCGGCCTGACCCCTGGCCGGGTTCCTGGTTCCTCAGGGCGGGGTCATGGCCATCTGCCCCTCTGAACCTGGTGTGTCTGGCTGGGGTGGGACTCTAGCCGGTGGTCACTCAGCCTGAGCGCTGGTGGCCCAGAGGACATACCCACAGGCCTGGTGACCCCCCCCGCAGGGACAGCGGGTCACCCCGCTTTCCTCCTGAGGCTTGGGGCACTCCTGGGGCCCTCCCAGGAAGGGGGCGACTTAGGGCAGGGGCAGCACGGGGACCACCTCCCACCCCATCATTAAGAACAGAGCTGGGGGGTTCCCTCCCCAAGATGCCAGCAATGACAGGACCCCAAGCGTCCTGCACCTGGGCACCTAGAGACCAAGTGGTCAGGTGGGGCCGCTGGCGGCGCCTCCGGGTGCCACCGGTGGCCGATGGAAGTTGAAGTGTATTTTCCCAACTGCGGCTTATTCATCGTCAGGACGTGGCAGCCACCGGGGGGGGGAAAACTGCCGGGTGGCGCGCCCGGCCCCTCGCAGGCCAACCGCCCCTCGGGCAGCGCGCTCGGACGCGGGAGCCGGCATCCCAGGGACGCCCTGGGGTCCGCGCCGGGAGCTAGGCGTCCGGCTACCCTGCGCCTCGCGACC
>NW_006160194.1:2095510-2098520 GCF_000334495.1 Tupaia belangeri chinensis | reverse complement strand
GCCAGGCCCAAGGGCGGGGTCTGGGGGGGTCGCCGGGGAAAGAACTTCAGGGGGATCTCCCAGGCCTATAAATACCTTGCCGCGCCCCCCTCCCCCCTCCGCGTCCCTGCTCCACCCCGGAGAGAGGTCATCCCTTCCGCCCTGCCTGGCTGGGCTCCTGATACAGGAAGGAGGGACCAGGAAACATCTGGAAGCCCCCTCCCCCAGGACCTCACTGTGCGCCCTGCCCTTGCTCTCCTCTGCCCGGTCCTCTGTCTGCAGCCCACTCCCCGCAGACAGCTGTCCCCGGCCCACTCACCTCACGCAGGCAGGTGGGACCAGAAGACTCCCCAGCCCTCTTCTCTGCTACCCTGCCTGCCGGCTGGCCAGATGGAGGTTCCTTCTGGGAAGGGAAGAGTGTTCCCCACCAAGAGACAGGCTGGCCTGCAGGGCCCCCACCCCAACGGGCCAGCCCGGTGCCCCGCCCGCCTGCCCTGGGTTGACAGGAGGCCAGTGCTTGCACCTCCCCTACCTCATCCCACCTCCCAGATGGGCCTGATCCCGGCTACTGTTCAGCGTGGGGTGCCCTTAGTGGCGTCCGGAAGGCAGCCTGGACAGAGCACAGGGGCAGCCAGGTACCCCAGCTCTGGAAGTCCCTCTTGACGTCAACCCCAAGGGCCACGGAGCAGGAGTGCACAGGCCTGGAGGCCGAGGGCGGTTGCAGGGGCAGAAACCAGCAGGTGATGGACAAGATCCAGCCCCAGGACCTGCTCCGAGGGACCCTGCTGAGCCTTTCCCCATCTGTCAAACACAACAGGTACCCCTAAAGGTTGTGTCAGGGTCAGGTAACAACCCAGGGAACAGATGTCTGCTCAGGATGGACAGTGGGGTGGGCTCGTCCCAGGGCAGGAGGGGCGCCCTGCAGCCCTTGGCTGGGCTCAGGGAGCTGGCAACTGCCCAGTGCCCGTGAGAGCCCCGAGACTGGGCATGCCCAGGAGCAGGCCCAGGCGGCCACTCACTGACCACGGAACACCCTCCAGCCCGGGACTCGGCTGTTCCTGGAATGCAACAGCTCCTGAGCCCTTGATGCCTCCACCTGGGTGTGGGCCAGCTCCCCCACCCCAGCCAGGCCGGCCGCAGGTGCTCTCCTGGAAGAGACAGTGGCTGGTGTGGCTCCCCTGGTGGTGGCGGGCGGGGCTGTGTGGCTGGAGCTGGCTGGAGCAGGCTCTGGTCAGTGGGCGTGTTTGTTGATGCAGTGCTGGAGGAATGTCGGGAGGCCAGCTTCCGGCCTTTGGCCAAGGCGGTGCAGGGCGGAGCCTCTGGTGCTCCCACCCGAGGGACTGTTCCAGGGCCACTTTCCAGGCACTTCCGTGGCATGCCCAGGTACGAAGTGCTGTCCAGGGGAGGGGCGGGCCCGCGCTCCCCCGGGCGGTTTAACTGGGAGCCCCTGCTGGGCAGCTGTGCCAGCGCAGAGGGCGGAAGTCCAGGCTTGGGGCAGGCAGAGGAGGCGTGGCGATGCACCCCTGGTGGCAGAGCAAGCCTTGTGGTGGTTCCCACGTGGCCGACTCAGCCGTTCAAGTCCCGCCTGGCAGCTTGAAACACACCGGGCAGGGCCGGCAGGTGGCATGGTAGCTAAGGCACTGGACTCCCAATGGCCGACTGTGCTTCCAGTCCCAGACGTGGCAGCACTTGTGTGTGCCAATGTCCCGAGAGTGGAGAAAGGTCGTGGCTTGGCCTCTCCGTCTCTGTCTCTCACCTTCTGTGCATGTACCCTGCAGCCGAACTGTTAACAAATAAAGAGGAAAGCTGGGGGGGTGTTTGAGGAGAGGCAGAGGGCGCTGGGGGTAACTGGCGGTGCGTGCAGGGTGGCGGGGTGGGTGTGCAGACCCGTCTCCAATGGGGCTCCAGGCAGTGGGGGTCCCTCGGCCTTCACCACTGACGACGTCCTGAGCTGGTAAGGACCTCTCTGTGACTCCTCCCTGAGCCTCTGCCCCAGCCTAGCCCAGCCGCGTCCTGGGCTTGTCCCCTGCGGCTGTGAGCAGGCCAGGTCTGGCCTCTGACTCTCACTGCTGGCTGCCAGGCCCCATGTGATCTTGACATTCTCTCTGGAAGCCATGGCCTGTTGGGCAGCTCCCGTCCCGGGGCCTGGGACTGCCCTCGAGGCTGGGTACACGCGTGTCCACCACGGGCTGGGACACCTGGGTGCCTGAGGGGGTGCTGGCACACCCACACCCAGCCACCTCCGTTGGCCAGCAAGGGCTCCCCCGAACCTGCCCAGCTGACAGACGGCGGTCAGTAGGGCCATGGCGAGGGATTCCAGCGCACCGCGCCTCTCCCTGGGAGGCAGAGAACGGAGCTGGGTTGTGGGGGAGCAGGCCCCGGCACTGCCAGCTTGAGCTGTGCTGGGAGCAGGCGACGGGCGTGGGTGTTTCCGGGAGAAGCCTCCCAGCCCCACGCTGGGCAGGAGCAGAGCCAGGACGAGCTCAAGTGCAGCAGGCAGCCACTTGCCGGCCGAGGGGGCCCTGGGCACCGGGGACCCCAGGCAGCAGCCTCGCCTGGGTTTCCCTTGTCAGCCTGGCACCCAGAGCGCTTTTCACCTATGTCCTTTAGAAACGTTTCCTCTGGCATCCTACGGGGTGCCCTGAGACGGCCCCGGGTGCACTCAGAATGGAGCGCAGAAAGCATGCCCACTTCTCATCTGCCCACTGCCGCCCGCCCCCGGCCACCCGGCATCCAGCCAGCTGCAGTCAGCCACCACCACCGCCCCCAGCCGTGGCCCCTGTGTCCCGCCTGCTGGGCCGCAGGTGAGTGCGCTCGGGATCTCTCCTGGGCCTGGGGGGCGAGGGTCTGGCCTGCAGCCGCTCTTAGAAGGTCAGCGACCAGGTCGGCAGCTAGGGCTTAGGTCAGGCAGCCGCCTCTACCCTCTCCTGGAGGTCGCGCACAGCAGACCGGTGTCTGCACGTCTGCACGCCCAGTTCCTGCATCTGCGACCTGAAATCGACACTCGCGTTCACGGCGACTGGCGGGGGGG
>NW_006160194.1:2086965-2095495 GCF_000334495.1 Tupaia belangeri chinensis | reverse complement strand
GCCGGGCCATCGGCACACGTGTGCCAGCCGCCATGCCCGGCCGCCCGCTTGTCAGTCCTGCCCTCAGACTACGGTCGCTCCGCCATTTCCACGCCAGGGCGCTGCACTTTGGTGCTTTTGCTTTGCAGTTTTAACTGAATTTTTATTTTCGTCGTAGAGCTGTGTGCTCACTAGACAGAGAGTGAGAAGCCACCCCCCGGGTGACCATGCCACGTTCTCTTTTCCAGTCTCCTCTTGGGATTTTGGGCACACAAGCACACGCGTCTGGTGTGGTTGTCAAGCTGCCAGGTCTGGGACTTGAACCATGAGCTAGCCATGTGGGATGCAGTGCCTTAAGCCCCTCACCACCTGCTGGACCTGTGGTTTCAGCTTTCGAATGGCTGAGGCCCCGTAGTGCTGTCTGGTGTTCCCAGGCCCAAGACTGCACTGTGCCTTCCGGGGGAGTACGAGTGTCAGGGGACTCCCAGTCTGGCCACTGGGGGCCCACTCTGGGTTCAGGGCTAACGAGCAGCCAGCTCTGTGGGCCCAGCTGCGTGTCACAGACGGTGCACAGCAAGGCCGCGAGGTGCTGACTGGCTGTGACGACAGCAGGGGCCCTCCTGTAGTCCCCTGCACTGGGTCAGATGGCCGCGTCGGCTTCTGCAGCACTGCGGTGCCCAGAACCCCGTTCGTGGCCAGAGCCGCTGCGTCTGTACCCGGCTGAGGCGCAGCGGGCACAGCAGGTGTGAAGCGCCCACTCCTGGCCAACACCAGGAGCTCTCTGTTCGTAGCTGCCAGAACAGAAGGAGCGAGGAACTCCCCCGGCACAATCTTGCTGTGTGTGCCGTGAGGCCCGCTCCTCGGCGCCAGTCACAGGGCCGGCCGATGCTCCAAGTGTGGCTGTCCTGGGAGTTGCCCAGTGCCCCGGCCGGCCTTGGGTAATCGCCGGCCTGGCTTCCTGCACACCTGGCACCTGCACCTGGTCTGGCCTGCGGCATCGGCGGGCCATCTGCGGTCCATCTGCCGTCTTGGACTGCTCGCTCGCTCCACTGCTGCAAGGGATGCCGGGGCCTGCAGAAGCGCAGCCCATGGCTGCAGGGCTGTGGCGGGTGCAGGCCGGGCCCCTCCGCCGCACACTGGCGTACAGTCTGCTAGGGCGTGGCCTCGCTGCTTCTGGTGGGCGCTCGCCCAGCAGGGGTGGGGGCACAGGCGCTGTCCCACAGGGCCACACTGTCGGCCGTGCTCTGGGTCTCGGCGTGCTGTGTGCCCCCTCGCCACCTGGCCACGCTTCCCCACGCCTGCAGGCTGTGCCGGCGGAGGGACACCACAAGGGGGAAGGGAGGGAGCAGCAGGGCTGGGCAGCCCAGGAGGGCCTGTGATGCCCATGGGTGGCTAGAGATGCAGCCTGGCACCCAGACTCACAGACTAGGGTACTCTGGAAGGGGAGGAGTCCCTGGGCTAGTTACGGATGGAGTCGCAGCCTGACCTCAGGCCGCCGCATCCCTCTGCCCTCACGTCCTTCCAACGGCTTCCCAGATGCCTGGCCGCTGTGCCCTGCCTGCACAGCCCTCCCTGCCATGGCGCGCTGACCCTCAGGCCCACCCATGCTCTCGGTCCTGCCACAGCTGGCCAGGGTCCGGGCACACCGAGGAACCGCGGACAGGAAGGGGTGTGCCCTCGGGCTTTATCTCTGGCCGCAGAGTGGCCGAGGGTCGCTAGGAGCACCCGAGGGTCGCTAGGAGCACCGGGTCACGCCTGCCCAGGGCCTCCCCCCGCTTCCCTAAGCTCTGCGTCTGACTTGCCGGTCCTGGGGTTTCCGCACTGGTACTCCGTCGCTACAGTGACCTGCAGGCACAGCTGCGGCAGCGTGTGTGGGGGCCACGGTGGGGGGAGGCCCTGCTCGGATCCCCAGCCCACCCTCCAGAGCCCGCAAGATGGGGCGTGCCCAGAGCCTCAGCCTCCCAGGGGGCCGAGGCAGAGGAAGGAGTCAGAGTGACCGCGTCCAAATCATAAGGGTCACACTCAGAGTCACGTTCTCCTCCTTACACACTTGGGCTGATTTTCCCTGCCACCCTGTCGCCCTGGAGTGTGTGCAGGTGAGACACATCTGGTGTGCCCCGTACGAGCCGGGATGAGCGAGTGCGTCCTGCATGGGTGTGCGGCGTCCAGGACCTCGGCCACCAGCACGGACCTGCCCCGTCCCGTCCCTGTACTTGCCGACCTTGACACTGGCCCTGCCCTGAGGGAAGTGCGGTTCCGTGAGTGCTGCTGCCCTGGGGGGTGGGCGCTGGCAGCCAGCCCCCTTCCTGGGGCACCACGAGCCCTTCCCAGACTGCCCGGTCCCCGTGTGGCCCTCAGCTCTCTGCTCACCTGCGGCGCTGAGCGGCCTCACCCAGGGGCTTCCCACCCATGGCCCGCAGCCCCACCAGCTTGCGGGGTCCCTCCCCCCCCTGTAGCCCACCTGCGCCCTGCAGGGAACAGTGCACCACCCCTGCTGGGCCGGGTCAGGCAGCACCTGCTCACACCTTGGCTCAGCCCTCCCCTCCCCTCCTCAGAGCTTCCTGGGCCCTGGCCCTGTACCTCCCACCCCTGCTGCCTCCTGCACCGCTCTCCCAGGGGTGGAACTGGTCTCTAGCGGAACAGCTGGAGAGGGCCAGAGGTGGTGGCGCGGTCCCACATGGCAACTGTGGTTGAGTCGTGGACCCAGTGGCCTGAAACACCGGTGGGTGTGCGTGCGTGCCCCAGGTCCTGGAGGAGAGCAGAGGAGGAGAGGTTGCAGCGTGACCATCCCCTGGGGGCGATTTCTTTCCCTTTTCTGTCCGTCTCTCCCCTAAGCACCCACATCCTATGGTAAAACCCCCAAAAGAAACCAGCTGGGAGGCTCAGGGGTTGAAAACCATGAAAGAGACAGGACCCAGGTTCAGCCTCACACACACTGGCCACGCCAAGTCCTTGCCTAAGTCCTCGTGTGTACCCTAGGCCCCTGCACAGGTGATGTGACTCCCTGGGGTGCCCACAGCCGTGGCCCCATGCTCCCCTCTCTGCCCGGCTCTCACGGGTCTCCCTGGTCAGACTGGGAGGTCCCGGCCCGGCATGCTGAGGGTCAGAGGACCGGGCGGAGGAGGGCCCCACCATGCCTTTCCAGGGGTGCCGTAGGAACAGGCGCAGGCTCTTCACTCCCGCCCAGCCCCCCACGCCTGCCTGCCCCTCCCCCGAGGCCCTCTCACAGCGAGGCCCCTGCCCCGTCCCTGGCCATCCCAGAGGTGGCGATGCTTCCTGCCTTTTGTTCTTTTCTCTCTCCCCCACAGGGTGCATGCGCTTGTCAGAAAGAGACAGAGAGGAAATGAGAATTCGCGCCTGTGCAGCTGACCGTGTGCCAGTCTCTCCTCCTCCACTGTTCTCTTGGGATTTTGGGCATGCACACACGCCCGGCGTGATTCTCAGGCCACCGGGTCCAGGACTTGAACCGCGCTTGCCCGTGTGGGAGTCCAGCACCTTCACCACCCCGAGCCTGCTGGCCCTCCCTTTCTCCCGCTGGTGCAGGTGCTGGGAGTCCTTACCTAGGCTGCCGTCCCACCCTGGGGCTGACGCAGGTGGCACCCTGGCCTCGCGGCACTCGAGCCTGTTGTGAGGGGAGCCTGGTGTCTGCCCGCCGAGAGGGAGAGGCAGCTGCTGCAGGTGTCCAGTCTGCATGCACGGTGGGGGCCCCATGAGTGCCTCTGGCTTCTCTCCCCAGCTGGCCATGGCCAGAGGTGGGCTCCCGGGGCGTGTCAGGTCTCCTGGGCAAGGCTCAGGCCTCCAGCTCCCGAGCCTGGTGAAGCGGGGCCCATTCCAGCCAGACCCCGCCCTGGCACACAGCCTGGGCCGCATGTTGGTGCCGAGGCTCTGTGGGAGCTGCTCACACGGCCTGGTCGCAGGCTGCCTGAGCACTGCCGAGCACTGCCCCATCCCAGCCGCATGCCGCACCGGGCGGGCGGACCCACGGTGCCCTGTGGCTGTGGGTGGTGTGCGTGTGGTGGCGGTGGTGCCCGCAGGATGCCTGGCCTCAAGCAGGTGCCTGGCTGGTGGACCTGGGTGCCCTGCCCTGGGGGCCCCGCCTCCCAGGGCTGCGGGCCTGTCAAAGCGCTCCAGTGCGAGCCCTCCACGCAGCGCCCAGCGTGGTCCACACAGACGCCCGATGCCCAGCAAGCGCGCTGTCCAGGGGTGGGGCACAGGGCAGGCCGTGGGGCGCAGCGCCAGCAGAGAGGGTGGGTGGGCGCGTTCTGAGCACGGGGACAGGCGGAAGGTCTGAGCAGGGCTGGACCCCTGGTAATGGTGAGATCTGGAGGGGAGAGGCAGGGTGGGCAGTGTGAGGTGAGGTGAGCCTGTGCAAGCTCGGGGCTTGGGAAGGGAGTCTGCAAGGGCAGCACTGCCTCCAGGAAGGCCTCAGGTACTGGGCTAGGGGTCAGCCAGCTGGTCACTACTGTCCGGCTGGGCTGAGGCAGGCTGACTTATGGGGACGGCTGGTGCTTTACCAAGGGCTGGTGACCCCCACCACTGGCTACAGAGCTGCCTCCCCTGGGCCCCAGCCCATCCCAGCCCTCCAGGCCTGGACCCCTTCTCCAAACCAGGTAGGCCGGAAACCAGAGCACAGAGTCGAGCCGACCAGGCCCTGGGAGCGCCGCTGGGCCTCCCGCTCCACTGGGCTGGGCAGCTCCGCCAGGGCCTGGCCTTGTCACTAGCTGCCCAGGGCCCAGAAGTCGGTAGGTAGAGAGCGGAGACCCAGCGGGACTTTACTGAGGGCTGGAGGAGGGTGAGGAGAGCGGCATTGAGCTGGTGGATCTGCGGCTGGTGTCGAGGGGAGTCCTGGGTGGGTGCGAGGCCTGTCTGCATGCCCACTCGCCACCCCAACACGCTCCTCTCCTGCTGCAGGCCTGGGTGTGTATGGGGGTCCTGGCAGGGACTTCCTAGTCCTCAGCGCTGCATCCCCCAGATGGCCCCTTTGTGGAGCCGCAGGGCGGAGCGGGGCCCTGGGCTGCTGCTGGCTGGGAGTGCTGGCCACGCTGAGTCACCCTCCGGAGAGGGCAGGAAGCGGTCCCACCACCATCTGTGTCCTCCTTGGGAAGAGGAGGGGGTGGGACGTGGAAGGGGAGGGTGGCAGCAGGACCAGGGGCAGGCAGGGAGGGCGCCTTGCTCCACAGGGCCCGGTCAGGCCACAGCAGGGACTCCCTCTGGGGCCTCACCTGCTCCTGCCCCCTCAGGGACCTGGAGCCTCAGACCACAGCCAGCTCAGCACGGTTTGGCTCCCCACTGCCCCCTTGTGGAATTACGGCACTTTCCCTTCACCGCGGCTGACCACAGAGCCCACTCCTGCAGTGCGCCCTCCTGGTCTGGGGCGTTCCACCACCCTCCAGGGGCCAGTGTCAGCATGGGACAGCACGGGACGTCCAGGTGCACGCAGGGCTCAGAGAAGCAGTGACGCTGTTCTAGTGTAAGTGCGTCCTGTTCGGTCCCAGTGTGTCCCCAGTACTCAAGGGACACGCCTGGGCTGAGATGTGCTCCTTCACCGAGACCCTGCTAGTGGGGCGCCCGCGTCTTCCCAGCCCCTGCGCTGTGGCGCTCGGCGCTCACCGCCCGCTGCTACCATGCCACTGAGGTCTGCGCCGGACCCCTCCAGTCGGGCCGGGCTCAGAGGGGGGCTCTTCCCAAGTCTGGGAGTCGGTCGGCTGGTGGGAGCCCACCTGCACGTCTGTCCCTCTGTCCGTCAGTCTTGCCACAGCCTGGCTGAGCCTCAGCATCCTCCTCCCTGCAGCCCCTTCCGACGGCGCGGGTGAGCTCACGCCGTCCTGCCGCCTCACAGAGCGAAGCCGTGGTCAAAGGCACCCATTCCAGTTCCGGGGTCTCTGGGGACTTCAGGGCCACGATGCCTGGCTCTCCTGTGGGCAGGCTCCCCGGGGAGTGGCCTGGGGTCTCCCCACCCCTCTCTCAGGCTGGCCGGGACTGGGCCTGGGACCCAGGGCCCTGGAGAGCAGTTCTCAGCCATCCGGCCTGGACACCCCGCTGAGCCATGCACGCCAGCAGGTCAGCTCGCCGGCTGGAGCCCTCAGGTCCTCAGGGATCTGCAGCGCCCCCACACCTGGCCGGCCCCTGATTCCTTGTGGCCGGGCTCCTGGTCCTGCTCGCACCCCCGGCCGCCGGGGCCGCTGGCCTGGTGGGAGACTTCGCTCAGGTCTCTCCGGGAGCCGGCCTTCCCATCATATCACCGACTTAGCCAGGCAGCGGTGTGGCGGCTCTGTGCTGCGGCCGCCCTGCCCCCGACACCGAAAGTCGCCGAGCGCATTTATCGACCACGCTCATTTACTTATTTCTCCCGTGAGCCAGAGAGACAGCACCGACGGGGTCTGGACGCCACAAGTGCTGGGCCATGGGGGTGGGGCCTGGGGTGTGGAGGCGGGCCTGGGGCAAGGCGGTGCAGGTGCGTGGGTTGTGGGCGCGCGGGTGCCCGGGTCGTGGGTGCGGGTGCCCGGGGTACGCAGGGGGTCTCTGCATGTGAACCGGAGCCTTCCCTCGCTTCGCAGCCTGTTGGAGCACCGACCCCGTAACCTGAGGGAAGCCTTGCCAACCCGTACAGCAGGGGATGCTGTCGCCGCACCCTCCAGCTGGAGGAGGTAGGCTCAGAGAGGGTTCCCAGGTAGCGATGCTGAGGAAGAGCACAAAGAACAGCTTTATTACTTCAAAACTGCTTGCTATTAAAACACAAACCAATGCAAGTCCGAATAAGAGCCTTAACACTCACCTTAGACCCACTGCCCAGAACTGCCCGTCAGGGTGCCGGCAAGCCCCGCCTTGCCCTGTGAGGTACGGAGGGTGGGTCTCACCCGAGGACGCGGGCTAACACTGTGTGGCTCTATTTGAGAAGAAACGTGGAATTCAAATAAGGGAATTGCTAAATTTCAGATAAACATCTGAAGGTACTGGTCCCTAAAGATCGCCCTAGCAACTGGCCAACGTCAGGCTGCAGGCCTGTGGGGCACACCTCCTCCTGGGCCCGGATCCCGCAGGGTTGTGCTCGGGAACTGAGCTGCCCTACAACAGCTGCATTCAAAAGTGCTTGATGCAGGGAACCAGCAGTTAGCGTAATGGCTATGTTGCTGGACTCCCACGTAGTCGACCGCGGTTCGTGTCCCAGACCCGGTGGCTTAAAACTCACGCCGGGCGCGTGTGCGTGCGTGCCCAAGATCCCGAGAGGAGAATGGAGGAGAAGGGATTGCGGTGTGACCATCCCCCCTGGGGGGTGATTTCTCGCTTTCTGTCTCTATGTCTCTCTCTGTCTGTCTGGCGAGCGCACGCGCCCTACAGTGAAAATCTCTCAAAAAAAAAAAAAGTGCTTGATGCGTTTCCAAAACCAGCGCACTCCGCAACAGTGCCCTCCTGCCCCAGTGTGCTGTGCATCGACCTGCTGTTACCTGTCCCAAGTCCCCAACCCCCCCAAAGGGGCCCTGCTGGGCTCTGCTGAGCGGGACGGGGCACGGGGCATCCTTGCTGTGTGAGGTGCACTCCGGTCACCGTCCGCCTTCCCACCGGGCAAGCGGCCCGGGTCATCTGTCCCTCCTACTGCCGCGGGCATTGGCGTGGCTCCGCGGGTGGCTGTGTGGCTGTGGGCATCCTTTGGGTAAACATGCATCCATTTATGGTACGAACGGGTAGTGGTCTGCCCGGGTTCGACTTTCACAGGCTGCCCAGCGTTTTCCGCAGTGGTTGGACCGTCTGCTGTCACCAGCAATGTGTGGGCATCCCAGTCCCCCAGTGTCTCTGCCATAACGGGAAACCTTTTTCCGACTGGCCCGTCTGTGAGCTGTGAAATCACATGGTGATTTTAATCTGCACTTTCATGATTGAGGAACTTGAGTACCTTTTTATGTTTAAGGTCTTGCCGTAGGGGGCACATGTGCTGGCAGGAGAGAGACAGAGACAGGGAAAGTGAGACATCCCCCAGGGGGTGGCCCTGTTGTAATCCCTTCTCTCCCATTCTCCTCTTGGGATTTTGGGCACGCCCGCACACGCACCTGGTGTGATTTTCAAACTGCGGGGTCCTGTCCAGGACTCGAACCTCTGTCAGCCATGTGGGATCCAGCACCTTAACCACCGCGCCGCCTGCGGGCCCCCTCTGTACCGTTTGGTATGGTTTCTGACCTCTGAACTGTGGCCCGTTATCCGTGGCGCTGCCTCTCTGACCTCGATGACTCCCGGGTTCTGCGTGTCTGTCTGCGTCTGCCTGTCTAAAGCCCAGGACAGCTCCTGGGCCGACGTCAGGTGCCGTTGCAAACGCCCGGCTTTGTGCACGGTCCCGTGCGTGCGGTTTTACTTAGTCTCTGTCGTTTTCGGTGTATTTATCTGTTTCCACAAGTACAAGGCCCCCTGGGGGCCTCCTGCTGCGTGCAGTGTGACAGGGCGTCGGGGACACGGGCCTGCGGGCGGGGCAGCTGGCACCCAGCAGCTGCGGCCGTGTCTTCAGGGCGCGTGGCTCTGCCTGCGTCTCCAGCTCCTGGGCGACCGTCTCTGTGTGACTGCG
>NW_006160194.1:2079296-2085539 GCF_000334495.1 Tupaia belangeri chinensis | reverse complement strand
CTGGCGAGCCACGCCCCCCTCCATGAAAAACCCCCAAAAAAAAAAAAAGTGCTTGATGCGTTTCCAAAACCAGCGCACTCCGCAACAGTGCCCTCCTGCCCCAGTGTGCTGTGCATCGACCTGCTGTTACCTGTCCCAAGTCCCCAACCCCCCCAAAGGGGCCCTGCTGGGCTCTGCTGAGCGGGACGGGGCACGGGGCATCCTTGCTGTGTGAGGTGCACTCCGGTCACCGTCCGCCTTCCCACCGGGCAAGCGGCCCGGGTCATCTGTCCCTCCTACTGCCGCGGGCATTGGCGTGGCTCCGCGGGTGGCTGTGTGGCTGTGGGCATCCTTTGGGTAAACATGCATCCATTTATGGTACGAACGGGTAGGGGTCTGGCCGGGGTCGAATCAGGCTGCCCAGCGTTTTCCGCAGTGGTTGGACCGTCTGCTGTCACCAGCAATGTGTGGGCATCCCAGTCCCCCAGTGTCTCTGCCATAACGGGAAACCTTTTTCCGACTGGCCCGTCTGTGAGCTGTGAAATCACATGGTGATTTTAATCTGCACTTTCATGATTGAGGAACTTGAGTACCTTTTTATGTTTAAGGTCTTGCCGTAGGGGGCACATGTGCTGGCAGGAGAGAGACAGAGACAGGGAAAGTGAGACATCCCCCAGGGGGGGGCCCTGTTGTAATCCCTTCTCTCCCATTCTCCTCTTGGGATTTTGGGCACGCCCGCACACGCACCTGGTGTGATTTTCAAACTGCGGGGTCCTGTCCAGGACTCGAACCTCTGTCAGCCATGTGGGATCCAGCACCTTAACCACCGCGCCGCCTGCGGGCCCCCTCTGTACCGTTTGGTATGGTTTCTGACCTCTGAACTGTGGCCCGTTATCCGTGGCGCTGCCTCTCTGACCTCGATGACTCCCGGGTTCTGCGTGTCTGTCTGCGTCTGCCTGTCTAAAGCCCAGGACAGCTCCTGGGCCGACGTCAGGTGCCGTTGCAAACGCCCGGCTTTGTGCACGGTCCCGTGCGTGCGGTTTTACTTAGTCTCTGTCGTTTTCGGTGTATTTATCTGTTTCCACAAGTACAAGGCCCCCTGGGGGCCTCCTGCTGCGTGCAGTGTGACAGGGCGTCGGGGACACGGGCCTGCGGGCGGGGCAGCTGGCACCCAGCAGCTGCGGCCGTGTCTTCAGGGCGCGTGGCTCTGCCTGCGTCTCCAGCTCCTGGACGACCGTCTCTGTGTGACTGCGTCCGGCCTGTGATCTGCTGTAAAATGCCTAGACCCGAAGTGCGGGAGTTTCAGCAAGTAGACCTGGTCACCCCACCAGGACAAGACTGCGTAGCCCCTGCGAGGGTCCCCGCCCCGGGTGGACGTGGAGGGCTGTGGAGAGCCCCCGAGAACCAGGGCTCTCCCAGGCCGGCAGGGGCAACTGCTCCCCAGCCCGCTGGGTCACAAGGGAGTCACGCACCCAGTGTCACCTCGGGGTCACCTGCTGGGGGACAAAAGGCCTTTGTACCGGGGTGGGAGGGAGAGCGTCACACTGTGGAGAGGACACCAGGCCTTTCTTCTCTGCTGTGCTTGCATGCTGGCTGCTTCTAGGGCCCGCAGGCCGCGGAGGCTGCTGGGTGCTCCTCCTCAGTCTCCTTCACAGCGGGTCACCTCTGCCCAGGGGTGGGGCGGGGCTCCGTCTGGGCTGAGCCACCACTGCCGGGCACCAGCCTCTGGATGGTACCGCTGGGCCTGCGGCGGGCAGCGGGGCTCCTGGGGGCTTCTTTCGGGTCTGGCGGCTCCTGCTCTAGCCTGCCTGCCCCCCTGGGGCACCCTCGCCCGGGCCTGCAGAGCTCAGCCTCGCCGTAGGCAGTGGCTTGTTCCAGGGCAATCTGAGACGGGACGACCTGTCCTGGCTGGGAGAGAGCTGGCACCTGTGGCCACTAGAGACCCTGAGGGCGAACGCGGCTGGCCAGCGTGGGACGGGCTCTCCGGCCAGTGAGCGATGGAAGGAGCCTTGGTTCCTGTGACTTCCTCCCTGTCTCTGCAGCTACCGGAGACCTGGGGACCTGGGGACCGTGGCCTTCCCTGGTCACTGGGGTTCCACCCTCTCTTCTCTCAGCTCCCCGGATCTTCCTGCAGCCGCTGTGGGGAATGCTGAGACCCCAGGGAGGGACCTGTGGTGTCGTGACCGGTGTAGCCTAGGGAGAGCCCTGGAGGCGGATGGGGCAGGAGTGCGACCTGGTTCTACATTTCCCGGTGTTCATGGGGAGTCGGAGCTGGAGTCACGGCCCCCATGTGGTCTCGACGCCTCAGCCTGGATCGTGGGGCCTGGCGTCCCCCAGGAGGGTCTCCAGACACAGGCCCGGTCAGCCTCACGGAGCACCCCACTTTACCACTATGTCACCTGACCCCTCCGTGGAAACTCAGGCATCTTTTCCTGCCCTGGGTTTCCTAGGGAAGGGTCTATGTTTCTATACTAAATGTAATTAAAAATAGCCCTCAATTTTATCATCGTTCTCGATTTACAGAAGTACAGACTCTGGACACTCCGCAGTGTCCCCAAGGCGACTTCTCTTTCTTTGAAATGTTTTTGCCTTAGGGCATGTGCACTCGCTGGAGGGACAGAGACAGTGACAGGGAAAGTGAGAGATCACTGGGGGGGCATGTCGTAATTCTGCCTCCATTCTCCTCCCTGGATCCTGGGCACGCGTGTGCCTGGCATGATTTTCAAGCTACCCCATCCAGGACTCGAACTGCTGTTGGCCATGTGAGAGTCCAGTGACATAACCGCTATGCCACCTGCTGGCCTCAAGGTGACTTTTCATGTTAGTGTGGTGCCTTTGTCAACAGAGAGGGACGATGTTTGTGTAAATCGGTGTTAACTCACGTTGACCTGGTCTCCTTGGTTAGGAGGGAAGAAGGCGTGACCAAAACCAGATGGCGTCACCGTGCCGGCTGTGCTCACCCCGAGCCCACGGAGCCAGCAGGCTGTGACAGCTCCCGGTCACCAGAACTGTCCCCACACTCTCCCAGGACCCCCGCAGCTGACACAGGACATCCATGGGACCTCTCCCCAGAGGCTGCCTGCTCACATGTGGACTGAAGCTGGCGTGTCATTGGTCCTGGTAGCCAGGGCCACTGTCCCCAAACAGCTGGTGGACCCCTTTTATGGTTTTTGCCTTTGAAACCTGTTGCAGGATTTAAGACCTCGGTGCCCTGAGCACATCACCTGGCTGTGTGCTCGTAGACCTGGTGACCCCAGGTAGGCCCAACAACCTGACAGCCCTGGGTAGACCTCACGACCCAACAGCCCCAGTAGACCCGACAACCCTGGGTAGGCTCAATGACCCAATAGCCCCGACAACCCTGGGTAGACCCGATGACCCGACGACCCCGGGTAGACCCGACAACCCTGGGTAGGCCCAACGACCCAACAGCCCCGACGACCCTGGGTAGACCTGACGACCCGACGACCCCGGGTAGACCCACCGACCCTGGGTAGACCCGATGACCTGACAGCCCCAGTAGACCCGACGACCTGAGAGCCCCGACAACCCTGGTAGGCCCAATGACCCTGGGTAGGCCCAATGACCCTGGGTAGACACGATGACCCTGGTAGGCCCGACGACCCTGGGTAGACCCCTCACTTACTGCACTGACCCCGTTACCTGTCCAGGCTGACATTCCTAATGCCTCTTCCTGCCCAGCCCCCACATTGCACTCACCCTCATGTCTTCTGAGGACTCCCGGGAAGAGTTTCTCGACCCCTTGCTTTGACCTTGACAGTTCTAAGGACCCCCACTCCGGGACTCTGAACAAGGTTCTCAGTGGGGCTGTCTGCTGTTTTTCTCACGGTTACACAGGGACCCCGGGTTTGGGGGAAGACCATGGTCCACACGGTGGGACCGGCCATGGCTGTGGGGTCGAAGACCTAATAGCCCCGTGGCGGAGGCAGGGGGACTGGCGGGGTTTAGCTGGAACCGCCCCGGCAGGAAGCTGGTCCCACGGCAGCGGTTGTGAGAGGTCCTGGAGGCAGTGGGGTGCAGGGCTGATATGACCTCCCTGTAGGCGCAGGGTGAGGTAAGCGGGTGGCCCCTGGGGTGCCCAGCAAGGCCAGGGACAATGTGGTGACCTCTGGCAGGTGCAGCGCTAGCAGGCGTGTGGGTGTGCGCCCGTGCCTGAGGCCAAGGGAGATGCCGGCCCCGCCTGCAAACAGCCCTGGGCTGGGAGCGAGGCAGCGCTGATGCTGGCAGGAGCTGGGCGTCCCGGGCTCCGGACACGCCGCCCCTTCACTCGGCTCCACACAGAGACGGCCCCAGCCTTCGCCTGTGTCCTGGCCACCAGGAGGGGAAGACCCAGGGGCGCCCCGCTGCCTTGGCTGACCGCCGAGGTGAGGAGAGTCTCTGTGGGCTGAGGGTTCTCTGCGACCTTGGGAGGTGCCCCTGACTCTGGCTGGAGCCCCAGCTGGGTGAGCAGGACAGTGCTGTCCTGGCAGTGCCCGCAGGGAGGGCCTGTCCCCTCTGCCTGACCATCCCTGACCCCGCGGGAGCCTCTAGGAGGGGCCTGGGGGCAGGGGCTACGCGAGCCCTGGGTCCCGCTGCCGTGACGGGCACCCACAGCCCCAGACTCCACGCCCTTTGCTGTCCGCATAGGTGTGTGCCGTGGTACTTCCACCGCACCAGGACAGTTAGTGACCATGGCAGCCACCCAGCAAGTCCAGCCAGGCCCAGAACGAGACGGACAGTGGTTCCAGGGAGAACGAGAGCAAGCCTCCTCCGTGGGCATTGAGGGCACCCTGCTTGCCAGGGGCTGAGCTTTCTCTCCTTCCTCCCAGCTGGCAGCGGGAGGCACTGACTGCCTGACCCGCGCACCGAGGCCTGGCTCCTCGATGAACGCATGCTCTGGAATTCGTCCCCCACCCCGGCAGAGACCCCCACGGTGGAGTCCCCCACGAGCCGATGGTGTGTGCAGGGCAGACGGCCTGAGCCCCAGCACTGGTCGGCAGGCACGGGAGGGCGCGGGGAAATGCTGCTCTTCTCCACGGCACCGACGCTGCGGTCCTGAAGGGGCCGTCCCGGGGTGCCCGCGTCCCGTCTGGGCAGCTTCCTGCGGGTGGCAGTGGGCGCCGTCCCGTGTCCCCCTCCTTGAAACAATCCCCGAGGGCCGGGGCCCACGCTCGGCTCCCGCATCCCGGGCAGCCTAAAGGCAGGCGTACATGTCCTCACAGCCCGGGAGGCTGTGCCGGACCACGGTGCCGGCCTGGTGGCTCTGGTGCCCCCTCTCTTCCCATGCAGAGGCTGCCCCAGCCATGTCCTCACGGGCCCTGTTCTCCCAGGGGCGCTGGTCCCCCAGCCATGTCCTCACGGGCCCTGTCCGTGTGCGGCCTGGCGTCTCTTGAGGAGGGAGTCCCACTGGGGCAGGCCGCTACCGGTGACCTCACCTGACCGTAGCTACCTCCGGAAGCCCCGTGAATGGGGGGGTGCCAGGCACTCAGCTCCCCCCTCCTGGCTGTCCTGCCTCTCGTCCCCCCGACCTCTCCCCTAGAGGAGCACCCGGCAGGTCTGGGCTGCTCCCCCCGCACCTGCGCCCTCCCGCCCTGCAAGGAGGCTGCCCCTCCACCCACCGCTCCTGCGTGCTCACAGGCCCACGGGCTCTCCCGCCGGCAAGTCCGCCAGGAGGCGGGAACCAGAGAGGGCCCTCCCGCCCTCCCACACCCTGCCCCACTCCATGGACAGCCCACGTTTCGCTCAAGCCCGAAGGCAGCCTGGAGCATCGCGGCCCACATGGAGGGCTCGGCCTGTTCTCAGGCCCTCTTGCACTGCCCATGGCTGCCACCACCCTGGCTCAGGGACCTCTCCCTCCTTCCGCTTGCTCAGAGCCAGCTAGGTCTGTGGGAGGCACAAAGCCTGCGGGCGTGGCCGGCTGATCCGTGCTGATCCACTCGCTCCGGAGGAAGCCATGGCCACGGCCCGAAGCCCCGCCCGCCTGGCCCACGTCTTTTCCCGGCTGCACCCGGTGCCTGTTCGCTGGCCCCAGGGCCTTTGCGCACACAGCTCCCTCTGCTCCCGGCTCTCCTGGGGCCCTGCCCAACCGACACCTGTGTCTTGCCTGGAGAGGGGAGAGCCATCCTGTCTGTGCTGTTCTACTCCCAGAGGCCACTCAGCCCAACACGTGTGTTCCGGCTCCTAGGGCAGCAGTCTGGCCACCCTCCTAGCGGGCAGGCCTCGGGTGTTCGTGCCATCCTGTCCCTCCTGCTGACCTCGGCTGGG
>NW_006160194.1:2078754-2079217 GCF_000334495.1 Tupaia belangeri chinensis | reverse complement strand
GGCCGCCGCTGGCGTGGTGGTGAAGGCGCTTGAGTTCACACGGCTGACCAAGGTTCAAGTCCCTGACCTGTGGTCGGAAAATGACACCGGGCCCGTGTGCAGAGAACGGAGGAGCAGGGAGTGGGGCGTGGCCATCCCTCCGGGCGTCACTGCCCTCTGTGGCTGGCCGTGAGCAGACCGTGGATTCGGCCTTGGGCAGCACCCTCCCCTCTCCGGCGTGCCGGGCAGCGTGCAGCAGCCCCCAGGCCGGGCAGCTGGGCTCTGTCCGCGAGCACACACAGTCTGAGGCCAGACCTACAAGAACGCGTGCCAGGGAGCGCGTGGACTGGCATTGCCGAAGGGGAGCAGGCCACACGGCCACGGGGCCTCGCCAGGGCCTCGTGGCAGCTAGACCCGGACGGCTGCAGCCCGCGGGCGAGGGTGTGGAGTGACGGAGGCCCCCGGCCGCGGCCGGTGCAAAACA
>NW_006160194.1:2077175-2077721 GCF_000334495.1 Tupaia belangeri chinensis | reverse complement strand
CTCCCCGCGCCCTCGGCAGGCCCTGCCTATTTATTTCCCCAAAAGAGACATGGGCGGGAGGAGGGGCAGCCGCTGGCGTGGTGGTGAAGGCGCTTGAGTTCACACGGCTGACCAAGGTTCAAGTCCCTGACCTGTGGTCGGAAAATGACACCGGGCCCGTGTGCAGAGAACGGAGGAGCAGGGAGTGGGGCGTGGCCATCCCTCCGGGCGATTTCTCACTGCCCTCTGTGGCTGGCCGTGAGCAGACCGTGGATTCGGCCTTGGGCAGCACCCTCCCGGGTCCGGCGTGCCGGGCAGCGTGCAGCAGCCCCCAGGCCGGGCAGCTGGGCTCTGTCCGCGAGCACACACAGTCTGAGGCCAGACCTACAAGAACGCGTGCCAGGGAGCGCGTGGACTGGCATTGCCGAAGGGGAGCAGGCCACACGGCCACGGGGCCTCGCCAGGGCCTCGTGGCAGCTAGACCCGGACGGCTGCAGCCCGCGGGCGAGGGCGTGGAGTGACGGAGGCCCTCGGCCGCTGCCGATGCACACAGACCGCGGATCTGCA
>NW_006160194.1:2069000-2076624 GCF_000334495.1 Tupaia belangeri chinensis | reverse complement strand
CAGCCCCCGAAAGCGGCCGAAGCTGAGGGAGCACACAGCCCAGCGAGTCCAGGCCCAGGTGGACACTTCAGGATGGAAGCACACCCACTCACGTGCAGCAGCCCCGGCAGCAGCATTGCGATGGCGGGGGAGCGGCAGGCGTGGGGAGGCCGAGGGCTGGGCGAGCTCCGCGAGGCGACCCGGCAGGGGAAGAGTCCAGGCCATGCCTGGGACCGCCCGAGGACGCAGGGCTTGGGATGTCCCACGAGCCGGGCTGGCTGTGGCTGGGGTGGGTTGTGCCATTGAGACCCTTTTGGGGGCGCACCCCCACTTGCTCATGGAACAGATGAACCAATAACCCTAAAACAGAACAGCGCACTGACACGCCCCGACACGGACGTGCCATGAACATGCCAGGTAGGAGCAGCCAGACCGGAGGCCGTTCTGCACGGTGCTGTGTACACGGCCCTCCGCCGCGTGTGACAGCGACCGCGGGGCTGAGGGTGCTTAGGGCTGGGGCAGCTTGGGCAGAGATGTGGGGGTAGGAGGGTCTTTGGGGGTGACATAGTTTCTCAGATTGGATTATGGTGGTTTGGTTTCGCAATTGGTAAAAGCCAATGCATTTTTACAAGGTGTTTGCCATAAGGAGCGTGCGCTCACCGCAGAGACAGGGAAGTGAGAAGTCGCCCCCGGGGATGGTGACAGGAACCCCCTCTCCTCCAGTCTCCCCCTGGGATTTTGGGCACATAAGCACATGCTCCCAGCATGAGTTTCAAGCTGCCCAGTCTGGGCCTTGAACCGTGGTCAGACACGTGGGAGGCCAGCACCTTAACTGCCACGCCAACTGCTGGCCCTGCCGATTTTTTTATACCAAAAGCCACTGTTCCTTTTAAATGGGTGACATGTATGATATGCAAATCGTACCCCACAATCGAGCTATTGAAAGCAAGTGGAAGAAAAGGCACCGACAGCCATACAGGATGTTCTGGGAAACCGCGCAGCGTAGGACCGGGCAGGCGCTGGCGGGGAAAGGTCAGGAAGACGTCAGGCCTGACAGTTCGAGACCCGCACCCAGAGCGCTTGTCAGCATCTTCAGAGACGATCACCCAGCACGACCGACACTGGTGGGCTTTTGGGAAGTTATGGGATGTTGGAAAAATCCTTGGCTAGCCTCATAGACTAGTGGTTAAGGGGGCCGATCCCACTGGCCCTGATGGCTTAGAAAACCTTCCGGGAGTGTGTTCACGCCCAAAATCCCGGCAAGAGGGGAAATGGAGGAGAGGGTGGCACGCCCATGCCCACTGGGAGCTCTCAGCCCTCTGTAATTGGAAGAAGGCCGACATGAGACTCCCAAGCCCTGGCTGGGAGGAGCGAGTGCGCAGTAGGTGCTGAAGTGAGGAGGGAGTGGCATCGCGTGCTCCTCTGGAGACTGGAGACCGGCAGGGCGGCTGGGACGAGGGGGTGCTGCACATGGCCGACGCCGGGTCTGCTAGCGAGGCAGCTAGGACAGGGCGGTGGCAGGAGAGCGCGCAGTCGGCCCACCTGTGCCGTCAGGAGAGGTGCACCTGGCAGTGCGGCCGCTAAGGCAGCTGCGGGGTGGGCGCACCCCTTGGACTTCCCTGGGCAGGGCGGTGAGGGGCAGACACCGCCCCCACGTGTTGGGTCTGGGCAGTGTCCCCATGATGATCGGATCGGTGATCCGTGTAGCTGGCAGGACCAGGGGAGGCTGGGAAGAGAGAACAGGCCTGGCCTCCCAGAGGCTTCCCACGGGTCCACGCTGGCCTCCTCTCTGTCTCACAGACTGGGCGGGGCAGGGCGAGGCCCGGATTCAGGCCCTGGGCCCCCTGGCCAGGCGGTTCCCTTCCCCCGTGGGGGCTCAGCGAGAGTGGCCCATCCAGGGAGGGCTGGGGCACCCCCGATCCTACGTCCATCACCCCGCACACGGCCCCACTGCGGGCCTCCAGGACTCTGCGGTGGACACCAGGTGGGTCCTTGGGGAAGCCCGTTGCCCGCCAGACCCATAGGCTGCTCCACGCCAGGGCGGTAACTGTCTCAAGCAGGCCCTGTGCCCTGGGGTCCTGGGGTGCCTGTGCTGGGGCAGCTCAGAGCAACGCTCTGAATGGGCAGGGCCCGAGAACCGCCACCAGAGGCTACTGGGACAGAGTGGCTCTGGGGGTGCCGAGGAACTCCAGGAGCGGGTCCCTGGGCACCCCATCTGCTCCCCCAGTCTGCTCACAGGCCCGGGGCGGGGCTTCCTCCTGAGCGGGGCCAGGGCAGGGTGCTTCCTCCTGAGCGGGACCTGCACCAAGCTCTCCCCTCTGCCCAGTGACCCCAGTGCAACCCCAGGTCACTCCTGGGCTCAGGCAATGCCAGCCCCTCCTGCTCTGAGGATGCCCAGGCGCCCCAGGCCCTGCGCTGGTTCTGAGGAGCCGAGGAGCGGCCTGAGGAGCGGCCCGAGGAGCCGTGGCCGGAGAGGCACTAGGTCTATAGCCCTGCCAGGCAGCCCAGGAAGGAGGACTGGGTCAGCTGTCCAGGCAGAGCAGCCTGGGTGGGGCGGGCCAGAGGGGGCGGGGGAAGCCGTGCTGAGGGGTGTGCGGGGCCGCGTGGCCACTGCATGCACGGCCCACCCACCGTAGCTTTCCCATCCAGAAGCCCTCGGCACCTGGAGGCCCTGGGGGAGAGGTGGTTCTGGGGAGCTGTGCCCGTTGGACAGAGGGAATCAGGGCTGTGGGGGTCAGACCTGCAGCCTGGCTTCCCTGCCCTTGGGAGACCAGCCCCAGGGCTGCCCTGCTCGGCCCCTCCTTCCAGAGTCTGGTCACCAGGGCTTCAGGGGGCTGGGGACCCCCTCCCGTGCACGCCTCTTTCGAGACTTTGCATGTGAGCCTCACATCAGGGGTGGGTAGAGCTGGGAGGTGGGCAGGCACCCCCCAAGCTGGGCAGGGTGGAGGCTGGGGGGTCATCTGCAGGTCCTCACCTGTGAAATCCCAGCCCTCCCGCCCACTCTGTCACTCCCTGGAGAGACCCAGCACCTCTCCCCAGGGGATAGAGAGGACAGGTGTCAGAGAACCAGGGCTGCCCCCAGGCCCGTCTCCACAGGCTGCCTACCCAGTAGGGACGGTCCTGCCTGTGCAGGGCGGGGCACCGAGTCAGCCCAGGCCAGGTGGAGATGCGGGACCAGGGTCCGCAGGCGCCCGGTCGGTGCGGCGTCCCGTGCGGGCGTGGCGCGCCCTCTGGCGGCGACAGGCGGCACCGCGCCCTTTGTCTGCGCGGACCGGTGGTCGGAAGCGGGCGGTGGCGAGGTGGGTGCGCCTTCCCAGCCGGACCGCGAACAAAGGCTGCCCCGCGCGCTGGTGGAGCCTCGACTTCCACAGACCCGCTGGGCCTCCCGCCCGGATTCCCACCTGGAGCGTGGACGCTTGGGCACCAAAGCCAGCCCTGGGCGGAGCGGCCTCTTGCCGGTCGCACTGCCGGGACCTCTGCAGCCAGTGACTGGGCTAGGCGGCGGTCCCGCTGCCGGAGCTCCCGTGAGCACGCTGCCCAGCGCTAAGGTCCCTAGACCCCGCGGGGCAGGGTAGTGGCTGGGGGGGTGGGGGCCCGCGGGCCCCGGGAAACAACTTTTTTGCGCAGCGGGTCCACGGAAAACAGCCACGTTTCCTGAAGAGGGGCTTTTCCCAGGAGAGCCCACTTTTCTGTATAACACGTTGTGATCAAATGTACAACATAAATTATCTACATCTAAATATTAGGTAAGTGGAGCTAGTACTCACTAAAACAAATCCAGCAGAAAACTGTAAGCATCATTAAGAGCTTCATGAGGCATGGGACCAGCAGTTGGCATAACGGCTGTGTCGCTGGACTCCCACGCTGTCAACCGCGGTTCAAGTCCTGGGCCTGGAGAAGAGATTGCGGCGTGGCCATCCCCCCGTGGGGGTGATTTCTTACTGTCTCTCTCCATCTTTCTGGTGAGCGCACGCGCCCTATAGCAATAAAATAAAATAAAAAGTAAAAACCTCTCCAAAAAAAAAAAAAAAAGAACTTCATGAGGTAGAATAAGAAGTGCCGCTTCAGTTTCCACGGAAGTGTGGGTCGGCGGGGCCCGGGAGGACGCAGCCCTGTGCCGAAGCCCAAGGAAGTGAGTGAAGCAGGGCTCCGCAGGCGCTCGAGGGAACCGGCCTGGGAGGCGGTGAAGGTGCGTCATCCGTCTTGAAAAGGCTGGCCCTGTGGTTACTAAATGCCGCCATGTGACTAGCAGATGGAGCAATGGTTACCTGGCGGGACTCCCATGCAGCTGGCCACGTTTCGTGTCTCGAACCCAGCAGCTTAAAATTCATGCCGAGTACGTGTGCGTGCATGCCCAAAATCCCGAGAGAAGAATGGGGACTGCCGTGTGGCCACCCCCGGGGGTGATTTCTCGTGGCCTGGACGAGTGAGGAACCTCCCACTGGCCAGCAGGGTGCAGGGTGTGGCCATGAGGCCCACTGCCACTGCCCAGGACACAGGAGGTCTGGGGCTCACAGCTCCAAGGCCCCTTCCATGCCGGACATGCGCGTGCCTGCCTCGGGTCCTGCCTGGTGAGCGTGGGGTAGCTCGTGGCGCGGGGAATCCGTTTTTCTTTCTTTTTTTCTTTTTTCTTTCTTTCTTTCTTTCTTTCTTTCTTTCTTTCTTTCTTTCTTTCTTTCTTTTTTCTAAGATCTTTCTTTCTTTCTTTCTTTCTTTCTTTCTTTCTTTCTTTCTTTTTTCTAAGAGAAGTTCTTGCTATAGGGCGTGTGTGCTCGCTGAAAAGACAGAAAGAGACAGAAAGCAAGAAATCACCCCCAGCGGGATGGCCACGCCGCAGTCCCTTCTCCTTTCTCTTCTCAGGATCTTGGGCATGCACGCACATGTGCCTAGCCTGTTTCAGGCCACCGGGTCTGGGACTCGAATGGTGGTCGAGTAAGTGGGACTGCAACGACGTAGCCATTACACCGTCTGCTGTTCCCAGGATTCCATTTTTCTACATGACAAGTTTTACGTAAAAACCGGAGGTGCTGTCTGTCGAGACTGGTCGTGCGCACTCAGTCGAGCCTGTCCCAGGGCCACCAGGCTGTAGCCTGAGGCCGTGACCCGCCCCTCTGGCGGCCCGGGGTACCCACTACGTGCCAATTTACTTCAAGGTGTGCTGGGAGACACAGCCGGGGTGCAGCTGTGGGGCAGGCGACTGCAGGGCTGTCCACATGGCCAGCCTCGAGTTCAGATCAGCAAGGAGGCCTGGAAACATGCTGGTGGGTGCGTGCGCGAGTGCCCGGGGTCCTGGAGCTGCAGGACTGGGGGAAGGGGCTGGCTGTGATGAGACCCCTCAAAGGCGTGTTCCCCTCACCCCACCTGGCACGTGCATGTGCTTTGTATCATTACAAAAAGGCAGCTGAGGGATGGAGAGCTGGGGTGGGGGGCGCTGGGCAGGACTGGGCCACAGTGCATTAGCAGGAGATTCTAGGAGGGGCCAGATGGTGTCCTGTACGGCTGTTTCAACCTAGGGTGTGTTGGGAACATCTCAGAATAAAGGGCGGGCAGCGTTGACGAGCCTTGTGGAAGCACCTTGGGTTCAGATGTCAGTATGGTCTCACTGCCTGGCTGCCTAGCTTGGGCTGGCTGCTCCTCTGAGGTCCCTGGCCTCCAAGAGCTCTGTCCAAGGCCCTGGGTCCTGACTTCAGAGGGGACAGCGAAGGCCTGTGGAGGCAAAGCCTGTTCTGTTCTTTCAGAGTTTGGAAGTAACACGTGTTTCTCAGGAAGCCACAGCTGGCGCAGTAACACGTGACTTACTACAACTGGGGAGGGAGGAACCTGGACCAAGTGCGCCTAAGTTTTGTTTGGTTCATGTTTTCTTTCTTCTTCCAGCTTCCTAAATGAAAGCAGTTTCTCACCTTCTATTAATATTATAGTAGTATCACTTAAGGCTATACATTGTCCTTTTGGAGTCACTTTGGCTGCATCCTGCAAGTTTTGACATGTTGTGCCCTTGTTATCAAATCAATCAAAGGAGCCTGAAATCTGGTGTGGTATTTCCTCTTTAGCTCCGGGCCATTCAGAAGAGAGTGTGTTTGGATTTATGCCCCTGCCACCAGCTGACAGTCCTGAGCGCCGTGCCAGGCTCTGTGTGGTGGATGGACTAAGCGCCTCATCAGCTTTCACCTTCAGAAGATGGAGCTGAGTGAGTAATAGCCAGGTCCTCATTCCGCAGAGGAGGAAGCAGGAGCTGCTGGCCCTTATGTTGCAGGGCAGGCCAGACAGTCTCCACTAGCACCCTTGGCGGCTGTGCCAAGCAGACAGGAGGCTACACGTCTAGAAACCGTCCTCTGCTGTTCCCCACGCTCGCTGCTGTGCTATGCTCACAGGATGCCACGTGCGTGACCCCCCTTAGGGACCTACCTTCTCAGGGTTCCCCACGTGCTCTGCCTGGTGCTTGAGAGGAGCAGACCGTCTCTGCCGAGTCCTGGATGTCTATTAGTCATGGGGGAACTGTCCTGGTAATGCTCTCCCTGCTGCTCGGTGCTGAGCTGGCAGCGGCTGCCGAGGTTGGTGCCCCACTGAGCCGTGCTGAGGGACACCCTCCCTGTGCTGGGCGGCCTCTCTCCACACGCCTTGGAGCAGGAGCTTAATGATGGATGTGGCCTCTGTGAGTGTGCCAGCCTGGCTCTGTCGGGGGCTGGCAGCTTCCTGCCAAGCCCAGCATCTCACGTCTAGATGTCATTTGCGACACCGCGTGGAATCTGTTCCGTAAGGGTTGTCAGAAACAAATCAACCCTCCCTGCCACTTAGGCCAGTAAAAAAAAACTGGACAAACAGGAAGCATCGAGCCCAGGAGGCCGGCGTGGGAGTATGCAGGGAGTCTCGGGCTCGAGGCCTGCTGTGCCCCAGCCCTGGCTGGGAGGGAGGCCAGGCTCAGTAACCAGAGGACACCTTGGGCTCAGCCCCCAAACCCCACGGGACTGGGGACTTGTAACTTACAGTGCCGGGGGCAGGTCCAGGCTGCGTGAGGACTGCAGGGGCCCCGGGAGGGCCTGCGCTGCGGCCTGGAGAGCCACACGGGGCACGCAGCATGGCCTGGTGCCCCAGTTCCTGGGGGCGTGAGGGTGCAGCTGGCTGGGACCGTGGACGAAGCCTGGTCCTCTGCACCCCACGTGGGCAGCTCCCTCAGCAGCCCCCAGGTGGCAGGAGAGTGAGGCTGTGGGTGCCTCTGAGTGAGGGGCCACCTCACCCAGCCAGCACTCTGGGCCGCCCCATGTGCAGGACTCCGCCCCGGCCCGGAGGAGGCTCTGACCGAGCACACCGACGGCCTCTGCTGGGAGGAGCGCTGTGACTGCACGTGTGTGTGGCATGGAGGATGCGTGGCCATGTTGCTCGTTCTAGGTGCCCGGGCTCATCGTCCCCCATCTCTGTTTCACTCCGCTGAGCAGAGCTGGTGTGCTCGTTCCCAGGCTCCACGGCGACAGCGCTGGGCTCGCGGGCTTTCTGTCTGAGTGCCCGACGGCACGGTTCCCGCACTGGAGGGCAGGTCCCTTAGTAACGATGAAACAGATAGCCACAGCCTTGTCAGCGACCTGCGAGGGGCTGCCGCTGTCGCCGTGGCCTGGGGGCCTGGCAGGCGGCCCCCCCGGGGCACCCCCCG
>NW_006160194.1:2065477-2068697 GCF_000334495.1 Tupaia belangeri chinensis | reverse complement strand
CGGGTGGCCCCCGCCCCTGGCCCGGTAGCCTCGTCAGCGCTCTCCCCTGCGGGGCTCCAGCCTGCCTGGCGCTGGCGCTGGCGCTGCTGGGCGTCCTCCTGGCCACCGGACAGACGCTTGTCAGCTGAGAGAAGCCTCGGGCCGTTCGGACAGGGCAGTCTCCTCCATGAACGCTCTCGATCCCGTCTTCGCCCCGCCCCGGGCTGGCAGATCCACAGCCGCAGGCCCTTCCCAGACTTAGCTTGTCTGGCCGGCCTGGGCGGAGGGGCACCAGGAGCAGGCATGGGCACCGGCTGCACACCAGCATGCTGGCCTCAGCCCCCTACAGCACGGACGCTGGCTCTCTGGGCCCCCGCGGGCCCCACGGCTGTGCAGGTGCACTCCTGGAGCCGCCCTCCTCCCTCAAGGCTTCTCCTGACCCAGCCCCGCTGTGCCCCATGGCCCTCCTCACCCCTCCCGGCCCGAGTACCACTGTCTATGCCGCCACCTGCCTGGCCCACCCATCAGTCACCTCCTCACGGTGCCCTGGTCTGTCAGCACCGCCTGCCCCCAGGCTCCCACTCTCTGGAGAGCGACAGAGGCCAGCGGCCCTGCCCAGTCTGGCTCCCGTTGGCCGCTCAGGGCGAGCTCTCCCCTGGCTCAGAGCAGCCGGGCTCGCTGTGCCCTGCCGGGAACAACCACACTCCTCCTTTTCCCGGGGCTCCCCAGCCTTGACTTCAGGGCTGAGCCCGAACCCAGCCCTGCCACCGGGCTGCTCCCAGGCCCACGCTCCTTTGTCTGTCGCTCAGTTGGCAATGACGAGACGAGGAGTGGCAGTGTGCTGGGGACTAGCTCGTTGTCCATCTGCTCGTCCCCTGTGGGGCTCTTGGAGACCAGGCCAGAGAGGCCAGGCAGGGCAGGGCCTCGTGGTCAAGGTCAGGGGTTGGCTGCTCTGGGGCTGTGGGAGCCCAGGAGGGGCGTGCCAAGGAGGTCAGCTCTGCCCAGCCCCAGCGAGGTCAGCTGGCTGCCTGGGAGGTCTGCGGGCCCTGGGCTGTGGGCGGGATGCAGGAGCGCCTCTCTGCCATGACTGAGTCAGGCCTGGCGAGGGCCCTGGTGGACACTTGCCCCCACGGGTGCTGCCTTAGTCTGCAGGGCCCCGCGCCTCCTTGGTCCCGCTGTCCAGTGTGGGTGGGCTGGCTCCTGCGTCGGTTACCTTGGTGCTGCGGCTGCCCCTCTGCGGGGGAGGCGCCTTTGTGCGCATGGGTTCCATGGCTCTGGCTCCTCATGCCTGGGGGCCCCTGGCTCTGCATGGCCTAGAGACTACCATGTGACGGCTGTCGGCGCTGACCACCGCTGCACCACGACTCCGTCTCCTGTCGGTCCCTCAGCTAGGCTGGGAGAGGCTTCTGCTGTAGGGCGCGTGCGCTCGCCAGACAGACAGAGACAGAGAGACAGAAAGCGAGAAATCACCCCCCGGGGGATGGCCACGCCACAGTCCCTTCTCCTCCATTCTCCTCTCGGGATCTTGGCACACATGTACACACACCCGGCATGGGCTTTAAGCTGGGTTCGGGACGTGAACTGCGGTGAACTACGTGGGAGTCCAGTGACATAACCATTACACCACCTGCTGGTCCCATGCCCAGTGTGATTTTCCAGCCACAGGATCTGGACTCTAACCACAGCATCAGCCCTGTGAGACCGGCCACCTTGACTCCCACGCGCCTGCTGGCCTCGGTAGGGTAGTTCTGCAGTGTCCCCCTCTCAGAGGGGCTCCTCGCCACCGAATGTCGGCCGCTGTGTCCCCAAGGGCTGTGGGTGTGCAGCGTGTACAGAGGCGTGTTTCCGAGAACATGCTTACCTTCGTCCAGGTCCCCTCCAGCCTCGAATGGCCGAGCTCCCTCAAATCTTACCAGAGCCCCTCGGTGGCCCCCAGGCTGTGGCAGAGCCCCTTCTTCCGTGGCCTCTGTGCCTCTGTCCACAGACCTCCTGGGCTGCCCGGGCCCTGAGATGTGTTGACTGGCTTGCGTGTGATGTGGGTGGGGTGTACCAGGCTGCCACCTGTCTCCCGTGATGGGAGGTCACTGCACCCAGCTCGGGACCCGCCTGGCCCTGCCCCAGCCACTCCCGGGCCGTGCAGACCTGTCGCCTAGAGGGCACACTTCTCAGCAGGGCTGTCCCACCGCAGGTGCCAGCCGCAGGAGGGGGCCCCAGACCGAGGAGCTCCCAAGCCAGGGTGCCCAGGGGTCCTTGGGTTGCTAGTTCCTGGGTCGGAAGGCAGGAGAGTGCTCCGCTTCTGATGGCCGTTCAGTGTGACGGGCACAGCCCAGGGTCAGCTGGAGGGGTGGACGCTGAGGCGAGGCCAGGGCCCCAAGTGCACACCACCCTCCCAGCACATCCCTGTGTCCCTGTTCGTCCTGGGGACCCCCGGGCCTTGGTGCCCACATGTTGCCTGGGGCTTCCGTACATCCGGGACCCAGCAGATGGTGGCCATGCGATTGGACTCGGGCCCCCTCTCCTCCCTGAAGGCCAGCTGGCCCCAGCCCCACGCTTTAGACTCCAGCCCATGGTTGTCATTCAGGGGGCCAGGGGCCTCACAGAGGCACACCCTCAGGAGTGGTCCCAGGAAGTCACTCCTGTCGCTGGGGAAATCCTGCCCAGGACCCTGGGACACAGGCCAGGGCCAGCACTCCAAGGCCACTCGGACCTTCAGGGAGGCGGGGGCTGTCAGAGGTAGGTGCTGGTGCTGGGGTCGGGACCTTCCTGCCTGTGCCGGCCTGGTAGGAGGGTGCCTTCCTCTGGGGAGTGGGCGGGACCGTGGAGCACCCCGAGCCATCGCCCCGCAGCCTTGGTTGAGAAGGGAGTGTGGACCAGCGGGCCTTCGGGGCTGCCCCTGAGCTGGTTGTCAGGGCGGGCTGGGCGCACGGGGGCCCGCTGGGGCTCCGCCGCCCCTGTGGTGCAGTCGGGGCGCTCCAGCTGAAGCCTGGCCCGGGTGGCGGCCCCCGGCTGGCGTCCTGCCCTAGAGGCCCGTGACGGGCGAACGTCCAGGCGCCAGCGCCGCAGAGGTCCAAGTGCGAGTGCTCCTGCTGCCCTTTCGGAACGAGTGTGCTCGACGAGGCTGGAGGGAGGCCGCGTGCACCGGTGTCCCGGAGCGAGGTGTGCCAGGGGGCGGCTCAAAGGTGCCGGGCCTGCACCAGCCTGGGCTCGGTCTGGCCTGTCTCCGGGGCTGGGCACGGCAGGC
>NW_006160194.1:2063330-2065467 GCF_000334495.1 Tupaia belangeri chinensis | reverse complement strand
GGGGCCTTCTTCCGGGTCCACGGCCCTGGCGTCTCCGCACGGCCACTTTGTGCTCACCCCCAGACTCAGGCCCCCGTGTCCACTGTCCTCTCTGCTTGGGGGGCCCCCCCCCCCCCCCCCCCCACAGGTTCCGACAGTCTCCGGACCTTCCGCTCCAGCCCTCGGGAGCGCCCTGTGCCCAGCCAGGCCGGCAGCCCACGTGCAGTCGCTGGCCTGCTCCACCTCCAGGGTGCCTGCCTGCCGAGCCCAGCCGGGGCTCCCCCAGGGCCAGGAGGGCCCCGCAATATCCCACCCAGGCTGGCGACTCCGATTTGGGCTCTGAGAGTGCAGGGGCAGGTTGGGCCGCTGGGACCCGGTGGGGACCCCACATGATGCGACAGGTGTGCGGGGAGGTAGCCATGGCTGTAGCCAAGTGAAGCTTCTGTCATGGCTGGGGCTCTGGGGACCGGGACTGTGCCGCCTGTCACTTCCAGGTCTCTCTGCAAGTGGCAGCTGGCCAATGAGCAGCCCGCAGGGAGGGCAGGGGTGGGTACAGGGCTGGGAGGAGGGGCAGAGGGTGGGAGCTTGGAGGGCTTGCGCTCTGCCCTCCGAGACCCTCCCGGTGTGTGGCCCCTGCCTGCACAGTCCCTGAGACAGCAGAGAGCGGAGGGGCCAGCTCGGACCACATCCTGGGTGAGGGCGGTCCCATCCGGGTAGCTGGCCAGTTCCAGGCCTCCTGGGCCCATCGGGCCGCTGCTGGTCCGGGCTGAGGGCAGGCGGTGCGCCTGGGTCCAGCCAGGCTGGTGCTGGCCCTGGTGCCATTCCCTCCCCCCAGGGACTTGCTGGAACTTGGGGAGGGCTCAACCTGCTGATCACTCTGGGATTTAAATGCGACAGCGAAGACTTTTTATTGATTTGCAGATGACAGTTATGAAGCCAGTATACTCTGAACTGGCAGTTAGCGGGTTGACAGGGCGCTGCCCCCGGGGGCTGCAGGAGGAGCCGGCTGGGGCAAAGGTCCCGAGGAGACCAGAGATGCGGCGCCTGGCCACCTGGCCGCCCCCGGGTCTTACTCGTGCGCTCACATATATAATATTGATGTATCATCATTGGGCCGGGCTCAGACAGCGTGTGAGCTGCTAACCTCAGCCAGCGAGGGTCGGGCTCTGGCTGCGGACTGCGGGTGGTGGGAAGGACACCCAGGGTGGCTCCAGAGGTGATGGGTTCCAGGAGGCCTCGAGCTTCTCTGAGTCTGGCAGAGCCCGCCGCCTTCCTGCCTGGCCCTGGGGTGGAGAAGGTGCCTCTTGGGCCTCCCCGGCCCTCCTGGGCAGGGGCTCCCTTCAGAACCTTCTGGGGTGGCTGAGGTCTCCGCAGGCCGGTGGGGTCTCGCCCCCTGCTGCTGCCTGGGGCGGGCTGGCCTGGGAGCAGGGGCCCTTCTAGGGAGACAGCGCTCGTCTCTCGGACTGGCCGGATGCCCCAGGCCCCGTTTCTTACCAGCAGGACGGTGGCACCGGGTGGCCTCTGGCCACCTCGTTCTGCATTTCATCCCTCAGCCTGCCCTGTGCCTCTCTCTGGGCGGCTCCGTCTGGGGCAGTGCTGGGCTGGGCCCTCTGCCCTCTGGGCTCAGCAGGACGTGGGGTGCTGGGCAATGGGGACGTGTCCTCCCTGGGCCCCGCCACAGACAGGGCTGGGCTGCAGGAGGGGTGCACCTCGGTCCCCTTCCTTGGAGATTTGGGGTCAGGAGGCCAGGCTGGTGCCCAGGCAGGCCGCCTCCCCTCCCGAGCCTGTGTCCCTGCCTGTAAGGCGGGGACAAGGGTCCTGGCTGTTGGTAGGGCTGGATCCGTTCCAGCCTCCTCCCTCCCAGGGGTCCCGCAGAGTGCTTGGGCAGCAGGGAGGCTGGAGCTGAGGAGGCTGGAAGCTGGCCTCCCTCCGCACTCAGCAGGACCTGGGCAGGGACCCAGTGGAGGCCTGGGTGGGGCCAGGGGGAGTGGGCAGGCCCCAGGGCCGGCCTGCATGGGGAATTGGGCACGTGGTGGTGGGGGGAGACGGGCCCTGGCTGCCTTCGGGCCCAGGCTTGCCTCAGTGTGGCCAAGGGTGGGGTAGGGCCGGTGGCTACCTGCCCGGCCGGTTGGAGACGCCTGCCGCCCACCACACTGTC
>NW_006160194.1:2056620-2063291 GCF_000334495.1 Tupaia belangeri chinensis | reverse complement strand
GCCAGGGGTGGGGTAGGGCGGGTGCCTCCCTGCCCGGCCGGTTGGAGCCGCCTGCTGCCCACCCACCTGTCTCCACCTCTCACCCCGCTTGGAGACCTCAGGCCAGGGGCTGGCCTGAGGCTGGGGTTCTGTCCGGACAGGGTTCCTGCCATCAGTAGGCTCCGATGGGCCACTCCGCAGGCTCTGTCACTGAGTCGGGGCCTGGCTCCGGGAGCCCTGCCCCCTACAGCAGGGAGCAGGGAGAGGCGGGCGTGGTGGTGCCCTTCGGGACAGGTGACACGGCCCATCTCGCGTCAGGGTGACGGATGTGCCACTGCCCGGGGACCCTGAGGTGGGGAGGCCATGGGTGTGGCAGCTCACCCAGAGCTCTGGCCCCGTCAGGGCAGCCTCGACGTGGGCCCTGGCCCGCTGCCATGTCTGTGCTGGCCTGGCCCCCACGGGCGGAGGTGGGCTGGGAAGGCCCCGTCTGAGAGGCACAGGCCCGTTCAGAGCGTGCACACCGGCCGGGCTCTGCTGGGCATCGGCTGGGGGGTTCCCGGAGCCTGTCCTCGCCGCTCGGGAGCTGGGAGGGCGCCGGGGGAGAGCAGGGCTGCGGGGCGGGTGTGCCGGTGCCCAAACCACTGGGACCTGGGTGCCGTTTTCCATGAACTCGCCGAAGCCCCTCCTGCGGCCTGGACCCCGTTTCTCCGTGGCCGCGTCTTTGCCGGTTTTCTCCCCTTCCATCTGTCTGCTCTTTTACTTCGTGGAATGATTCGATGTTCAGACTCAGTTCTGTGTTTTCACACGTGCTTGCCAGAGAAAGCGAGAGCGAGAAAGCTCCCCTCAGGGAGGGTGCCATACCGCAGCCCCTGCTCCGTTCTCAAGGGGTTCTGGGCACGCACGCACACGCGCCCGGTGTGAGTTTCAAGCCTCCAGGTGCAGGACTCGAACCACGGTTGGCCATGAGGGAGTCCAGCGCCTCAGTCACTCTGCCACCCGCTAGCCCCCAGTGCACTCACTACGCCACCTGCTGGTCCCCAGTGCAGGTGTTAATAAACACGATGCCAGTGCTGGGGACGCGGGGTGGGGCGCGTTGGCATCCCGACATTTCTCTGCAACTTCCTGTGAATCTATCATTGAAGAATAGAAAATTAGCAACACAAGTGGGCCCCCACGAGGACACATGCTCCTCATCCCTCACCTGTGCCCTGTGCCCTGTGCCCTGTGCCCTGTACCCTGTGCCCTGTACCCTGTGCCCTGTACCCTGTACCCTTTACCCTGTGCCCCGTGCCCTGTGCCCTGTCCCGTGCCCTGTACCCTTTACCCTGTGCCCCGTGCCCTGTGCCCTGTGCCCTGTACCCTGTGCCCTATGCCCTGTACCCTGTGCCCTGTGCCCTGTGCCCCGTGCCCCGTACCCCTCACCCCATGCCCTGTGCCCTGTGCCCTGTGCCCTGTGCCCTGTGCCCGTGCCCTGTGCCCTGTGCCCTGTACCCTCTGCTGCTGGTCTGCCTCATAGCCTTTCCTGGACACAAGTTTCGTTTTCTCTCGGACTCGTGCTCCATCCGTCCCTCAGGGCTGTGTGTCCCCCTGGGCTGGCTCCTGCTGTCCACTCGGGAGGCGTCACACATGAGGTCTAGGAGAAGGCCTGCCTGCTCCGGGCCTTCCTCCCGGGCTCTCCCGCTGCCTCTGGGGCTTTCTTTGTGACTTTCAGTGTTAATGCGCCAGCTCCTTAACGGAACCTTCTCGGCATTTCATTAGTGTTGATGTGCGTGGTAGGTTCCAGCCTTACACCTGTGTGTATGCACGTGTGCGTGTGTGTGCAGGGCGTGTACGCGGCGGCTCCGCCCCACTGGTTGTGCAGCTTCTCCTTCTGCACCCCACATGGCAGCGGGAGGCCACCCTCCCTCCCAGGCCAGTGGGTGAGGAGGTGCTGGGTGACAGCCAGCCCTGCAGCACCTCTGGGCCACTCCGCGTGTGCTGCTGGCCCAGGCCCAGGTCCCGGTTGCCACTCAAGTGTTAGGGAGCGTTCGGCCGCCCGTTTTGCTGAGCGTGGCCGCTCATGCGGGCTTTAGTATGATACCCCAAGATGGTCGAGACTTGAGCTGCTCACGGCCTGCGGCTCCGACAACAGGCGGGGTGACCCTTCCTCCGGAGCGGGGGCTGCCCTCCCCTCCCCACCTCTCCTCAGCTCTGCTTCCTGGAGCCCGGAGCTCGGAGCTCTCTGGTGGCCCTGCCTTGACCGGCTCTCTGGGCCTGCCTCCTCCGGCCGACGTGTGCCAGGACTTCTCCGGCTGGCTTCCCGACCCCTGGGTGAGACCCTCCAGACTGCTCACGGAAAAGGCATGGCACCAGAAAACCGTGCGAGGATTGCAAAGTATTTTTGCACCAGATAAGCCTGCCCATCAGCTTCATGTCCACCGTGGTGTTGGGTGCTCTGCCCTTTCCGTTCGGCGTGGTGGAGGCAGCTGTGTGCGCTCGGCACGTGCCTGTTCTGACTTGGTGGAGGGGCTGCGGTAAGGAGCCCCTCCTCGTCGTGTTTGACGCTTTCCGTTTGGAAACCCGTGCTGGCGACGAGAGCACAACTTCTCGTTATGAGCGGATAAAGGAGACAGACACACTTTTTACTGTTTGCCTAGGGTGGAGTGCTTGCTGGAGAGAAACAGAGACAGTGAGAAAGGGAGGAATCACCGCAGGTGCGGGCCACAGTCCCTCCGCCATTCTCCTCTCGGGATTTGTGTCATGCACACATACGGAGATGACGAAAGATCTGGTTTTCAAGCCCCTGGGTCTGGGACTTGAACCACGTTATTGGCCACGTGGGAGTGCCTTAACTACCATGTCACCTGCTGGCTCAAGAGATAGTTTTTTGTTTGTTTTTTAGAGGGATTTTTGCTATAGGCTGTGTGTACTCACTGGAGAGACAGAGAGACAGAAAGTGAGAAGTCACCCCCCTGGGGGGATGGCCACACGACAATCCTTCTCCACTCTCTCTCAGGATTCGGGACATGCATGCCAACGCGCCCAGTGTGAGTTTAACCACCAGACCTGGGGCTCGAGCTGTGGTCAAGTACGTGGGCGTCCAGGGATGTAGCTATTAAGCCATCTGCTGGTCCTGAGGTAGGTGATTTTTAAAAATTTACTTATTCCATGAATGAGGGCGACAGAGAGAGAGGAGTGACCCCCACTGGGTCTTGACCCCGAGCCCCGACTGGCCCCAGGCCCGGCCCCAGGGCGTTTCTGGCCGTGCGTGGCGACCTCCGTGTGGTCAGCCTTGCAGAGTATCACATTGCACTGCTGGGCCACCGCTCAGCGCCCAAGGGACAGGCACTCGTGACGACGCTGTGGCGGCCCTGGCCCAGCCACCTCATCAGCCGGGACTGCTGTACGTGCAGCCTCTTTGCCGTGTCTCGGTTGCACCCGAACCTGGGCCTTCTGAACACACTGCAGCCTCCCAAGCCGGGGCCCAGCTGAGTGGCGGGGCCCCTGGCCGCCTGGCTCATTTGTGGCCGCCTCCGTGTGCCTCGTACACTTCGTAGATGCCTGTGATTTTAGCTTGGGTTACCTGTCTGTGCCTTGAGCAGCGTCTAGCTGGGTGATGCTCTGAGCCAGACTCGATGTTTGCTGTTAACAGGAGAGTCCAACCCGGGAATATTTGTTCATATGACTCATTACAACTTGTTAACGTGTGCTCCCCAGAGTTCATGTGTTAGCACATATCCCCAGGTGATGGTGTTAAGGGGGAGGGGGAGGGGCAAGCAGATGGCGTGGAGTTACAGTGCTGTTCCCACATGGCTGACTGCAGTTCAAGTCCTGGACCTGGTAGCTTGAAAATTACACCAGGCGTATTGTGTGTACCCAAAACCCCAGGAAGAGAATGGAGAAGAGATTGTGGCGTAGACATCCCCCTGGGGGTGCTTTCTCACTTTGTCCCCCTCCGTCTCTCTCTGGCAAGTGCACATGTCCTACAGCAAGAAAAAAAAGGGGGAGGTCTTTGGGGACTGACTCGGTCGTGAGGTCTCCACTCTCATGAATGGGACCTTGTGACCTGATCCCCACCAGGGCACTGAGCCCAGAGGAGGTCGTGAGTTCTACCCCCAGCAGAGGGAGCCCCAGGTGCGGGTCTTACAGCTGCACTGCTCTCTCCTGCTCAGGGCTCGAGGAAGGAAACCACCCTTATCTAAGATGAACAAGGGCTGCGGAAGAGGAGGGAAGGCCCTGGTTTCCAGCCCTTTGACTTGCAAAGGAATGGCTCTGGGCTTTATTGCACTTCGCAGTTTAAACGTGGACCTAAAAGGAGATTAACCTTAACCCGTCAGACGCTCTCCTGGCTTCACACCTGAGACTCTCAAGGCTCGTCTGCCTCTCAGGCCTCCGTTAAGCCAGGTCATCCGTACTGTTTGCTCAGAAAGCCGGGACCTTTGCGGCAGCGTGAAAAATACTTTCCCTGCAGACACCACGCGCTGTCAGACTGGTCTCACCGCTCTCCTGCAAGTGTGGCTCCGTTGCTGTCCGGCTTTGCTGCCACGTTTGAAAGCTCCGATGCCGGCTCGCTCTTGCCCTTTCCAGTTGTTCCTTGGTCTCTGAGACGTGACCGTTTCATCAGGACTTTCCTCAGAGCTAATCGTCCAGACAGCTGCAAAGATGGTGCTTTAATGCATACATGCATGTACCCTTATCTCCGGGCTGTCTCCTTGTTCTGTGTTTTTAAGTACGAGTCCTGTCCCATTATTTACTTTTTCATCTTCACGGATTCCAGTGAAGGGGTATAATTCCTTCTCTGCTGGTTTTTCACGTTGGCAGCTTTCTCTCCTGTCTCCTCCCTCCCTTCCTTCCTCCCTCCCTTCCTTCCTCCCTCCCTTCCTTCCTCCCTCCCTTCCTTCCTCCCTCCCTTCCTTCCTCCCTCCCTTCCTTCCTCCCTCCCTTCCTTCCTCCCTTCCTTCCTTCCATCTTTCTTTCTTTCTCTTTCTTTCTTCTTTCTTTCTTCCTTTCTTCTTTCTTCCATTTTTTAAAAAGATTTTTGCTATGGACCACATGCACTTGCTAGAGAGACAGACAGAAAGCAAGAAATCACCTGGTGGGGATGGTCATGTCGCAGTCCCTTCTTCTCCACTCTCCTCTTGGGATCTTGGGAGTGCACACAGGTAGACTCGTGCCAAGCATGAGTTTCAAGCCACTGAGTCTGGGAAATAAACTGGGGGCAGGGGGGCACACAGGAGTCTAGGGACGTAACCCCTGTGCCAACTGTGGACCCCTTACTTCTTTCGTAATCTCTGTTTTTTTGTGTTTTTTTTAGTTTTTGTTTTGTTTTGTTTTTGCTACAGGGCATGTACACTCACCAGAGAGAGTGCTCAAAGTCCCAGAGAGAGACAGAAAGAGGGACAGTGAGACATCAGCCCCCATGGGGGCTGGCCGCCACGACCCCTCCTCCTGCATCCCCTGTCAGATTTAGGGTATTTACACACGTGCACCTGGCATGGTCTTTAAGCCACTAGGCCCAGGACTTGAACCTTACGGTCAGCCATGTGGGGTCTAGTCCCTTAACCTCCACGCCACCTGCTGGCCCCTCGTGATGCCCTGTTCTTTCTCTCGGTTGCCTTTACACTTTTATTTGTATCTTTTGCAAAGCTGCTCTTCCTTGGGCACCTGGTGGCCTAGTCCTCATTTACGGTGACTTGGTCTGTTTTCGTCATTCCTCTTCCGAGTGCGACCAGCTCTGCATCTCCTCCCAGTCTCGCCCACGCGGTTCTGGATCTTGAGTTTCGGTCTCAGGCTGGGTTCCCTATCTCAGATGCGCCCGAGTATATGTCATTCTGTCTGGAGTGTTGTCTTGCAGTTTTATTCTGCTTTTCGATTTCTTTCTTTTTCAGGAGGGGAGGTTTTTATCAGCAGAGCAGTTGGTTGTCACTCCCTGACTTAGGAGTAACCGTGAGTAGATTAATTCTCTCGGGGCCACTCCCCGGCTCTGAGTGGTCTGCTCCAAGGCAGCGTCTGCTGCAGGCGGAAGGTTGTCTCTTTGAGGGTTTGCTTTGGCGGAGAGTGGGAGTCGGGGGAGGGCCTTCGCGCGTTTCACCTGGTTACCGATGGCACAGCTCCCTCCTCTTTTGCTTTTTGCTTCCTCTGAAGTGTTGTCTTTCAAGGATGCTATTTTTAATTGTGTGTGTGTGTGTGTTTTAATCATTTACTATTATTATTAAATTTGCTACAGAAAAGGGCAGAGAGAGAAGGGGAAAGTGAGAAAGCAAGCCACCAGGTCCAGGACTCGAACCGTGGTCATCCACGTATGCTTTTAAGTCCTACCCCTGCAGCAGAGCTCTGGTTGGCCGGCCACTCCTTCAGCATTTTCGCGTACAGGGGAGTATTCTAGTCAGCAATTGTGGCTTCCATCTCCCTCCCCCTCCATTATTCTGGGCCACAGAGTGTGGCAATCTCCTGCTGGGAATTTTTCCTTTTTTCATTAGGGTTGTTTGGAAGGTGTGGCATTCTCCACCTAGGACCTTGGAGGGTGGTTTTGGGGGGCTTTCTTGTCCTTCCTTGGCCCGGCTGCCTCTGGGGCACATGATAGGGCGGGTGCAGACTCAGGCAGCCGCCCTCTCCGTGGGCCCGGAAGTCCCCGGGCAGATTTGAAGTGACTTCTTTGCTGCGAACCACTGTGTCCCACAGGCCTCAGGCTCTGTTGTCTCACTCTCTGCCGC
>NW_006160194.1:2048832-2056605 GCF_000334495.1 Tupaia belangeri chinensis | reverse complement strand
CCGCTCCCCGGCTCTGAGTGGTCTGCTCCAAGGCAGCGTCTGCTGCAGGCGGAAGGTTGTCTCTTTGAGGGTTTGCTTTGGCGGAGAGTGGGAGTCGGGGGAGGGCCTTCGCGCGTTTCACCTGGTTACCGATGGCACAGCTCCCTCCTCTTTTGCTTTTTGCTTCCTCTGAAGTGTTGTCTTTCAAGGATGCTATTTTTAATTGTGTGTGTGTGTGTGTTTTAATCATTTACTATTATTATTAAATTTGCTACAGAAAAGGGCAGAGAGAGAAGGGGAAAGTGAGAAAGCAAGCCACCAGGTCCAGGACTCGAACCGTGGTCATCCACGTATGCTTTTAAGTCCTACCCCTGCAGCAGAGCTCTGGTTGGCCGGCCACTCCTTCAGCATTTTCGCGTACAGGGGAGTATTCTAGTCAGCAATTGTGGCTTCCATCTCCCTCCCCCTCCATTATTCTGGGCCACAGAGTGTGGCAATCTCCTGCTGGGAATTTTTCCTTTTTTCATTAGGGTTGTTTGGAAGGTGTGGCATTCTCCACCTAGGACCTTGGAGGGTGGTTTTGGGGGGCTTTCTTGTCCTTCCTTGGCCCGGCTGCCTCTGGGGCACATGATAGGGCGGGTGCAGACTCAGGCAGCCGCCCTCTCCGTGGGCCCGGAAGTCCCCGGGCAGATTTGAAGTGACTTCTTTGCTGCGAACCACTGTGTCCCACAGGCCTCAGGCTCTGTTGTCTCACTCTCTGCAGCCGCTCGCCAAGCTCGGCTCTTCTTGTCTGGAAGGCGGCCGTGTTCATGTGCCTTGAGACCAGGGTTTCTGTCGACAGAAAATAACCAACTTTGTAAAAATAATAATTTATGTGGTTTATTTCCAAACAGAATATGAGTGACCTAGGCCCGGAGAGGAGGCAAAACATGGCTCTCCCAGGGCGGCCAGGTACAGGGTTTCCTTTTGTTTGATTTTGAGAGTGAGAGACAGGGTTTGGAATTTCGTGAAGAGTTTTTCCATGGGTCTGGCCCAAAAAGGCGGCCCTGTGGGAGAGGGTGGCTTGTGGTTATAGGTGGGCTTACACGTTTCAGGGTGCTGCTTGGGAAAGAATGCACTTTAGCGGAGATGGGGAGGCTTGGTACACGTCACAGAGGTACTGTGGCAGGGCAGTCGCAGGAGGAGGCTGGGTCAGAAGGGTCCTCAGTGTTTGTGGGTGTGACCCCCCTCTAGGCCCTCTGGAAAGGATTTTGGAAAATAGAAAAAAGTGGTCAGACTTCTGTCCTTCTTTCCTAGTTCCCAGAGTGTGGGCTGCTGATGGGCCCCTTTGCTGTTGGCCTCACCGTGCCGGCCGGTGGTTAGGCCTGCCCCTTCCCCCGCAGGGGCAGAGGGGATTTGAGAGCAGGGCCTTCGTGTGTGGAGGGCAGTGCCATGCCAGGGCTCTCTCCTCGTGGAGCTGTGGTGGCGGAGGGGGCGGAGGGGGCGGAGGAGGAAAGCGTGTGCCCAGCCGGCTTTGCTGCTCCAGCCCCAGCCTCAGAAGGAGGGCGGTGACAAGTGTAAATGTGAGTGCCTGATCCAGCAGCTTTGCGGGGTGAGGGCCATTTGCATAAACATTGTTTGCAAAAAGCAATTAGTGGTTCATTTACATGCAGTGAAGCAGCAGCCTGCACTTCTGCAGGGACGATACCTTTGCTCGTGCACCACTTCGGTACCTGTCAGCTGGCCCTCTAATGGAAGGCATCCGGTTTTTTACTTTTGGTTCCTCGCTTGGTTTCCTGAAATCTGAAATTTGTCTTCTAGGATGGGAAGTGCCCCGTTAAAGGCTCCGGGGCTCCGCTTGCTTCCCTGCCATGCGCCCTCTGTCCAGTCCTGCTCCCTTGCTTTCCTTCTGTTGCCTCTGAGTTTTAAGAATGGTGGGCGGGTCCCTTGGGCCCTGGGTGGGAGAGAGAGGGGTCCCCGGAGAGTGCCCTCCCCGCTGTCAGGCAGACCTTGGTGGGCTGTGACTGGCTGCAGCCCGGCCCTTCTCGAGCAGTGGGCTGGGCCGGTCTCACACCTCGGCCTTCAAGCCCTGCCCTGCCATCCCTGCCCTTTTCCGACCCGACCGTGTTGGAGCCTGTATGTCGCCTTCTGCACACCCGAGGGCACCACTTGGCAGTGAAGTGAGGCCTTCTCACCTGGGTAGTGACAGGCCTGCCTCCCGGCCTGGATCGGCTGCTCTGGGCAGGATCAATGCTGTTGACGTTGGTGCAAAGAGCCAGGGAGTGGCCTGGGAGGGACGTGAGCTCTGTGCACAGCCCTGGCCAAGTCACCCAGCTGAGCGTGGCCTGCCCCCTTGCTGTTCCCATCAGCCAAAGTGAGAGCCCTCCCCCTGCAGTTCTGGCAGACCAGTAAGGCAGGTGGCCACATGGGGGCCCCAGAGGGGACTCGGGGCCAGGGCCAGCTTCCTGGGTGGTGGGAGCCCAGAGGGGACTCAGGGCCAGGGCCAGCTCCCTGGGTGCTGGTAGCCCCGTGGAGGGGTCCTCAGGACTGGGCGGCAGCCCCTGGGATGGCAGTAAGGGCACAGGAACACAAGGTCAGGGAGGCCCGAGGGCCGCCTACTTGGTAGCACCCTGCAGACTCAGAGAAAATGGGAACAAGGTAAAAGCAAGTGGGGCCCGGGGTATGCGTTTTCACCAAGCACAGGGCCGGACAGAACAGGCGACAGGACCTGGCCCCCGGGCCCCGCCCTGCATGGAATATGGAGTCCCCGTCCTTTCTATGGAGCCCTTCTGCTGGGCTCGTCCCTCGTCCTTCAGTTCTCTGCTGTGATGGGGAGGCCGGGACTGCGTATTTCGAACCGAATAACTTGGCTTCTAGGAAGGTCCCGACCGGCAGCGAGCGGTGTGGGGTTCAGTGACCGAGGAGCAGAACGAGCAGTATGGCCAGGGCCCGCGGCCAGGCGGCTCCCACCGCAGAAGCCAGCAGACAGGCGTCTCGGGGAACCCCTGAGAGGTCTCGGCACTGACAACGTCGAAAATGTGGACGAAACAAACCCGGAAATGCTCCACAGTCGGGCCGGCGGCAGAGCGGGCAGGCCGCCTGGGGGTGCCCGGGGTGCTGTGATGCTCCGGAAAGTCCCTGGCGGGCCCAGGAGGGGGAATCGGGGCAAGGAGCTGGAGGGCAGCGGTCAGAGCTGTTTGTCTTCTTCCTTAAGTGAGCGCCTCTCTGGGCCTGCCCCATGGCCTCGTGTTAGGGGAGCCGGGTCTCACGTGGCCGACTGCAGTTCAAATCCCAGAACTGGTGGCTTCGAAAGCATGCCAGAAGCATGGGCGTGAGTGCCCCAAGCTGACGGGGGACGGGGAGAAAGGACTGGGGATCAGCTTGCCTGACTGGGGGCGCTCTCGTCCTCCTCTGCTCCCCCTTTTTTCTCTCATGAGTGCATGTACCCTCTGGCAAAAAAAAGACGTCAGTATGACCACGTCACCACCCCTGCCTCAGCCTTCAGAGCCGCTGATTACAGGCCACTGGGCCTGACCTTTGGGTGGACCCAGCCTCGAACCCGGGCCTCCTGTGAACACAGCGGGGCAGTGCTGTTCTTGTGTGCCGCTCACGAAGAGTGAGAAACGTGGTGAGGCGGACAGGCCGGCAAGCCAAGTTTACAGGGAAGGAGAGGAGCTGCCAGCCTTGCGGCGGGGTCCTGAATGGGCTGCCGAGGAGGAGCTCAGGGGGCCTTCGTCCAGCAAGGCGGGGCTTGTGCGTGCGCGTCCGTCCCCCGTGGGGTGCGGCTGGGTGGCTCAGGCGCCCCTTCACCCGTTGGAGCGCGGGTTCAGACATCCCGAGGCTGGACGCACAGGCCTTAGCCGGCAGCGTCAGCGGGCCCTCGTCGGGGCCTTACCGGGTCTCCCACAGCCCACGAGCGGGCCGTGTCCCTTGCTGTGGCTTCCCCTGTGCGTCTAAAGTGTGAGCTCATTCCTGCCCCCTCCTGGCTGGTGCACGCCTGCCTGTCGCCCCCATTTTGCACAGCAGCTCGCCCCTGCCGGCCGGGCAGCCCCGACTCTGTTGGGAACGTTGGCTGTGGCCGTCAGAGCAGGCTGCAAGCAGTCGGGCTGTCCACAGCTCTGTGAGCGAGCAGTGAGTGGCCCTGCCGGGGGCCTGCGCATCCACTCCCTCTTGTGAGCCACTGGCTCCCGGGCCCTCCTGCCGCCTGTGCTGGGCCCTCCGGCAGTCCTTGCTGGCCTTCCCAGGGCTCCCTGCAGTCATCAGCCTCATGAGCAGAACACCCCGTGCCCAGTCACCCCAACTTCAGCCCCAGCTCGACCCTGCCCAGAGGGCCTGAGCTTCCCAGTGGGTGGGGTGCAGACCCCAGGCCCGTCTGAAAGGAGCAGGAGCTGCCAGGGGAAGCTGCCTTCTCCCCTCGGCAACTGGGCGTCCTGGTTCTGGGCGAGATCCTTGGCCCAGCCGTCGCTTATGTGCGATCAGAAAAGAGAGGCCTCGGGCCAGCAGGACCCCCCATGGTCACCTGTGCTGTTCGAGGCCCAGACCCAGTGGCTTGGAACGCACGCCAGGTGTGTGTGTGCCCAGAATCCCCAGAGGAGGATGGAGGAGAAGGGACTGTGGCGTGGCCATCTCCCCGGGGGGTGATTCCTCTTTTCTGGCAACTACACATGTCCTGTGCAAGAACCTCATATTTTTTAAAAAAAAAGAAAAGCAGAGCAGGGCCTTGTGCACCAGGCCACCGACCCCGAAGGGATGGGCAGCCACAACGACGTGGGTCTCCGTCTGTCCTGGCAGGACTCCGCAGGGACACCCTGAGGACGCCTGGCGGGGACTCCTGGGGATGCCCTGTGGGGATGCCTAGTGGGGACTCCCAGGGATGCCCTGCGGGGACGCCTGGTGGCGGGGTCTCTGTGGGGTGTTGCCACATGTGGTTTGGGGAAAGCAGACAGAGCATGAACCTTGGCGTCGGCGCTCGAGGTCTGGCGGACACGGGCTGCGAGAAGGTTCACATTCCAGAACCAGGTGCCATGGAGGTACAGGGAGGCTTGGGGGCGGGGGCGGGTGGACGGCGTGACGCCTGGTCTCCAGCTTCCGGACTGACCCCAACACTGTGCCGAGGTACCAGCTGAGGTGTGTCCGCGCAGGTAAGTGAGAGCCACCTGGGAATAGTAGGTACCTCACGTTTGGTGAGCGCAGAGGTGAAGCAACCCTGTTACCCATGGGAAGGTAAGGGGCGAGAGCAGGAAGTGAGGCCGCTCTGCGATCACAGACCGCCTCGTCAGTGCTTTAAATAAGTGCTCGAAGAGACGGCCCGACCGAAGGGGAGCGAGTACACCCGAGGTAAGCGTTTACAGAGGGCACCGTAACATCGGGAACAACCCAGGCCCTTCAAAACCAAAGGCTTACGGAAATCTATCACAAGTGCCAACGGAAAGCCGCAGTCCCAGGGAAATGTACAACGTATGAAATAAAATTTGAGGCGAAATATGTAAAGGGGACACGGCAGTGTTTCATGCGGACAGTGGAACGACTCGTAAAGAACGGGTACCATAACCGCCATCTGCCAAGAAAACGCATAAAACAGAGACTTTGAGTCCGCAGTCTCGGCGGGCCGCCTGGAGTCGGGGCTGCAGGGGCGTGTGGGTGGGAGCACGCCCGAGCCCGCCCTCCCAGGGTCCCACGAGCCGGCGGTCCACACTGCGGCAGGCCCTGAGAGGAGCCGAGGTTGCCATGCTGGCGTGGCTCCCGGGGCTGATTCCTCGCTCTCCCCTCTCTGTCTCGTTCCTGTGAGTGCACACGCCCTGTGACTAAAAAATGTAAAAAGACAAAACAGAAATGGAAACCAAACTGTTTGTAACTGAGAGACTAGGAGGGCATTTCATGTCAGAACCTGGGGGCCAAAATGTTGTCAAGAGGAAAACGTGTGGGCTTCAAGTCATTGACGGAAACGGAAGATTAATGGGTTTCGTGGGTGGGAGGGGCAGGGAAGGAGCCACGGAGCGGGGGGCCCAGAGGCTGGTGTCCTCTCTCGCCCGGCACCCCAGGGAGGGCCCCTGCCTTTCACACCTCGAAAAGAAAGGCAATCCCTTCTCTATTCTTCTCTAAGGATTTTGGGCCCGCATACACATGCCTCGCATGAGTTTTAAGCTGCTGGGTCCGGGACTCAAACTATGGTTGACCACGTGGGAGTCCTCTGCCATAACTACTGTGCCACCTGCTGGCCCCCTGGCATGTTTGTCAGGCTGCCAGGCCTCGAGCTTGAACTGTGAACTTGGCCCTGGGATCCAGCATCTCAGCCCCTACACTGGCCTGGAAAGATGTCAGACGGAGGTGTGCAACGCGGCTGCACGGTTGGCCTCGCTCCGCGTCCGGAGACGTCTGGTCACAGCGTCGTGCCGTGCCCTGGCAGTCTGCGAGCTCCCCGTGAGAGCTGTGGCACATGGTCACGGACGTCCAGAGAGGCACACGACAGCCTCAGGCAGCAGGAGCCGGAGACTGCGAACGGCCTCGGGAGGGCTGGGTCTGCAAAGCGCGGGGTCGCCCTGGCGGAGCCTTACGTGGTGTCGGAGAGCCCAGTGTACCTGAGCGCAGGAGGTCTCAGTGCAGGTCACCGGGCACAGTGGGAGGCACACCTGCTAATCGCACGTGTGTGCGTGTGCATGTGTGTGTGACGCATCTAGGACAGCATCATGTGCATGTGTGTGAGAGAGAGACACATCTAGGACGGTATCGTGTGCGTGCGTGTGAGAGACACGTCTAGGATGGCATCGTGTGCATGTGTGTGTGACACGTCTAGGACAGCATCGTGTGCGTGCGTGTGTGAGAGACACGTCTAGGACGGCATCGTGTGCGTGTGTGTGAGAGACACGTCTAGGATGGCATCATGTTCATGTGTGTGTGTGTGAGACACATCTAGGACAGCATCATTTTCGTGTGCATGTGTGTGACACGTCTAGGACGGCACTGTGTGCATGTGTGTGTGAGAGACTCTAGGACGGCATCGTGTGCATGTGTGTGACACGTCTAGGATGGTACCGTGTGCATGTGTCTGTGTGACACGTCTAGGACGGCACCGTGTGCATGTGTGTGCATGTGTGTGACACGTCTAGGACGGCATGGTGTGCACGGGGCGGGGTGAGGAGACCGCTTCTTCTGCCTGTCTGGTCTCGGAGCTGAAGCATGCCTGGTTACTGTGGCCTTGCTGGGCGGGCTGGGAGTGTTTCGTGCTTGTCGCAGAAAGGCCGACAGCACCCCACAGCAGGGCTCCCTCACTGGAGTCAGCCTGGACGTGACCGAGCCTCACAGGAGGCTGGGAAAGGCCCTGACTGTTCTTGGCACACCAGCGGGCCCTGCCAGCAGACGTCTAGTGAGGTGCCGGGCGCCGTGGCCTGCAAACAGCACCTGGAGTGTCGGGCCGCGCGAACTCCCTGGCCAAGTGCGTGCTGGACAAGCAGCCTGCGGGCCGGCTCCATCCCCCATGGCCTCCGTCCCCCACGGCCTGACCACAGTGGCACCCCACTGGCCCCGGCTCCACTCCCCACTGTCCCTGTCCTGCCACGCAGCCCTGGGGTTCTCCCCGTGAGTTGCTGCAGCCTGGACCGCAGACCTGCCTCCGCCTCCGTGGCCTCGTGGCGGTCTGCCTGACCCCTCCGGGCCTGTCCTCCCTAGCTAGTGGGGCTGCGGACACAGAGCCGGCTGGGCCAGGTTCGGTGCAGGGAGCCCACCCTGCCTAGGGCCGGCTCCCGCGCGCCGGCGGCTGTCCGTGGTGCTGACCGCGCTCGGCCCTGCGCACGCGTCCCGGGCGGGGCGCGCAGGACC
>NW_006160194.1:2029775-2031065 GCF_000334495.1 Tupaia belangeri chinensis | reverse complement strand
CCTGCCGCTTCGGCCTGCTCGCCAGCCTGCTCTCGCTGATGCTGGCCGCCGCGCACGCCTGGCGCGCGCTCTTCTTCCTCTGCAAGGGACTCGAGGGGTAAGTGGGCCCCCGGCCGCCCTGGCGCCCCCAGACCCTGCACATGTCACCCCGCCCTCTCGGCCTCCGAGCAGACCGTCCTTTGTCTACACGCAGGACCAGGGGCCATTTGGACCCCCCTCCGCCCCCAGCTCCTACCGGGCCTCCCCTCCCCAGTGCTCGTCCCCTCCGCGTATTTAACCCTTGGCGGTGCGGACTTTGCGCAGTCATCTCCCCAGCCCGGGCCCTCCAGTGCTGGCTTGGCCCAGGCCACACTCACCAGCACCGGGGACAGCTCCCAGTCCGGTCTCAGGCCCGAGCTCTGCTCTCTGGGAGCACAGCTGAAGGACCAGGCCCTGAGACCAGGGCTTCCCTGAGAGCGCTCTCACACTTCTGGCATCATGGGAATGGTGGCAGCAGAGGACTGTCTGGAGGGGAGGCCCTGGAAACGCCTCTGGCAGCAGACCTTGGCCTGGATGCGATGAGAGGCAAGGGCTGAGGACACCCTCCTCCGCTTTCCTTTCCCAGCTGATGCGGCCCTAGGGCCGGTGGGGAGCCCTCAGCCGCCCCAGACTTCACCCCGTGGCTCATGGGCCCTCCCACCCCCCTGGCTGAGCCTGCCGTAGGCCGGAGCGAGCTGTGAGATCCTGGCCCTCTCCCCAGCCTGCCCCCCGCCCCACCCACCGTTTGTTGGCAGTTTGGGGTGCTGTTTTGCTTCTTGCAGGGAGGCAGGAGATGAGCAGGGGCTCTGAGGAGAAGGGGCGGGAGGCAGGGCTCCCACTAGCCCACCCCCAGCCCTCAGCTGGACTTCAGCACAGGAGAGTGCAGGGCTGTGGGGTCCCGTAAACTGTGCCCCAGCCTGGGACTGGGAGCCTCTGCTCTCTCCCCTCCCCACGAGGGCCTGGGAGGGCACTTTCTGTGCCTCCTTAGCTTCTGGGTGCCGTGGTGGCCTCTGCGGCCCCTCGCCTTGGGTTTGGCCATCTCTGTCTCCGCCCCCGTGGGGCTGCTTCTCTGTCTCCGTGACTCCCGTTCTCGGGGTCAGGCCCACTCTAGACCCAGAAAGGCCTTGTTCCGAGGTCCGTAGCGCATGCCGCTAGCAAAGAGCCCATTTCCAAATGCAGTGTCATCCCGGAGCACGAGGTGAGGGCGTAGACACAACATAACCCACCCGAGAAGTCCCCAGACCCGCCTGCAGGCCAGATGTCCGCCGGAGG
>NW_006160194.1:2026424-2028180 GCF_000334495.1 Tupaia belangeri chinensis | reverse complement strand
CCACCCCCCTGGCTGAGCCTGCCGTAGGCCGGAGCGAGCTGTGAGATCCTGGCCCTCTCCCCAGCCTGCCCCCCGCCCCACCCACCGTTTGTTGGCAGTTTGGGGTGCTGTTTTGCTTCTTGCAGGGAGGCAGGAGATGAGCAGGGGCTCTGAGGAGAAGGGGCGGGAGGCAGGGCTCCCACTAGCCCACCCCCAGCCCTCAGCTGGACTTCAGCACAGGAGAGTGCAGGGCTGTGGGGTCCCGTAAACTGTGCCCCAGCCTGGGACTGGGAGCCTCTGCTCTCTCCCCTCCCCACGAGGGCCTGGGAGGGCACTTTCTGTGCCTCCTTAGCTTCTGGGTGCCGTGGTGGCCTCTGCGGCCCCTCGCCTTGGGTTTGGCCATCTCTGTCTCCGCCCCCGTGGGGCTGCTTCTCTGTCTCCGTGACTCCCGTTCTCGGGGTCAGGCCCACTCTAGACCCAGAAAGGCCTTGTTCCGAGGTCCGTAGCGCATGCCGCTAGCAAAGAGCCCATTTCCAAATGCAGTGTCATCCCGGAGCACGAGGTGAGGGCGTAGACACAACATAACCCACCCGAGAAGTCCCCAGACCCGCCTGCAGGCCAGATGTCAGCGGGAGGCTGCCTTGTGCAGCCGGGCCACGGGCCGAACACTGTGCTGTGCGGCTGGGGCTCTGCCCCCCTCGGACTGCTCAGTAGCCGGTGTCCGAGGGGGCGTCTGAGACCCCCATGGTCCGTGCCCATGCTGCCAACCCCGGTGTCGCCTGCAGTGCTCTGTGTGCAGGCTGGCGGCAGGGCTGCGAGGCCACCAGGGACTGGTGAAGGGGTGGGGATGGTTGGGGGTGCCCCACAGGGCCAGGTCCCTCAGCCTGGGGAGCTGTGGGCTGTGCTCGGATGCCATTCACACGAGTGTCCTTGCCGCCTGGTGTCCCCGCAGGAGACGTGGCCTCGGGTGCTCATCATGCAGGTGGACTGACACGAGAGCCACTGTCTGGGTAGGCCATGGGTCAGAGCATGTTCGGAGCGGCAGGAGATGTCAGGGAGGAGAACGTGGGGGCGGGGGCGGGGGTGGCGAGGAGTGAGGCGCTTGAGCTTGCCAGACACGCGCCAGATCACCAGGGCGCCGTGCTGCACCTCTCAGGCAGCAACCTGGAGTGCCGGGTCAGCAGCTTCTCTCCGCCCCTCCCAGGGGCCCGAGGCTCCGTGGACTTGCCAGGGCTGGCCTGTGTTACAGACAAAACACTGAGGCCTGGGAGCTGACGGCCTCTCGGTCCTCCCTGTCCCCCAGGAGCGTAGCAGCAGGAACACGGGCAGGCTCTGCGCCCTCGCGGGCTACGACCAGCCTGTGCACATGCCGGCCCGTGTGTCCAGCCCGTGTGCATGCCCAGCTCATGGGTGTGCTGGCCCGTGTGGGTGCCCCGGCCCGTGTGCACCCCGGTCCGTGAGCGTGCCCTGGCCCGTGTGCATGTGGCCCATGTGGGCGGCTGGCCCCTGTGCATGGCGGTCCGTGTGCGACAACCCATGTGGGATCTGGGAGGCCTTGGGTGTCCTGGCCTGTCACGGCCTGCGGGTGCCTTGAGGAGCCACTGTGGCCTGGACCCCACTGAGTGGCGGCCTGTGCTCCCACGGTGTGGGGCATTTGGGCCTTCCATCCCTTTGCCTCGGTTCTGGGTGCTCACCTGTCGTTCAGCAAGGACTTCCGGCCAAGCCTCGACTGTGGGCAGCCAGGGCTGGTTCTCCAGGGACGTCTGGTGCCCTGAGG
>NW_006160194.1:2022324-2026392 GCF_000334495.1 Tupaia belangeri chinensis | reverse complement strand
GCAGGAATCATGATGGCTGAGGCACGTGGCTGTGTGGCACCTGCCATCCACTGCTCAGCCCTGCGGTGGAGGTACAGGAGTGTCCGCGCTTCCTCTGTCTGGTTGTAGGACTCGGGGACACTCTCCTGAGCCACCCCCAGCATGGACGTCCGTCGAGGGGGCGTGGTGCTCAATGGGTCGCGCGGGCCATATGTCCTGGGGCCGGGCACTGCGCGCGCACGGCAGTCACCCTGTCGCTGGAGGAGCGGCAGCAGGAGGCCTGGCCCTGCCTCCCGCCATGCTCTCTCCAGCCCAGCATCTTCACAGGGTTAGGGCCTGGCTGAGCCTCGGACGTCCGTGCCACTAAGTTGGCCCCGGGCAGGCTGGGTCCACAGAGCTCAGGCTTGGGAGAAGGCCAGCCCAGAGCAGCCAGTTGCAAGCCAGCCGCTGGCCCAGCTGTGCGGAGGGGCTCGGATGGGCATCTGTGGTGGGCTCACGTGGCCACAGGGGGCGTTAGGACCGTCAGTGGCCGTGGCCATCCGGCTGTGGAGGACAGCGCCGTCCCCGTCAGGCTGGCGTTGTGAGGGCTGTGCCTGGCTGGGGCTGGCCCCACACTCGCCCTGAGACTGGGTCCCTGCAGAGACTGCCGAGAGCTTGCCAGTGCCGAGGTGTGGCCCTGCCCCCGGGTCTGTGTGAGGGGCTCGCGGGGCCAACGGCTCCAAGGTGCCAGCTCCCTGCTCAGGTAGGCCTACCAATGGGGGCCAGCTGCATGCGCCGGGAGCTCGAAGGGGCAGCCCTGGGCGTGTCGTCCTGGCCCCGCCAGCTGCTCGCGGGTGGATGAACGGGTTGGATTAGTGGTGCCCGGGGCTCAGGGGTCTGGCCTCAGGGCGGGCGGCAGGGCAAGGCGGGACTTTGAGCTCTGCACTCGGCGCGTCTGTGGTGTTAGCCCATCTGCCCACCCACGAGGGCAGCTCAGCCTTCAGATGGTCGCTGTCACCATGGGGATGGCACGCCCCGTGGCAGGGCGCCCTCAGGAGGTGGCAGCGTTCCCTGGGTGTGCTGGGCTCTGACCACTGCCCGGCCTTCAGGTCCTCGGTGAGGGAGGACAGAGTGGCATGCAGGATGGCGGGCCAGGTCTGGGAGGCTCCGGACATGGGCACTTCTGAATACCTAGAGGGTGTGGGCAGCCAAGGAGATGCAGCAGAGTGGAGCGAGGAGAGAGCAAGGCTGTCGGCCACTGGGGACGTGCTCAGGTCCTCCCGCCTGGCCCTGGGGAGAGACTGCAAGATCGTGGCCGTGAGGTGGGGCCGTGACGGTCAAGTCTGGTCTGCAGCAGCATCTCTGGTGCTGGAGCCATTGTCAGAGCTGGGGGGACAATGGCCCACGGGGCAGCTGGGCCCGGGCTCCCGTCATGCACTCGCTCAGACACACTGCGCCAGGTCTACGTGGGGACAAGGGCCGCCAGGGAGCCCTGTCCTGGGGTCTCCGACTACGCAGAGGTGTTAAACCAGGATGGTGCCCATCTGGGACTCGGTACAGACCCTGGAGGGTGCCGCCTGTCTCCACCAGCACAGGGACGGGGGGACACTGGTCAATGGCCTTCTCTGCTCTCCGCCCCATGGCCAGCCCGGCCTGGCCCTGTAGAGAGGCCCTCGGGGCAGCAGTTGGGACGACCTGTCGTGGAAGCCCAGGGGTGCCAGGAGCCAGAGGGGGCCATTGGCACACAGCCCCCGGAGGGCCACAGGAAGCGGTGCAGTAGGTGGGGGGCCACATGTGCCCTGGGGGAGCTTAGTGGGGGCTGTGTCAAGGCCCCCTTATGTGCCAAGGGTGGGCTGTGTCTTTGCCACTGCTGTGGCAGCTCTGTCCCTGGGCGTCCCCAACCACCCAGCTCTCCTTGGCTGGGGCAGGGCAGCCAGCGCAAGCCTGCAGGGCAGAGGCAGGGCGAGAGTGGGTGCGGGCCATCGGCGCTCCAGGGACAGACAGGGCTTGGAGATTGGAGTCATGTTGTCGGGGAAGCACGCGTATCTGAGTGGGGCGAGCCAGACGCTGGTAGAACAGAGGCCAGGGGGCGGGTCCGGGTTGGGAGCAGTGGCCCAATGCACCCTGCCGAAGGGACCCAGACGGCGTTAGTGGGAGCTGCCCTGGAGAGGACTGCGACCTCTGGTGGGGGCCTGGCCGCCCTCTTGCCCCTGCAGGGCCTGCCTCACCTGATGGGAGGAGGGCTGAGCTCTCGAGAGCGAGCTGGGTGAGAGTGATCCAGGGTCGGGGTCATGGCCAGCCCTAGCAGGTGGGCACACGGGTGTTGGTGGTGTGGCCCCGGCCATTCACACTGACTGTGGAGGGCCACTCGGAGAGCTTTCACTGCTACAGTTTTGGTTTTGAGAAACCCTGGACTGTGGAGTGTGGACGGAGTTGTGGCTCATTTTCCAGGCCGGGGTCCTCCCCCTCCCCACCGTCCTAGCTGGGAAGTTGGGGTGGAGGCAGCCATCCCCTGCACCCCTACTGATGTGACCGTCAGGTCACAGCTATGCCCCCTCGGCAGCGCCACGGGGCGAGGCTCCAGTCCTAGTCCTGGGTGGCTCTGCTGTCTGCCTGCAGGGCCATGCCTGGGGACGCTGCTGCTGTGGATGTCCTGTCGTAAGGCCGCGGTGACAGTGGGCTCTGGTGACGGCCGACGGTTAGCACGTTGCTGGGCATCTTCTGGGGCCAGGCTTGTCCCATGCCCAGCAGGTCGTCCGGGCGATGCCGCGAAGTGCTGTCGAGTGTGGACGGGAGTGCATGGTTCACGTGCCTACCCCGCATGGCCTGGCTGAGCAGGCTTCAGTGGGGTGTCCAGAACTGAGACCCGGCAAGACCCAGTGGTGGAAGCCCCTGCTGAAGCCAGTCTTTGTGGGTCATTTCCCTTAGGCTTGATGCCAACTGCGCTCACCGATGGCCCTGGGCGGGGAGGGCTGGGTGTCCCTGGTGAAGTGGCCCCTGTCCCCTCCCCAGCCCCAGCCCAGAAAGAAGCCTTGGCACCCACCAGGCTCAGCCAACTCTGGGCTCATTAGAGAACCTGGAATCTCGAAAGAGCAGTCAGAGGTGGTGGGTGTTTGCTGTGGGGCAGGAGAGCATGTGGGTGCCCCTGTGCCCTGTGCCGTGAGGGGGACCCTGTCACTGGGCTCTCTGAAGGCACTGCAGACCTGGACCAGGGGCCCCGACAGTGCAGGTCGCCTCAAGGGAGCACCCCATCCCTCTGCTCCTGGCACCCCATGCCTGGCCTGGCCTGGCCAGCTTGACCCGTCACCACCTGGCCCTTCTGGCGGAATGGGCAGAGCGGGGTGGGCAGCAAGCTCTGAACGCAGCCAGTCCAGCCCTTGCCGACCCCCAGTGGCGTCCGCAGTCAAGTGCCAGTGTGGCTGCTCATACCCACGGACGTTCACCCGCTCGGCTCTGGGGCCTGGAGTCGGAGATCGGGGTGCTCACAGGCTGGGTTTGGCCGGGGTGTCCCTGCTGGCTCCAGACAGTTGTCCTCAGGCTGGGCCCTCAGCTGGTGGGAGGGGTGAGGGCACTCCCTGCCACCCCTCCCCAAGGGAAGACGTCTTCATGAGGCTCAGCCTCAGTGCCTCACGGGTAGTGTTTCAACACACACTCGGGGACGCAAGCTGCCCACGGTTGGTGACCTACGTGGCAGGCGGCCCTGAGGTGGTGCCTCACGTTCCTGCCTGGCCCCCGGCTGGCGCAGGGCCACCCAAGACTCTCTAAGTGGCCTTACATCCCCTATAACTGGGGGTGTTGACGGCGCCACCTCCTGGGGGGATGCGGGTGGGGGCCTGGCACATGGTGCTGGGGTGAGGCCGGCCCCTGACCCCTGCAGCTGAGAGGCCAGAGGGTCTAAGAGGTCTCCTCCCACATGGGGGGCTGCTGGCGGGGTCCCTGGGGCGGCCCGGTGAGCGTCCGCCCGATCCCCACAGTTCCTTCTTCTACGCCTTCCTGAACCTCCTGGTCAGCGCCTTCGTGGTCTTCCTCGTCTTCATCGCCAGCACCATCGTGAGCGTGGGCTTCAGCATGTGGTGTGTCGCCATCACAGAGAAGGGCACCCTGGCCCGC
>NW_006160194.1:2015655-2022156 GCF_000334495.1 Tupaia belangeri chinensis | reverse complement strand
GACCCCCCCCCCCAAGTCTCCGTTCCCCACCTGTGCCCCCTTTACCCCTCCCGTACCCCACCTGTGCCCCTTTACCCCTCCTGTACCCCACCTGTGCCCCCTTTACCCCTCCTGTACCCCACCTGTGCTCCCTTTACCCCTCCCATACCTCACATGTGCTCCCTTTACCCCGCCCATACCTCACCTGTGCCCCCCCTTTACCCCTCCCATACCTCACCTGTGCCCCCCTTTATCCCTCCTGCACTCCCACCTGCCCCCATCGGTCCCTGCCTGTCCCCACCTGTATCTATTGTAGGCCCACCTGTGCCCCCCTTTACCCCTCCCGTACCTCACCTGTGCTCCTACCTGTGCCCTGCCTGAGCCCCGCCTGTGCACACCTGGTCAGCTCTCTCCCGAGTCCCACCTGCTCTGGCTGTCTAGCGTCAGGGCCATGGCCCGGCCCACCGGGTGCAGCCCGCGGTGGCAGAGACCTGGAAGGCAGGGTGTGGCAAGCCCCGTGGAGGCTCTGGGCACCGTGAGACCTGGATGCGGGTGTCAGAGGACAGGAGGGCCCGGGGCACAGCCTGGGGAGTGAGAGCAGCCCTTCTGGATGGCAGCTGGTCAGGGTGGGCCTTTTCCCTGGGCTGCCCTGGGGTCCCAGGCCATCTGCCGTCTCACCTCGAGTCAGGTGGCCCCCAGCGGTTCGTCACCCTCAGGACCACCCTCCCCAGCCCTCCCCTCCTTGGCCGCTGAATGAGCACCTGGGCCCTGGGCCCCCCTCTCTCGGGCAGTGCACTCCTGTCGGCGTGTCCTGACAGCACGCTGGGCACTCAGGAGGCCGTGCTCGGCCCCGCCTGCCCGTGGGCAGTGCTTTGCTGTCCGTCCCAGCACCAGTCTATGGAGAGGGAGGGCAGCCACGTCCCTTGCCCCGGGCCTGCAACCCCTGCAGTGCTGTGGGCAGTGGGGCGGGGACGGGGCGTGTAGGAGGGCAGAGGTCATCCAGGCCAGGCTGGGGCGGGTCTGCAGCCCCTGCCCCGCGCCTGCCCTGCCCCACTGACAACCCCACAGTGTCCTGGAGGGGCCCCCATCTGCCCCCCTGGGGACAGGCCTGTGTTTGGGGGTGATCCTCCTCGCTCCCTGGCCCCCCTCGCTTCCCCCCCCCCACCCCCGACCCATACCCTCGGTTGGGGGTGGGGGGGGGGGGGGGGGGGAGACCTTACTGCTGGGCATCTGCTGAGCCTCCCCCACGGGAGTTAACGTAAAGATGAGGCCAGGCATAGGAGAGAGGGCTGTCTGAGAAGTCTGGAGGGCTTCCTGGAGGAGAGAGTAAGACAGCTGAGTCTTGAAGCCTGAAGGTGCTTTAGAAAGTGGCAGTGGGAGGGCAGGGAGCTGGAGCTGGGGGTGCCGTGGCTGGAGCGGGGATGGGGGAGGAGGCGGTGCCAGGTCTCGGCTGTCAGGTTTGGGCTGCTCAGAGCCGGGTGAGGAGCCTGGACTCTGGCCCTGGCAGTGAGCTGGCTGCCCCATGGCCTGGGAGGATGCTGATGCATCGTGTGGGGCAGGGGAGAGGCCAGCCTGGGAATCTGGGAGACCCCGTCCTGCCCTCTAGAGACCGTGGTGGCTGGCAGAGGTGGGGTGCACTCGGGGGGCCCTCTGCCGACCCACAGGCGTGTCCAGCACATCGTGGGCACGGAGGGCCCCGGCGGGACCCTGGGCTGGGCCTGTCCCTCGAATCTGCTTCTGTGCCCCAGGAGGCGGTGCCCGAGGGGTCACTGATAGGGCTCGTGGCTCCAAGGTCGCTTGCCCAGCCCTGGCGGGCCTCCGGGTGCCCAGGTGGCTGCAGCGGCCTGAGGACTGTTTCCGAGGCCGAGGCCCAGGCCGGGCACTTCGAGTTGAGCCGGAGCTGTGAAGGACGCCTTCGCGCAGACTCAGGGCGGAGGCTCGGCCCTAGCCTGGGGCCTTAGAGAAAGGCGTGAGCAGGACTCACTGCAGGGCCTGGCTCGATTCCGTCCTTGTCCCACAGCGGTTCCGAGACAGCAGCTGAGGTCACTGAACCCTGGAGGGGGTTCCAGGACCACCGCCCGCCCCCGGGGACCCCGGCCCTGCCGCGGGGAGAGGCCAGTTCTGAGCTGGGCTACAGGCCCAGGTCCCGGGCGGCCCGGATGGGGATGGCTCAGGAAAGAGGCAGCACAGTCTTGGGCTTAGGCAGGGTCTCCAGAGCGTCCTGTCCTCCGTCCCCATCCTCGCGGCCTCCTGGCTCGTCCCGGGAGGGCTGGGGAAGGTAGGCGCCCAGCGGGGCTTGCAGCAGCAGCCCTGACCTGCCTCCCTCCTGCAGTTCGGCCTCTGGGCCTCGTGGCTGGCCTGGCTGGCCATCACCACTCTGGCCTTCCTGCGAGTGTACCACAGCCACCGCCAGGAGGACCTGCTGGACAGCCTGACCCACGAGAAGGAGCTGCTGCTGGCCCGACCCGGCGCCCGCGCCTCCTTCCAGGAGGAGAAGAGCGCCGTCATTTAGGTGTGGCCGTGGGCGGCCAGGAGCCCAGTCCCGGGCCCAGCTCAGGCCCAGCCCCACCCCTAGCCCCAGTCTGGTGCATAGGCCCGCTGTCCCTGCCTGGCCGCCAGCTGCCTGCATGTGCCCCCTTGGCTCTGTGTGCCAGCTGGGTGGCTGTGGCCGAGACTGGGAGGGACACCTCTGGTGTGCAAGGCCCATGCTGTCCCCAGGGGCACTTAGCCGTCTAGACCCAAGGGCCCAAGGGTGGGAGGAGCTCAAGGTCGTCCCCAGCCTCTGTCCCCTGGGCTGCCCCTTCCCCAGCTGTACCCCCACCAGGTGGCCAACCCTGGTCTCGGGCAGTGGTATGGGCCTGGCATGGGGGTAGCCGGGTGCCCCCAGCAGCAGTCCTCCCCTCGGGCTGCAGGACTTGCCTGGGGGAACCCTGTCAAGCCCAGTCAGAGGAGCCCCGAGGCCCTCACGTCTGACTCACTGCTCTGGGCTTGGCCTGTCCCTGGCAGGACCAGTGAGGGGGAGGGGAGATTGCCACCCGCAGGATGGGCTGGCCACCGCAGGTGCCTGTGCATGTGTCACACCTACAGGAGGTCATGGCTGCATGTGGGTGTGCACGTGAGGGTGTAAATGTGTGCACCTCTGCGGGAATGCACGTGTGCATGTGCGAGATGAGGGCGTGTGTGCAGAAGGGTGTGCGTGCGAGTGTGGGAGTGAGCTTGCGAGCGTGTGCCTGACGGGAAGCGGGAGCACGGAGGACCCCGTGTGCCCAGTGTCCCAGGCCCCACAAGGAGGCTGCTGTGTCGGTAGCAGACTGCCCTCAGCTCATGCCTTGGCTCAGTGCGTGGGGGCGGGGGCTGGGGGCTCGCCCTCGGAGAGCCCAGGTGTGTCTCGCCTTGGGTTCCCCCCGCAGCCTCACAGCACGCTGCTCCCGGCCCTTGCTGGGCAGGCACCGCACCTCCCACCCCACGGCTTCCCAGCCCATTCTCTCTGTGGCGCCCCCAGGCAGGTGGCCCCCCTCCCCACAGAGGCCGCTCCCCCAGGCAGGCTGCCCGCCTCCTGGTCCCTGTGGCCCTCTCCTGAGCTGGGTCTCCTGGGCCAGTGTGAGCTCCGCAGAGCAGGGCCTGGGCCTGGGCCTGGGCTGAGGGGCCGGGTGTGGTGGTCAGCCTGGGTCCCAGGAAGCAAGGCCAAGTCCAGGGGGCGAGGGTCCTGACTCTGGGGATCTGGTCCAGGCCAGGCTGAGGGCACGTGCAGGGCAGCCAGTCCTCAGGTCCCGGAGTTGTCTGGAATCCCCTCCTGGCCCTCTTGCCAGCCCTGACCGACCGGATGGGCCCCTCCCACCTGACAGCTCCTGTCTGTCTTCCCAGCAGGAGGTGGGATGGCCCCTGCCTGGCCCTGGCCCTGGCCCTGGCCCTGGCCCTGGCCCTCGCCCTCCGTTTATGCCCACCCTAGGCTGTGACCATCTGGAACCCAGGAGGCACAGGGGCTGGGCACAGCTCTCAGGAGCTCAAAGGTTGGCCCAGGTTTGGGTCTGCCCTTGGCAGCAGCTGCTGCTGGACCCCGGGAGTGGTCTGGGACAGGCCCTGGGCAGGGCTGGCAGAGGCCCGCCTCCATGTGGATACCTGGCTGCCACTGTGCAGGGACCCTGGGCGTGTGGGTGGAGCTGCTGGCCCTGGCTGTCCCAGAGCGACCACGAGAGCCCCATGGTGCCCTGGCTTGTCCCTGCTCTGAGAAGGGGTGTCCTCGTCCCAGTCCTGCGTCTGGCTAGCCCGGCAGCGAGGGTCCGTAAATTAACATGTACATGTTTATTTCTCAAAGTCAATAAACACGGGACTCCAGATCTCCAGTGTGGACAACGAGCAGTTTGTCACTGTCACATTGCCCCATTCTCCAGGGGGCGTGTACACTCCCAGAGAGTGACAGGAGAGAGGAAGCACCCCCCCGGGGGGGGCATGGCCAGGCCGCAGCCCCGTCTCTGTCTCCCAGCCTGTTGGGTTTGGGGTGCACGCACACTCCAGTCCTCCCTAAGCCACTGTGGTCGGCCCTGCAGGATCCTCCCTTGCATTCAAGTCTTCCCCTCTGGTTCCAGAAGCGTGGAGGACTTGGACGCCAGCCACTCCTGGGCCTGCGTTTTCAGGTGGGCCTGGGCCTTGCACCCAGGCTGCGGCGGGTCTTGAACCACCCCCCAGGGATCTGGGGTACGTCTGGAAACAGCGTACGCCTGTACGGGGTGGGCCTGCAGAGGCTGAGGGGCTAGCTCCCGCCCGGGAGAGTGGTCCCAGACGGGGCTGGAGCTTGGGTGCTGAGCTGGGTCGGGGCCACGGGCACGGACCTGGCCTTCCTGAGCCTGTGTCCCCACGGAGTAGGGGCAGTATTTGTCTGCTTTTTCTTTTGGTGCCGGAGTTATGTGAGCTCGCTGGCAATGTTCAGGGAGAGGCGGGGGAGGAAAGAGAAAGCACCCTCGTGGGGCTCTCGCCACAATGTCTCCTCCACCTCCCCCTCCTCTGGGATTTTGGGCATGCGTGCACACATGCGTGACATGCTCCTCCAGCTGCCGGGTCCAGGACTTGAACCATGCAGTTCGGCATGTGGGAAGCCACATGGGATCCAGCTGCCTTGCCCTCCATGCTCGGCTGGCCCATCCTCTTTATGGGAGTGGGGTGGGAGGAGGCCTGGCCGGTGGCCGTGGTGACAGTTGGAGCTGGAGAGCCCCCGAGGGCTGGTGCCTCAGTGTGGAGCCCCCACCATAACACCGGGGCCACTTTTGGGAATGGGCTCCCCTCTCCTGGGCCTGCCATTTGGCTCTCCCCCATTTTAAAGCGGGCAGAGCCCCTGGAGACCGGCGGCCTGGCTCCCTGAGGACCGGAGGGGCAGGGTCCCGACAGCTACAGACAGGCCTGTGAGTGGGAGCAGCAGGAACACCGGGAGGCCTGGCCAGGGCTCGGTGGATACACCCGGGCGAGCCTGGCACACTCGTGCCACAGAGACTTAGGGTAGAGGCTGCAGGCGGGACGGCCTCGGGGGGACCCAGCGCCCTGCCCAGTCGTCCTGTCGCTCTGGCCCCTGTGAACACTCACAGGCTGAAAGACCACAGGCTCTATGGAAGACCCACCCTGTGTCCTGGCCATGCAGAACAGCACGGCCTCGGGGGTCTAGGCTGTGGCAGGCTCTCCCCAGGCGGTCCCTCCTGGGGTCTGGCCTGGGCCTCCCTCTTGGCTCAGGCCTCCCCTCTCTATGCAGAGTTGGGGCCTGGAGTTTGTCACCGAGAGGATCCTCAGGCTCAGAGCAGGGCACGAGAGGCGGATCTGAAGGCTCGAAAGGCTCCAGGGCCAGGCCTCCCACCCCAACATCCTGCCGCCGCCGCGCTCATGGCTGGCCCTGTGGAGGCCACATCCCCACAGACTCCCCCAGGGCTCGGACCTGGGCTGGAGGTTGGCCCTGGCCCCACACAAGGCGCCCTTGTGGGCGGCAGGAGGTGTGCTGTGTCCGGGCCCTGGCAGGCCCTCGGAGCAGCGAGTCTGGGTCTCACCTTCTCCAGGTGGCCCAGGGACAACCAGGCCAGGGCTGCTGAGCGCTGAGCTCCTGGTAGGATGGGGGAGGGCTATGGGGACCCTGGGGCTGGAGCGTGTGGGTCCCCGTCGTAGCTGGTTTTTCCTAGGAGAACCCTGTGGGGGCCCGGGACGTGTAAACAGGAGACCACGAGGGTGGACGTGGGACACCATGGAGTTGGACGCGTGTCGCGTCATCCCATGTCTGCTCTCGGGCAGGGCTCGGGGCCATGTCCAAGCCCCAGCCCCGGGCTCTCCCTGGGCCTGGCCTCCAGGCTGTCCGGGGTGGTGGTGTCTATCGTTCAGAGCCGCAGGAGGCAGCGCCAGCACGAGCAGCAGCAGGAGGATGCACCGGGCCAGCCTCAGGAGCAGTGAGCCGCGGGGCATGGGCCGGCCGGGCGCTGGGGGCCGAGGCGGGAGGTCAGCGCCCTGGGCGCTGGTGGGGGAGGGGGCAGGGAGGGGGGGGCCCCCCTGCCG
>NW_006160194.1:2004424-2011224 GCF_000334495.1 Tupaia belangeri chinensis | reverse complement strand
GGGCGGCCGGGGGGGGGCGGGGCGGGCCGCAGCACAGGCCGAGCAGCAGCAGCAGGAGGATGCACAGGGCCAGCCTCAGGAGCAGTGAGCCGCGGGGCATGGGCCGGCCGGGCGCTGGGGGCCGAGGCGGGAGGTCAGCGCCCTGGGCGCTGGTGGGGGAGGGGTCGGGGAGGCGGCGCCCCTCCTGCCTGTCAGGATAGATGCCTGGTGGACCTCTGGGGCGACCCCCACTGGCCCCATGGGGCACGGGTCTGCCCTGTCCCTGCCTGAGCCCCTCCAGCCCCATGTGGCTCCCTGTAACTAACGCCCCTGTGTAGTCCCGTATGGCCCTGGCCCTGCCCTGGGGCACCTCGGGGAGGGATGGAGGACACCGGAAGGGACACCCTGTGGGCTGGGGCCTTAACGGAGCAGAGGGACACCTCGTGTGTCCGGGGGGAGGCGGGCAAGTGCCGGAGCTTACCCCTGATAGCGGTCTGGGCGTCCTTGCAGGTGATGTCTGAAAGTGCAGAGAGGATGCTGGGCCAGCCCGGTCTGCCAGTGCCCTGTCCCCACCTCTCGGCCACCCTCGGAGGGCCCAGTGCTGGCCGAGGCTGTGTCCTCCCCTGCCCGTACTGGGTCCAGCCCGAGAAGACGGGGCGCTCCCTCAGACCACCAGGTGCTGCGGGCACTGCGGCGCCCCCCGGCTCCCCCGGCTGCCCCTGCCCCTGCCCTTACGGTAGACGGCCACCTCTGGGGGCTCTCGGAACCGCACACGCCTCGAGGTCCTCCGTGGCCTGGCCCCGCGGCTGCGCTCCGGCTCTGGTGGGCTGCGTCTCAGGATGGAGGGGGGGCACTTCCTGTGGCCCTCCTGGGGTCAGGTGGGAAGCAGGCGCCTGAGGCCCTTGGGCAGGACGTGGGTTGCCAGCAGGGCCCTCGCGGCCTCCCCCGGGCTCCCTTGGAGGGCCTCGCAGTGGGGCAGTGAGGGACGTGGAGACCCCTTCTCCTTTCTGACCTGTCCTTGGCTCCTATCCCCAGGGTTCCCTGCCTGTCCCGCCCGCTGCTCCACTGCCCTTGGGAATGACCGACCGCCTGAGGGGGCCGGGCCTGTGGCTGCAGCCTTGCACTCTGTCCAGCTGAGCCCCAACCCCGGGGGTCTTCAAAACAAGGAGAGCAGCCAGCTGCTGATGACACCAGCTCGGGTGGTGGGGAGGGGCCGGCATCTGCGTCGGGTCCTTGGTCTGTTGTCCAGGCACGCTGAGTCCTGGGAGAGCCGGGTGCCGGGGACTGAGTGGGCCGGTTGTGCGCTCAGCTGCTGACACCCTGGACTCTGACCCGGCCTCTATCCACGAAGGGTCCCCCGCCACTCCTGAGGGGCACCCTGCTCACTGGGCACCATCCCTGCCCTGTTTTCATGCCAGGCTGCTGTTCAGGCCTGGGCCGGGGACCATGCAGGGCGCCCTGGGCCATGCGGATGGGCGGGGGCTCTGCTGGGAGAAGGGCCCTGGTTCGGCCGCTTGGGTAGCGGGAGGGTTGGGCGGGGCTTCTCCCTGGGCTGAGTGCCCCCTCTGCCTGCACACCTGCCCACCCGGGGCCACCGTCGGCCTGCACTGGCCATGGCCTTACTAACCCAGCCTGAGTCGGGAGGATGAAGCCGGGAGTTTCATGGCCCTTGCGGCCCTCGGTGTTCTCTTCGGTGAAAGGCTGCTTTGACGCTGAGCCGCCTGCAGTCTGGCTTCACCACTGCACAGTACTGTGCTGGGCGAGTGGCCAGGCCGCCCTGCCCCTGCCTCGGCTGGGACGCCCATGCCTGCAGCCCGTCCCGGCCCAGAGTGGCAGCAGCCCAGGAATGAGATCAGCGCTTGGGCTCTGAGGCCTGGCCCCCTTTGGTGTGGAGCTCCCGCCGGCTCCTGGGGAAAGCCCTCATGCCTACATCCCTCTCCTGGCCGCCTCACTGCCCGCCCTGGACAGGGACTGTGGTAGCCGGCCTGCTTCTCCGGACCTCTGCCCGGCTGCTTAGCTCCGCAGCCTCCACCTCCCACTTCCCCTCCTTCCCTCCGGAGACCCTGCCCTTCTGAATGCTGCCCTGGCCTGCCCTCTCTGCCCCCCTGTGCCGGCTCTGGACACGATGTGGTTCCCCCCCCCCTGCACCTTTGGCTACACCGGGTCCCACCAGGGGTCTCCAGCCCCCTCCATCAGACCCAGTCTTTCAAAGCACCACTCCACCCGACCCCAGCCATCCCCCGTAGGCGACTCGGGCAGAGGGCAGCTCAGAGCTGGGGCTGTGCCTCTCCTGCTGTGCCCGGCCTGCCCTGCCCCGGGGTGTGACCCGCCTTACCCTGACCACCCCGGATGTGGGCGTGCCCCCAGCAGCCTCATTCCTTCTGGTCTGACGTTGCGTCTCTGGCCGGGAGTCAGGGCTCGAGGCTGGCCCTGCTGTTCTCATTTACTGGAACATGGCCCTGAGAAGCAGACAGCACTGTGGGTTGGCACCTGGAGAGATCAGGGCAGAAGAGGGACAGAGCCTTTCCAGAAGCCAGGCTGGCTTCTCGGGTCTCCGACGGGGCTCGCCGACAAGCAGCCCGGGTTCTCCTTCGCGGTGCTCGGAGCCAGGCAGTACTCCCGGCTCGTCCAAACGCCCTGGTGTGAACAGTGTTCGCCCTGCCCCAGCCTTCATAGCGTCCACCTTTCACGGCTACCTACTGCTCCACGAGGGGTCCCGGCACAGCCTCCCTCTGCTCTGGCGTCTGGGAGGTCTGTCCTCATCATTTGTTCTCTAAGTTTGTGGCTGGGGCTGTGGAAAACGTCTCCACTTTCCTCCCTTCGGAACAGGCTGGTGTAGAATGGCAGGGCAGGAGCTAGGACTGTGGACCTGGGGCCGCCCCTCTGCACCGTCCAGGCTGTTGGCCTCTGTCTCTGTCTCCGACTCTCCCCTTGTATCTCTGCCTTCTCTGTCTCTGTCTCCCTGTGTCTCATCATGTGCTCACAGGGGGATGTGGCCCTGCCCCCTGCTGTCCCTGGGTCTCGTTCATGATGGCTGACCCTGGCGTGAACTTTCTTGCACACCTGGAGGGTGGTCTGTGACTTCACAGGCCCTGCCAGTGCAGCCCCCATGGCACTGTGCGGCGAGGCCAGCCCTGGGTATCAGGCCTGGGCCGGGGGAGTGATGTGCTCCCACCCTCACTGCAGGTGCAGAGACAGGCCGGAGAGCGCTAGGGCTCCCTGGTCATGAAGAGGCTGCTGCCAGGGCTGCTGCCAGGCCAGGGTCCCTGTCCCCTTCCCAGGGGAGTGGGGGTGTTGTGGGGGCTACCTGCCCTTCTTCAGGCCAGCTGGGTCCCTGGCAGGCTCTGCTGCCCCTGGGCCTGGGGGCAGATGTTTGTAGTGGGGCAGACAAGCAGAGCCCGGTAGATGACATCGGTGTGGATGCCGATGGAAGCCTCGATTGTGGGTGGAGCGGGTCCCTGTGAGCGGTGTCACTGCAGGCAGAGTGGCCGATGCGGCCAGCTGACAGTCAGGCAGGGCGCCTGGGCTCCAAGATGGGCTGCGGGAGAGGTGGTGCCGGTGGGCCCAGTGTTGGCGCCAGCGCGGAGGCCACTGGGCGTCCCAGGGCCACCTGGAATGTGGCTGGGCCTGTCCGGGTCTTTGGGGACACTGCCCTACAGGGACTGGAGTGGCTCTCAGGACATCCTGGACTGAGTTTCTGCCCTGCTGAGGCAGGGGTCTGTTGAAGCTTGGGGTGGTGATGAGCAGTGCAGCAGAGACTGCCATCCCCCTCTGGGCCCGAGCCTGGGCCCTGTCGCGGTGGGGGGGGGAGCTGTGCCGGCAGCGCTTCTCCTGGGCAGACGAGCCCCCAGTGCCCTGCACGCTGCCAGCAGCACCCGCGTGTAGCCCTCCCAGGTTCAGGGCTGTCTGACGACTACACACACACGTGTGCGCATGAGTGTGTCTGCATGAGTGCACATGCATGTGAGGACGTGCATGTGTATGATTGTGTGTGAGTGGGTATGTACACATGTGCACACGTGTGCATGTAGCTGTGAATGCCTGACTACGTGCATAGTCACGTGTCTGTGTGCACACCGGTGTGAGCCTTACGCATACATGCATGTGCACATGTGTGCATGTGACTGTCGGGTAGTGCACATGGGACCTCCTGTGGGCTGACCCTGTACCCCGTGCTCGCCAGGAGCCACAGCCGTCCCCGCGGACTTGCCCCAGCACCCTCACCCTGACCCTCACAGGGGCCCCTTTGTCTCTGCTCGAGGCGGCCCCCACCCCCACTGTCCCTCTCCTCCCCAGCGGCCCCTTTAGGAAAGGGGGAGCTGGTAAATGGGGCCTTGGCTCCCAGTCTGGTGAGAGCCCTGGGCTTGTCCTTGGGCTGTGACCTTGGTCAAGGGGCGTGACTCCCCTGGGCTTTCTCTCCCCTGCTAGTAGGGGAATTCGGAGGAGGGGCCTGCAGCTCAGAAGGCAGAGGCACTCTCCTGCCACCTCCCCCCTCCCCACAGGGAGGCCTCGGCCTTGGCAGGGACAGCGTGTAACTGGAGCACACCACTCTGGGCTCGCTGGTGACAGATGGGCGATAAAGGGTGGAAAATAGCTCAGGGAGCCCGAGCCTGCTGAGTGTCACCACGTCGGCTGCCCGGGGGGCGGGGTACATGGCCACCCGAGGGGACCCTGAGCCTCCCTGCAGCCGTGGGGCTTTGCAGACCGGCTCCTCTACCCCTGTGCCAGTGAGGGCCGCTGTGGGCCCTGTGGGTGGGTAAACTGAGCACAGACAGGGAGTGCCACCTGCGGGGTCTTGGAGCCGGGGTGGGCACAGGGCTCAGCCTGTAGGTGTGGACCTCAGTGGATACCCTTCCTGTGCTGTGAGACCTTCCATCCAAGTACCCTCCTGTGGGAGAGGGACAGGACAGGCAGAGCCCAGCGGCCCCTGGTGCGAGTCCTGCTCTGCTGTCCTGCACGGCTTCTCCTGCCAGCCTCCGCAGTTCTGGCCTAACTCCATGCCAGGGGCGATGCTAAGTTCTAGGGCCCAGCTTGCCTCCCACCCCCTCTGCAGCCCTGGCTCCGGGGCCCACCATGGGCTTGCTGCCCTGCCCCCACTGCGGCCCTGGCTCAGGGGCCACCACGGGCTTGCTGGCCCTCTGGGGTCCAGTTGCTCACACCTGTGTGCCCGGAGTGCACCGACGGGCTTGCTGCCTGTTGTGCCAGCCCGTACCACCCACCCTGTAGCCCTGGTCCCATCTCCCACTGACTTGTCTCTGTCCTGGGGCAGCCAGGGCCCCGAGTGTGGCAGGGCACATGGGAGACCAGCACCCTGTCCGCCCCACACCGGGAGGGCCACTCCCCAGCTCTGATAGGGCTGGACCCCGCAGCGTCCCCGGCTGCACCCAGCTCACCCTCGCACCTGCACTGTGCCCGTGGACGCACGGCTAGCCCCGAGGCCAGGACAACCTGCACAGTCCTGCAGCCCGTGGGTGGCATTGGGTCCCCAGAGCCACGGCTCCGGCTTCCCAGCTGTTCGGTGCAGGGGCAGCCTCCCCGGGCGTCCCCCAGGAAGGCAGGTCGGGCACTAGAGGGCCAGACACCTCAGCCAGAGAAGCCAGAGACGCCATGCCCAGGCACCCATGGACACACACGTGCCCAGGCACACGCTCGCTGCTGGCCCACCTGGTGCTGCTGTGCTGGGCTCTGGGGGGCTCACCCACCTGACGTGTCCACAGGAGGCCAGAGCATCGCTGTGCAGGGCAGGACCAGAGCCGCACTCCCGGGCAGCCGAGGCATCTCCGTTACGGTGACGCATGGGGCCCAGGGCCTCCCAGCTGTCACCCACGGGCTGGGCGGCCCCGGGCAGAGTCGGGCCTGCCCCACCCTGGGCACTGGGCAGCACGCCGCGGGCTACACAGGAGCGGAAGTGGCAGGTGCAGGTGCCCCAGCCGCCCGGGCGGGCTGCCCTCTCAGGAGGAGCCGAGCAGACCAGCTGGGCTCTGGGTGTCGCCCTGCTCCAGGCGGCCTCAGGGCAGGAGCACTCTGGCAGCGCCCCAGAGAACTCACCTTTCTGACGTAAGCAAGAGGGAGCCTCCGGGCCTGCTGACCTTGGCTGGGGGCGGGGATGTGGTCCCTGAAGTCTCTCCCCATGCCTCCATGTGAGGCCCACGTTCCCGGGACTTGGGGTGCAGCTGCATGGCTGCATCCCCAGGACCTGGGCCCTAGGACGCCAGCTGAGGCCTGGAGGGCCCCAGGTAGACAAGCTGCTCTCTGAGTGTGTGGTGGGGTCGCTGCGGGCTCCTGGGCGCCGTGAGGGTCAGACAGGTTCCCGGTGAATGGCGCCGCCAGCTGGACGGAGTGTGGCCGGGCACCTCGGCTCCTCCTTACCGAGTAATGAGCTCCTTCCTGCTGGGTTGGGCTTGCGTAGACCTGTCCTCGCAGACTCTGCCCCGCTGGGGCCTCCGGGGCCCATGCCTGACCAGGGTCCTCTTGCTCTCCTGAGGTTCAGCCCCTCCCCTGGAGTCCCCTGAATCTGCTCACCTGCTGTCCTGACGCCGCACCATCCAGGTTTGTGCTGGGTGTCCCCTGCCTCCCTGAGAGGCCGACCTGTGGGAAGGGCCGCGGGGCAGGTCAGGGCTGAGTCCACCCACCGCCCCCAGGCAGACGAGCAGGACACCTTCCTGGGGCTGCGCCTCCCTGGAGGGCCGGGGCTGTCCCCACATGAGGAACACCTCTTGGTCCCAGGAGAACCAGGAGTGGCAGTGGCCTGGAGCTGGTGACCTTCTACTGTACCTGCCGGCCGCCGCAGCAGGGCCCCCGGCATCCGCGTTCACACCCTG
>NW_006160194.1:1993831-2003063 GCF_000334495.1 Tupaia belangeri chinensis | reverse complement strand
GCGGTGGTCCCCTTCTCCTGCCCCTGCCGGCCGCCGCAGCAGGGCCCCTGGCATCCGCGTTCACACTCTGCCCTGCAGCTGCGTTCCAGGCGGGTGGTGAGCACCTGCCTGCTCCAGGGGGTGCAGGGCGGTCCCACTGTCATGGCCTGTGCCCCACCAGCCACTGCACAGGTGGGTTGTGGGCAGCCGCGCTGGCTGTCCCTCCCGAGCATCTGGCCCAAGGCTCCTGGTCTCTAGGCTGGGTACCATGCCCTGCACCCACGCCCGCCCTCTCTGACTCAGAGTGGGAGCCGGTATGCTGAGTGTAATTACCTCTCTCCTTTGGCAGGAGTAGCAGCGACCCTGAGAACAGGCTTGACCGTGAGCAGGAGGGGACTGGTGTTCCCAGGCCCCATGGGAGGCCAGCCAGGCCTGCGATAAGCCCAGAGGTTGAGGCCGGTCCCCGCCTTTCCCATGTGAGTCTCCAGGCCAACTCCAGAGCTGGTGGGGTGGGGACAGGCGCTGCTGGGCCACAGAGGTGTGGCCGTTGAGGCCAGCCCGCTAGACTGGCCCCAAGCGGAGCCCTCATATGGAGAGGTCCTCGCCCACCACGGCCTGCCCTGGGGCTCCTCCCCGAGGAGGCAGAAGATAGCCGGCAGCTGGAGGGTCGCTGCCTGAGCCCCGGGAGGAGGGGCAGCCCCGGGGCCAGAGACAGGCAGCTGAGGGCAGCCCTCACAGTGTCTGTCCTGGGCCAGACCTGGGCCACGCAGCCGGGAAGATGCTGAGTTGGCCCCTCATTGTTGGTGGGAAAAGCGCAGGGAGAGAGGCCACCTGCCCAGAGTCCCACAGCCCAGAGGGCAGGCCTGACATCGCCGACTGTGCTCCCTGGCCACCCCACCGCCGGCACTGGCAGCCCCGCAGGATCACAGGCCCGAGGTGGCTGGTGCAGGCGGCATGGGCCCAGGGCCTGCGTGCAGGGCTCCGGCAGGTGTGGGGACAGTTCATCGGATGGCCAGAGGAGGCGGGGAGTCTGCGCCGAGCCTCCTCACCCGGAGCTGAGTGCCTCTCGCCCAGACATGGCCACGGCAGCCCAGGAGCCCAGGGTGTCAGGCCGGGATTGGCAGTGTGTGCAGGGGACCGCTCTGGCCATGTTCCTGCTGCTGTCTTCCCGTGACGGGGCAGGGCAGTACGGTCACGTGGTCCTGGGGAGGGCCGGGCGGGCTTTTCTTAGCTCTGTCCTTGCAGACGGTAGAGAATGAGCGGCAGGCTGCGTCCCAATAAAGCTTTATTTACACCGACAAGGGCAGGCCAGAGAGCTTCTGACCCCTGTTCGAGGGACACCACCGAGGAGGGCAGTGGGCACAGGGTTCCTGCCGGCAGCGTGGCCTTGGGAAGAGCAAGGTCTGGTGTTGGACAGGTCCCTGCTGAGTCCAACCTTGGCGAGCTCCCCGGCTTCCCTGCTTGAGGGCTGGGGCTAGCCCTGGGCCCAGCCGGGCAGCTCCCCCAGTTCCGTCTGGTGGCCGCAGGGGGGCCTGCTCTCCCGGCAGAGGAGGCGTCACCGCTGCCCTCGGGCGTGGCCCAGGTGGTCCACTGGCTGCGTGCGCTGTGGCCTAGTGAGTCCTGCTGCAGCTGCACCTGACAAAGGCCGGCTGCCCACACCGCCTCCATTCCGCTCACACCAGCCTGGTGTCTGCAGGATGAGGTGAGGCCGTCAGGGGGGTCCCAGAGGGGGTGCAGGAGCAGGAGCCCGCCCTACTGCCTCACTGGGTGGGCACACACCAGGGGCGGGAGTCCTGGGGCAGGCCCTACCGCTGCGTGTCCACAGGTGCATGGCGATGCCCTCCCCTCTCCCCCAGCCTCCCTGACTTTCCCAGCCACCTGTTCAGCACCAGACCCGGGCACAGCCCCTGCCACCCGACTGCTGCGAAGCCCCAGTAGGGACAGGCCTCCGGTGGGGGCCGGGGGACAGGGCTGCAGGGCATCACGGTGTGGCTGTTCTGGATGAACCCGAAATTCACCAGCATCACGGGCCCTCCGGGCTGCCGCTCCCACAGCCGGTTCCAGGCCTCTCTCTCTGGCCCTCACAGAGCCACCGGGTCCCCAGGCGTCTGTGTGAGGCCCATCTGCAGAAAGCCCGCAGGGCAGGCAGGAACCACCCCTGGAGCCTTGAGCACAGGCCATCAGTCCCCAGGTAGGTCCCCGAACGGCTCAGGGGCGTGGGCAGCAGGGCACAGTGAGGGCCCCGGAGGCCCCAGGGGGACGGGCCTGAACCCCGCCAAGGCTGACCTGGCTGGGAGGGTAGTCCTCTCTGCAGGTTTTAGGTCCTCGTGGCCCAGGGGGCCTGCCAGGAGAGCCAGCTTTGCTCCCAGACAGGCGACAGCTGGAAGCGATGGAATCACAAGGGGCCCGGGTGGGGCAGAGGAGGGACAGTCCTGACAGGTTATAGGCCTTTGGCTGCCGGGTGTGGGACAGGGGCCAGCAGCGGGCTGAGGAGGTGGCGCGCTGCAGCGGTGGCACGCGGGCCCTTGCTGCAGGCAGTGAGCAGAGCAGGGCTGCCCCGAGGCTGCGCCTGCGCACGGGGACCTGTCGTGGCTCGGAGCAGGAGGTGGACGCTGTGGGCATTCTCTGTGTGCTGCAGGTTTGGGAGTGTCACGGGGGTAAGAGATGAGAGCTGGTTATGTTGAGGGGACAGGAAGTCCTGGGGGCACATTGGATGATGTGTACAGGGTTTCCAGGGTGAAACGGGAATTTGGGGTCACCCTCTTCGGTGGACTGAAGACGTTCCCCAGATGTCCACAGTGACCTCCTGAGCCCTGGGACGTTAGCGTATTTGGGTAGAGGGCCTTTGTAAGTGTGACTGAGACCAGCTCCTGAGGTGGGGTGGTCCCGGAGGCAGGGTGGGGGTGGGGGGCTGAGCACAGCCACGCAGACCTGGGAGACGAGCAGGGGCAGGGGCTGGCGTGAGCGGCACAAGGAGGGGTGCGGGTAGCTGTCAGGAAGGTCAGGAAGGCCCTGGCCCTGCGCCCGGAGGACAGGGCTGCGGCGACACCCTGACTCTTACAGCAGCCGCAGGGGACAGGCCCTCCACCCAGAGACGATGGCTAGCTGCAGGGCTGCAGCAGCCCCCAGATGCCTGGGTCGGGGCGCAGGGAGGTCTAGGCCAGCCCTGGGTGCTCCAGCGTGAAGCCAGGGTGGGATGGGGCTGGCATAGGGGTTCTGGGGCTCACAGGGAGGAGCGAGGCCCCGAGTGTCCGCTGCCTGGCCGGGGGATGGGGCACAACGCCTCAGTGGGCTTGGCCGCGTGGGGTCCCGGGCTCTGTGGGCCGGCGGGAGACAAGCAGAGGCAGGGGCCCTTCCTGACCTTCCTGACAGCCACCAGTGCCCCTGCCCCTGCTTGTCTCCTGGTCTGCGTGGTTGTGCTCAGCCCCGCCCCACCCCAGCCTCCAGGACCATCCTCCCGTCTCAGGGGGGATGAAGCCTGCAGTGGGGGGAGGATGGGAGGAAGGGGAGACAGGAGCACAGGCTGGGGTTGGAGGGGCGGGGGGCACCGTCTGGGCAGGCTGTGGCAGAGGCCGACAGGTGCCGGCTGCTCTCCTGGGCCAGGTGGGGCCGGGCAGGGGAGTCTGCTTACCAGGCAGAGCCGTCTAAGGGGCGGCTGGTACATACATAACCCCGGAGTAGCAGGCTGTCGGCGAGGGGACTGGAAGGCGGGAGCCGCAGTCACCCGCCTGGAGCTCGTCCCCCTCTCACTGCAGAGGGACCTTGGACAGTGTCACCCCATGAGCCCTGGTTCAGAAGGCGGGGTGCAGCGCCCCAGCCCGGAGCAAGGCCGCTCCATTGGAACCTGGCTGCTTCAGGCTGCGGAGGTAAGGGAGGTAAGGGGCGCCTCTGGGCCACTGTGTGCCAACAAAGCGGCCCTTCCCTCCCTATTATTCACCACCTCTGAGAGGCGTAAAATCCGCCAGTCTCTCCAGCGTAATCACAATGATACATTTTATTTATAAAGCTGGTCCCTCCCCACAGCCAGCAGCCTGGGGGGCCGTACATAAGCCGAAACTGGGGCGGGGCCACACTGCCCCCCACGGCTGTTCTCCGGCAGGGTCTCCGGCAGGGTCTCCGGCAGGAGCTGGCAGGAAGGTGGGACCCAGGGAGTCTGTCCGCCGGGGCTCTGCTTCCTGACCTGGGCTGCCACCCGCCTTCAGTCTGGGCCCCGAGGCCCTCCTGCCTGGGCCATGCCTTCACACACACCCTCATGCCCTTGAACCTGCACTGTAGAACTCGGCACTCACACACGCACATGGCCATGCGTGCAGGCGTGTGCTCAGACACGGGCCACGCTCAGCCCAGGGAGTGGCGCTGGACAGGACACCAGCGCCTCTCAGATCCTCACCCAGGTCCGGGGACAGGGTTCCTGTTGGGGAAGCATGCTGCCTGAGGTCCTGGGCTGGCCCCTCCCAGCCCGGCCAGGCCTCTGTGTGCCCATGGCTACTGGACCATGGGTCTCAGACCATGGGTCTCCTCCTCTAGGAGGAGCTTGGCCAGGGCAGGGATCCCCAGCCCCCATCCCTGCCCATGTGACCTGGCAGCCAGCTCTGGCTGGGAGCCACTGGCCCTTCCCCAGAGAAGTCCTCTCCCCACAGGACTGGGGCGATGGGCTGGGGGCCCAGGGCAGGCATGGGATGCCGGTCTGCGTGGACGCCAGCCCAGGAGCTGCTGAGCAGACAGGACCAGGCGCCATCCCTACGGCCCAGTGTGCCTGCTACTAGGCCTGCCCTCCCTGGGCGCCACGTGGAACCCTCTGGCCCCGGCTGGGGGCGCGGTCCTCCTGACTTCCATACCGGGGCCCGGTCACCTTGCTGGGAGAGGCATCTGACCCTGTGAGCTCTGGACGAGGCCCTGACACCCCGTGTCAGAGTGGGAGTTCTGGAGGCCGGGGCACACAGATCCAGGGCGTGAGCTGCCAGGTCTGGGTCTCAGATGCCCGGCACTATTCTCCAGCCTGGGCAAGCGGTCAGGCTGGTGGGGGCCGTCAGCGGTTCTGATCCAGCGACGAATGCTGTGGCAGAATGAAGACCGAGATAGCAGAGAGCCCTGAACCCCCGGCCATGAGGTGGGCTGGTCCTGAGGTCGCTCAGTTAGAGCCGTGCCCCAGCTCGGACTCAGACTTGGGGCTGGCGTCCTGGTGGTCCTGCTCGGTTTGGCTGTGGCCTCGCAGAGGCTGGCGGGGGACTGACCCTGACCTGTTGGGTGTGCTACCTCGACTGGCCTGTCACCACCCAAGCTTTCAGCATTGGGTCTGAGGGGGTGGGGCCTCTAAAAAGTCCACGGAAAATGGGTGTTAGAAAACCAGACAGATTTCAAATTTCTCTTATACCAAAATAAACTCACACTTTGTGTAGCTGCACTCCCTGGGGTCCCGTGTGTGCTGCCGGGTAGGTAACACGTCCTCGCTCCCGTCGGTGAAGAGGAGCCCTTGCTGGCCTGCCTCCCCCACCCCACCGGCCACTCCCGTCTGCAGGCGTGCAGGGCAGTGAGCGCTCAGTGGCGTGCTCGGCCCAGCCCCAGTGTGCGGGGTGCCCATGGCATGTGGTCTGGATGGTCCTGGCAGCCCCCAGTGGAGCCTCAGGGCCTGGAGCCTTTGGGACCTGGAGCGAGGCAGCCCTGCCTGGCGAGAGCTCGCTGCTGTTCGGGCACCAGGCTGGTGAGGTGCTGAGGAGGCTGCCTGCCCTGGGGGCTGCCCGTCTCCACTCTCTGACAGCCGAGCTGGCCAGCCATGCCCCAGTGCCACTGTGATCTCCCTGGCTTCATGACTCTTCTCATGAACCCACCCTCAGTTTCAGAGCCACCGTGACCAGCACTCCCTGGCTGGGTACATGGGCCCTGGGACCGCAGCGACTGCCCAGTGCAGGGTGGGGGCGTGGGGCAGTGGGGGCAGAGGTGCAGACAACGCCAGTGAGAGCAGGCCTTTCTGGCTGCTGGCCGTGGGGGCTTTGGCAGCTTCTGCTGTGGAGGCCCAAAGCCTGGGCTTCTGGAGGACAGTCGGGGGACCGAGAACGTGTGGGAGGGAGTGGGAACGGATAACCAGGGTACCCTGAGTGGTGGGCGGGTTTGGGACCGAGCTGTGCCCATGGTCAAAGCCCTCGAGTAAGTCTTTGTAAGATCAGAACTAACCAGGGTGGGGGCTGGCCCCATGCCTGGTCCTTAAGGGAACTGGATCCCTCACGACTGACCATGGTTCGAATCTCAGCCTTGGGAACACGCCAGGTGCATGGGCGTGCAGGACTGGAGAAGGGCTTGCAGGTGACCTTTCCCGCTGGGTGCCCTCTCCCCCTTCCGTATGCTCTGGCGTGTCCTGCCTTCCAGCAATGAAAAGTGACACTAGAACAGACGGGCCGCCCTGGTGACCCTGCACAAGGGTGACTCTTTGGGCCCAGCAGGTGGCCTGGACTCCCACATGGCTGACTGTGGCTTGGGTCCTGGATGCAGTGGCTCACAGTCACACCGGGTGCATGTGCGTGTACCCAAACCCCAGGAGGAGGATGGCGAAGGGATCGAGGCATGGCCATCCCCCTGAGAAGTGATTTCTCACTTTCCCTCTCTCTGTCTCTCTGGCCAGAGCACACCCTCTATGGCTAAAAAACAGGGTTCTTCATAATGACTCCTTCACACATTCTCAGCCACACATACGCCCACGTGCACACGTAGCCACGGGCAGTATCCCCCACACCCAGCGGTTCCCAGGAGGCCCTCGCAGACACTGGTATGCGTGGCTGAGTGTCGGGGGGCAGGATGTGACTGAGCTGGCCTCGAAAGGTCAGGGACATTCAAGGGTGTGGCTGAGCTCCCGGCACACCTCCGGAGGCCGTGAGCGTGTCCTCTGAGAAGGCCCCACTGCAAGGCTAGGCAGCGACCTACTCTGTGAGTGGTCTGCGCCTCTGCTGGTCCTCGGGGACTGGACACAGTGGGCTGACAGCTGCCCGAGGTGACCTCTGGGGGGGGCGCGCCGCTCTCTCTGGGTACTGGTGGAGGGGTCTGAGCCTCACCGGAGTTCTGGGTGTGCTCCGCCCTGGCCGTGCCCAGGCAGGCGTGCCCACAGTACTGGGAGCGCCCCGGGGCTACATCTCCCCAGCCCTTCCTCACCCGCCTCACCCTGCATGCATGGTCACCTCGCAGGGGCAGGCAGGGGCCTCGAGGGCGTGTGGGTGCGTGCACAGCCAGAGGGCCCATGCTGCAGCCCTCCCCTCCACTCTGTGCAGGGCGGGCAGCTTGGCGCCCGGCTGCTGGGCAGGGCAATGAGGCCCTGCCCACCCTCCTGGGTGCAGGGCCACGAGACAGTGCGGGCGCAGGAGGCTGGCTCCTCCGGCTGGCCCATGGTCCCCAGCTCTCGCCCTGACACGCACCCTCGGCTTCTCCCTGTGAGGGCCCACGGCCCATGTGGGTTTGGGACCCAGTGTGGGCCCAGGGGAGGCTGAATGCATCTCAAGGCCGGACTACAGCTCCTCGGCCATGCGCCTGTCCCTGCCCGCCCGGCTCTGCGCCTGCGCTGTGCGCTCCTCCTCGCCCACCGCCTGCCCGGGGCCGGTCTGGTGAAGCAGGAGGAAGGGCTCGCGCCGCTCTCCGGGCTGCCCACCTGCAGGCCCTGCCCTCGGCCACGGCCACCTACCCGCCCTGGCGATCAGCCTGCTCACAGCCCTGAGCCCGCGCTCAGGTGCGGCTGCGGCAAGGCCCTCCTGCTCGTGGTGGGAGGAGCCCTCTGCCTGCTGGGAGAGCCCAGGACACGGGTGGGCTGCTGGGAGGGGCTGCTGGGAGGGGCAGCACTCCCTGGGAAGAAGGCCGGGTCTTAGACCTGCCTGGGCTTCCCCCCTACTCCGTCCTGCCTCAGATCTGGGGGAGCTGACCCTACCAGCTGGGGCGCCACAGCCCAGGTTGGAGCGTTGGACTGGATGCTGGGAAGGGGGCGCTCCTATGACGCCCCGCTCACCAGGGCCCAGCGGTGTGGAGTTAACTGCAGCCACTAAGGTAGGGCAGCTCTGCAGGGCGGCGAGGTGGGGGTGCTGGCCGGCTGGGGAGGGCTGGTTTCCCTTGGGGTTTATATGGAGCCACCTGGCGCACTCTTCCTCCACGCGTCCCATGGCCTGGCCTTTCAGATGCTTCGCCCTGTGGCCCAGGTCCCATGGGGTGAAGTCGGGAACCCTCTGAGGGCACAGGCCTCCCTTTGTCCCTGCCCTGCCAGGCTGTGTCCCCTCACGTCACCCCTGTGCCCAGAGCTCTGCAGGCCCCGGGACGCGCTGTGTGTTAAGCCTGGACTGTGTCCTCGAGTGGAGGCACCAGGGCTGGCGAGGTCTGGGTCCTGGTGCCGTGGACAGCATCTGGGGCTGGTCTCTAGGGTGGGGCAGGAGGCTCCACAAGGAGGCTGCCGCGGGGCTGTGGGCGCCGGGAGCCCTCCAGGGCGGGGGACAGCTTGGGAAGGAAAGACTGTGGCACCGGCCCTCCTGAGGGGATGTGGGCGGCAGCACCCCACACCCAGAGGCTGTAGGTTCCAGCGGCCACACGGCAGTGGCCCCGGCCTGTGGCTCCCAGGGGCAGTGTCCCCCATTTTCGAGGGGGAGCTGAGGTTCGGTGTGGTTCCGATGGCAGGGGGACAGGCAGGGCTGCGGAGTACAGGGGGCTGACGGCCCCGGGCGGGGAGGGTGGGTCTGACTGCTGCGCTGGGCCTGTCGCGGGGTGTGGACCTGTCTGGGGTCTCAAATGCTCCCTGGGCAAGCCCGTGCTGCCAGGCCTCCATGCAGGCAGTGCTTCGGCAGCAGGGCCCAGCCTGGAGCTGTCTGGCCGCGGTCAGCTGGGGTGAGGCGCTGACCCCTAGGGCTGCCAGGCTGGGCCAGGGGACCATACCCACACTGGGTGTGTCGGAGATCGGGGCGCCCAGACCCTGGCTGGCCCTGTCCTCCGGACAAGGAAGTACTCCCTGGTTTGGTAAAGGCCCCTGGACACACTGGTGACCTGGTCACCGTCCCCAAGGTCCCAGAGCTGCAACAGGTTCCGGTCAGGACCTGCCAAGAAGGCTCATCTTGGCTCATCATCCCGTGACCCAAGCAGGTGTTAGGGGATGGGGCTCTGAGTGGGGACCCCCCAGAACCCCCGCTCCTAGGAGGACCCCAGTGGCTTGGCGCCCTTTCCTGCATCTGCCCGAGAGCCCACCCGTGCCTCTCCGGGCTGCTACGGCTCGATTTCCGCAGCTCAGGCACGGGGGGGG
>NW_006160194.1:1983127-1993783 GCF_000334495.1 Tupaia belangeri chinensis | reverse complement strand
CTACGGCACGGTTTCCGCAGCTCAGGCCCGGGGGGGGTAGTGCCCCGCGTCACAGGTGGTGCATTTCAGCCTCAGCCGCCTGCGAGGGCGCGGACTTCAAGGCCAGGGTGTTGGTCGCTCTGACCTCACGGCTGCCTCCTCCGAGGGGGCGGGGCCTGGTCGCTGCTCACCGGATCCCCAAGCAGCTTCTAGGGGCTGCGTGTTTGGGTCCCTGCTGCTTGGGCAGGGGACTGGAAGCAGGTGTCTGCAAGGTGGGGCTCCGGCTGCCCCACCGCCTGCCGAGCTCTGCGCACCCTGCTGTGCCCAGTGGCTCTCTTGGCCTGCCCTGTCTGAGGTGCCTTCGCCTCTTCCCTGCTCAGCCCTCTGGATGTGCCTAGGCGAGCCCCCTGGGCGCCGTTCTGGCCACGTCCTCTGCCCTCGTGGGCTGCCAGACTGCGCCAGGGAGGTAGAGATGAGGGTGGGGGGCGGGAGGGAGCCTCTCAGTGTGGGAAGCATAGCCCATGGGGCGCTGTCCCTGAGAGCCCATGGCCCGGGCCATGCCACTGAGAGGGGGCAGCTGCCGCGGACCACCGAGGCGTCGAGGCTGGGCACCCAGTTCTCCCGCTGGGCCTGGCTCTGGGTACTTGGACCCAGGGCCTGGAGGTGGCCCTGGCCCGAGGGGTTGCAGCCATGCCAGGCCTGCTCTGGGCTGTAGCTGCCCAGAGCACAGAGACGCTCTCTCCGACGGTCTGCCCAGTACCCCTGCTGTGCTCGTGAACGGGTGCCTGGGCATTTCCAGTCAGCCGGGGGAAGAAAGGGGGGTGGCACTGGGGCTCCCGTCACCGACAGGGCCGCCCGCCCTGCTGCCAGACTGGCTGTGTGGCAGGCACCCGGTGTTAATAAACGACTTCTGACTTAACGCGTCACCTCTGTCAGTTTGTTGACAACAGAAGCGAGGAGGCTGAGGAGCACCGGGAGGCGTGTGGAGCCTCGTAAATGTCCCTCCCGCCCGACGCTGGGGCAGCGCTGGGTGCAGCGTGGCGCGCTTTTAAGACCGGTGTTGATTAGAATTTTTTATACGTTTTTTTATAAGAGTAATAACGGCTTTCTCGAGACAATAACACGGCTCGGGAAGGGCGTTAAAGACCTTCAGGAATGAGAATTTGATTAGCGAGCAGGAGGCCCCGCCTCACCGCTGGGACAGCAAGATTCTTCGGTTTATGGTATTTTCATTGCTCTCTGCCCCTGAACAGAGCCCCTTTGATGATTAAAATGCAACAACAACAACAATTTAAGAAAACCCCTGCAAACATTGGGGCTACTCCCGCAGCCTTTGCAGACCTCGGCCCTCCCTGTCAGGCCCGGGGTGGAGACGGGCACCACCCAGGACGCTGCTGGGGTGACCTGCGAGGCCAGGCTGTCGGCTGGCCGACTTGGGATGATGGCCACCAGGTGGCGACGGAGGATCAGCCAGCGAGGTCCGCCAGGGCGTCCTGCAGAGGAGGGAAGTGAGGGAGCAGTGCTGTCCAGGAGCCTCCACACCTGGGGGGAGCCCAGGAGAGCAGGCATCTTCCCAAGGCAAGGCCAGGGCTGGGCTTCCAGGTGGCATCAGTCCTGTGGGAGACGGCAGCCAGGGGTGGCCTCGTGGCTCCCAGGGGCTCCTCACTCAGCCTGGCCCTGCTCTGCGACATTGCAGCTGTCCTGCCTGCATTCAAGTGGCCTTCCAGGGTGGGGTGCCAGTCAGGGTCCGGCTGAGGGGCTGCAGGGCTCTGGAGCCCATAGCGACTGGGGAGGGCACCCGGCCTGCAGGGCTCTAGCGTGGGCCCGTGGTGCCTTGCAAGGGCCATGCTCGACATGCGTGTGGCCATGAGGGCCTGTCAGCTGGAGCTGGTCAGTGGGCCTCAGCCTGGCCCTGGGGGGTGGTCAGCTCGTACGAGTGGGCCACACCCAAGATCATCTTTCTCTGCAGTGCCCACACCTGGGACTGAGCAGGCGTGGGTCAGGAAGCGCTGTGGGATCCCACACGGCGTTGTTAGGCTCCTGGACACCCTCTGTGAGCTTTGGGCAGCAGGGAGAGGTGTCTGGGGTCAGGCCGATTCTGCGACCCTGCTGGGAGCCTTGCTAAGTGACGGAGGCTGCCCTGAGAGGAGACTGCAGCTCGTGCTGGGCTGCAGGACAGGAGGCTGGCTGCTGGGCCCTGCTGTGGGACCTGGCCCTCAGGCCCTCAGCAGCACAGGGACAGGGCCCTAGAAGGCCTGTCCCTTGAGAAGCAGCCGTTGTCCCAGGGAGACGCTCAGGGGGGCCCTTAATCACCTCTAGCTGCCTCCTCTGGGCAGGGCAGCTTCTGAACTGCCCTTCCTGGGGCCTTAGGTGTCTACCCCGCACCCCGTGTGTGGTATTCGTGTTGCCCAGGCTCCGGGGTACTCTGGCTGTCCTGCTCATGACCCAACAGCTGTGTCCAGGGAGCTGAGGGCCCACGGTCCAGATATCGGCAGCAAGCCCGTGTCTGCGACGTTGCAGGAACAGCTGGCCAGACGGCTGGGCAGGCCCACCTCTCGGCGGGGCGCGCAGGTCTGAGTCAGACTGGGGCTCTACTTCATCCCCGTCACCAGCTGTGTGACCACCTCTCCGAGCCTGAGACAGAGACCTTGATTCACAGCTGCGAGAGTCCAGGCCTACTGCACAGAGCCCGGACCCCAGCCCACACTGAGCCCGGATCCCACACTGAGGCCGGATCCCACACTGAGCCCGGATCACACACTGAGCCCGGATCACACACTGAGGCCGGATCCCACACTGAGCCCTGATCCCACACTGAGCCCGGATCCCACACTGAGGCTGGATCCCACACACTGAGCCCGGATCCCACACTGAGGCCGGATCCCACACTGAGCCCGGATCTCACATTGAGCCCCGATCCCACACTGAGCCCCGATCCCACACTGAGCCCCGATCCCACACTGAGCCTGGATCTCACACACTGAGCCCAGACTACACACACTGAGCCCGGATCACACACTGAGCCTGGATCCCATCAGGACTCTGCTGCTCTGAGCTGGACGGACAGTGGGTACCCAGGGGACAGACATGGAGCACCTCCTGACATGGGGGGCCTGGGGCGTCACGAGGAGGAATTTGTCCCCTCCCCTTGCTCCTCCTGGGTGTGGCTGTGGGTGGTGTCCATCACGTGTGTGGGGCGGAGGGATGCCCCTTGGGAGGTTCCGGAGCAGGCTTTGTGGAGTCCGCCAATGACACTTCCTGCCCTTGGCCGAGCCCTGCCGCATTAACTGGGAAACCCCAGAGGGGACAGTCCTCACCTTCGGCCCCACCCCACAGGGGCTCTTTGCTGGTGCTGCAGGCAGGTGCAGGCTTAGCTGTGGGGACACTCGTGGGGCTGGGGGATGAGAAGCTGACAGGGGAGGAGGCCGGGAGGGGAGGCTACTGCGGCCCCTGAGCCCGGGCTGCCCCCCTGCACGCATTTGTGCAGGCAGGCCGCCGCAGCTCCTATGTCCCCAGGCTGGCAGCCCACTATGCTTCTGGCTTGTCTCAATCCACCTGCTCTCCAGCCCACCCGCGCCCTGCACACCCACGCTCCCTGCGTGTGAGCGTGTGGGGGGATTCTGGAAAATTGCCTGCCACCAGCGCTTATTTAAATCCCGAGTGATTTATGAGCGTGGACAGTTTTAAGGCCCCCGCCGAGCAGGTAGTCAGCCAGACTGCTGACCCGACAGTTTCCAAAGTGAACCAAAGGCACGCGTGGCCGCTCGGCTCCAGCGCAGCTGCATGGGCCTCCCCTGCAGCCTGTAGGCCCCGCGGGGGCAGTACGTGTGTCTTTGGCAGGTCCTTGCAGAGAGCGCCGAGGGTGTCCTGTGGGCGGCGGGCTGTGCTGGCTCTTGGAGCCGGGGACAGGCGTGGGCACACCTGGAACCACAGGGCCGGCTGAGGCTGGGAGGAGTGGGCAGGGCTCGGCAGCCCAGACCACTCGGGGTGGGTGGGAGTGGAGTGGGGGCTGTCCCCCTTCTCCTGGGACGAGGGGTGATAGCAGGCCCAGTGGCCCAGGGATGCCAGTGTATTTTTCATGATCTGCTGCTGGGTATAGCCAGGACAAGGGGCAGAGGTGGACGCTGGGACAGTGAGGGAGGGCGAGGAAGCCCAGGGTCAGGGCACGCAGCCAGAGTTGTGACCTCCAGAGGCCAGGCTGCCACCTGGTGAGGGAGGCAGGCAGGAGGCAGGGGTGCAGCATAGCTCCCTGAGAGCGTCAATGTGACGTGCCCTGTAGCTGTGCTTGCTCCCCGCTGAGCTGGATGTCAGGACACTGACGTGGGCCCCTGGGCTCAAGGCGTGGGTGCCGCTAAGACACCCGGATGGCCCTGCCTGGGCCACACCACACTCGGACCAGGAGGAGTGACCGGGTCCTGCTTACCACCAGGGAGAGGGTGGGGTGTGCGGCCCTGGGCCAGAGTGGGGCCGAGGACTCGGGGGGGCTGCAGGGGACGGCAGACGGGAGCTTGGCCCTGTGCTGGTGCTGGCAGGGGCCTGCCTGGATCATCAGCCTCCCGGCCTCACACCCTCCCCAGACTGCTGCTGATGGGGCCTCTGGCTCGCAGGGTGACCCCGAATAAGAGCCCTTCCCCTGGCCTTGGTGCCTCTGTTGGGAAGCAGGAGCCGGGCGTGTGGCCTGCCCGTCAGTGGCTCCCAGCTGGACCCCTGGGCGAGGCACAGGAAGGAGCCATTGCCAGTGGCTCCTCAGGCTTCCCTGTGTTTGTGCACACGTGTGTGCATGCTTACGAGAGTGTGCTCGAGTGTGCATGGGGGTGTGCGTGGCAGGCTTGTGCAGGCGAGTGCGTGCACACACGTGTGACTGTGTGTGCGGGCGTGTGTGTGCGTGCTCCGTGGAGGGCCCATGTGTGGAGTGGGTCTGGCGTCTCCCTGTGCCGGGCGTGCCGGGCAGGGTGCAGGTGCCATGTGCCTTCTGGTGCTCCCCACACGGCATAATTGGGAAGAACGTTTGACCTCCAGCCCGTTTAGCCAGGAGAGACCTCTGGTGTGGGCAGCGGTGGGCAAGGACACCCCCACTGCCAGGGGAGCCAAGTGTGGCACAGCAGGCACGGGGGCTGGCGCCAGGGTCCTGGTGCTGGGGGCCCAGAGGGTCCCTCCAGCCTGGCTGCCCTTTGTCCCACTGTGAAGGCAAAAGCTGATGGCCTGGGGAGTTGGGGTGGGCCCAGGTGGGGCTCCTGGTCACAGCACCGAGGCTGCACATCTGGGGGAGAAGGGGTGCTTTCGTGGCCTCACTGGCCTGCCTGGCACCCTCAGGGCCTGTGGGCACAGGTGAGGGCTCAGCTTCCCCTGGACAGGCTGAGCAGGGGCCCTGGAGTGAGGCTGGCACAGGGGTCCCACTGGCCATGGCCAGGCCACAGCTCCAGGGCAGCGTGGCTGGAAAGCCTGGCCCTTCTGCATGCCTGGGGTGGGGCCTGTTGTCTGCTGGAGCGAGGGGGGGGCTGTGGTTACGGTGAAGGTGAGGAGGGATGGGCCAGGAAGACCCTGGGCCTGTCGCTGGGCGTGCATCAGTGCAGAGAGCACAGAAAGACAGGCCCCGACACAGCCTGGGAGAGAGGGGCTGCAAGTGGGCACCTGGAGGCCAACAGGCTTGGGGTGGCCTGCAGGCAGCGTGTGGCGGGGCGCCCCGATCTGCCCAGTGGTGCAGGCAGGTCCTGGCCGTACAAGGGGGGCTGGGCCACTGGGTGCAGCGAGGATGGTGCTGAGGGGACCCTGGCATGGTGCCCGGACCGTGTGGGACACAGCCACACGCCCCCACAGGGAGTGCGTGGGTCACAAGTGCAGACCCACAGCTAGTGAATATTTAACAAGGCCTAACAAAAGCGCATGCATAATTAACCAGGCACTAGCAGAGGAGCGGAATAATTTGTCTTCTTAAAGGGGATCTGGTAATTTGTTAAGCTGTTTGGAAATCCACAGTCTAGCTGCGGGAGCCGCTCTGATTTCTAAATTAATCTGTGTGCTTTAGAAAGTGGGGGCCTCTCGGTCTGGAGGGGCTGTGAGCGGAGGCCCCTTCCCTCCCTGTTGCCTTTCCTGGATGGGTGCATTTGTCCACGGGGTCCTGGCCGCCGAGCAGCCCCCAGTGCCCCAACTCCATAGCCTTGCTGGTGACTCGCCGAGGAAGCGGGGCCCCAGGAGTGGGGCTGTGGCTCTGAAAGCTCCTCCTCCCTGGCCAGTCAGCCCCCTGGGGCTTGGGCAGGTCATGACTCCAACGGCATTGGGGCTGCGTGGAGCAGCTCCCTCTCCAGGGCCACACCCACACAGGGAGTCTGGCTGGGTGCTGGCCTGCAGCCTGTGCGGCCTGACCGGTGCCCGCCCGCCCTGACAGCGGCACCCCAGCCTTTTCAGGACATTGTGTGCTCCATCAGGCTGGCCTGGCCGCAGGATGCAGGGGACGGCTCAGACCAAGACGCTGTGGGCATGGACCACCGCGGCTGGAGGGGCTCCGTGGCCAGGCTATGGGGAAGGCCTGGCTGGATGGTGGGGGTCACTCTGGCAGAAGCTTGTGGCAGGGAAGACTAGCCCATATACAGACGAGGTGTCTCTTCTAGGGAGAATGTTCCCTGCTGAGTGGGGTCACCTTCCCTGGTGATGCTGAGTCAGTCACCTCCCCGCTGAGCCGGGGTCACCTCCCTGCTGAGCTTGGGTTACCTCCCTGCTGAGCCTCGGTCACCTCCCTGCTGAGTCTGGGTCACCTCCCTGCTGAGCCTGGGTCACCTCCCCACTGAGCTAGGTCACCTCCCCGCTGATCCTGGGTTACCTCTCTGCTGAGCAGGGTCACCTCATCTGCTGAGCCTAGATCACTTCCCCGCTGAGCTGGGTCACCTCTTCTGCTGAGCCTAGATCACTTTCCTTCTGAGCCTGGGTCACCTCCCTGCTGAGCCTGGGTCACCTCCCTGCTGAGCCTGGGTCACATCCCTGCTGAGCCTGGGTCACATCCCTGCTGAGCCTGGGTCACTTCTCCTGCTGAGGATCCTCAGAGAGGCCCAGCCTCCAGCCTCCTTTGTTCCACCGTGAAAGTCCTCACGGCTCTCTCCACGGCTGGGTGAGCCCTGAAATTCTCTTTCCATTAAAAATAAATGCCCCATTTTATCCGCCTGAAGCGGCTCTGCTCTGATTGTCTTCCCCGTCTGCTGCGGAGGGGACGGTAAAATCACAATACAACTATTAACCCCCGTGTCTGCTGGTACCTAACTCTTACTAAGAATATCCTGCGCCCCGACTGCGTGTAAATTACGGCGAGGCTGAGAAGTCTCCAGTCCGACTAGCCAGGAAGGTGGGCGTGGTGAAACCAGACAGCCTTGCTCCAGAGAATGGGGCCCTGTGGCAGTGACACTGGGCCTGCCCGGCCCTGCCGGGGTACAGAGGCTGCTCCTCGGGGCTCGACCCACAGGGTAGGTGCTCGCTGGCCCTGGATGGACTCAGGCAGGCCTGGCACAGAGGATCCAGGGTGCCTGGAAGTCCTGGCAGTCAGCCGCCAAGGCTCAGAGCGCAGCCTGCATGCCGACCGGGCTCGGGACACTCTCGGAGACGCCTCTCCTCACCCGCAGCCCCCCTCCCTTCCGGATTTTTTTCTTTGTTCTTCTTTTCTTCTCTTCCTTCCTTCCTCCTCTCTCCCTCCCTCCCTCCCTCCTTCCCTCCCTTCCTTCCTTCCTTTCTTCTTTCTTTTGAGACTTGCTGTTCACAGGGTCTCATGCCACACTGCCAGCTGGCCCAACTGGCCGGGGTGGGGATAACACAGCCTGCACCGCCCCCCGCCTGGCCCGGCCCCGGCCTGCCCTGCCCTGGTCCTGCGTGGTGAGCAGTGAGCGCTGGCAGCCACTGTGGAGGGCACTGCCCTTTGCTTTCTGATGAAGCTGCTGGAGTCCCCCACAGCTGGGCTGTGCGGGGTGCATGGCAGTGGCTGTCCCTTGGTCCTGGTGGTCATGGCCGTGTGGTGCTGAGCTGCAGGTGACGTCGGCACTGTGCTGGGTGTGCCGTGCCCACCCTGGCCCCTCTGGTCTCTTTCCTGGCTTCTGGTCACTCCTTGCCTAGGAACTGCCCAGGGCCACACCCCAGTCTTGCCTTCTTTCCTGAGTCCTCGGTCCACGTCCCCCAACTTCCTGTCCCCGAGAGCTCAGCTCCCTGGGAGAGGCGGGCCGAGAGCGTGCTGCTCGTTACCACTGGGTCCTTCTGGGCACGATGGGTCTCTGGCGGCTGTGATGGGCAGTCCCAGCCCCGCTGCTCCAGCCCGACTGGAGACAGGCTCACCCCGGGAGCCAGGGCTGGCGTGGTCGTCTCTGGTCTCGAAGAGAAGAGGGTGAGCAGGGACGTGGAAGGGCTTGGCTGGACCGAATGCCTCCGGGTCTTTGACAGCCTCCAGCTCTGCCTCGGCCCTGCGGCCCGCTCCCCACTCTGACGATACCCGTTTTCGAACACGTGTGGTCGTGCGGGTGCCCCAGGGCACACGTGCAGCACCGAGAGACACCAGGGAGGCCACGGTGCATCTGAAGTAGCTGGGTCCTTCCCTCCAGGGGGAGGCCGACTATGCAGGCCAGCACCACCCCACTGTCATCCTCGGCCTCTCCTCTGCAGATGCCCCTGCTAGGGGCTGTGGTCTCCAAAGCCCGGACCCTGAATGGGCACCTGCTTGGGGGAAGGTCCATTCGAGGGCACCCTAGAGCCCAGCACTGGGCGACCTCACGGCTCTGGGTGGCTGCTGCGTTGCCCTGGGGCCTTCTCGTTGGAGAGGCCAGGAGGGGGTCTGTGAACAGTCATAGTCTGGGGGGCAAAGCCGGCGGGCCCAGGGTGGGGATGTTGTGCCCCAGCGTGGTGCTCCCTTCCACCCTTTGCCCATCTCCCCAGCTCCCCGCCTCTGACCTCGGGGCTGTCCTCAGCCTTGTGGCACCCACATGTTGAGGCCACCGGGCTGCCATGGGGAGGGAGGCCAGGGCTCGCGGGCTGAGCTTTCTGGGCTAGCAGCGTCGCCCACGACCAGCCTCATGGACCCTCTGGCCCGTGCAGCCCGCGTCCTGGTCCTAGCCCCTCTCCTGCCAGCAGGGACAGCCGCAGGAAGAGGGGTGGGCAGTATAGGCAGGGTGCTCTCCTGCAGCCCCACCTGGAGGTACTGGGGGCTGGCTGCTGACCTCAGGAGCTGATGCGTCGGGGGCACTGGAGGCCGCTCCATGTGGCCTCTTGGTAGTAACACTTGTCTTCCGTTCCCATCTCATCTGCCAGACCTGACCTTACCGGGCCACTGGGCTGCTTTCTGTGTGCCTACGACAATGCAGGGTCTGGACGCTGGGGAGCTACCCACCTCTTCATCACCAGCCACTGCCAGCACGGCTGGCCCCGAGACGGGTGGCGCTGGGGCTTCCTCGCCCGGGATGGCACCATCCACCTGCCCTGGCCCCGGGGACGTGGCCTGGCAGAAGAGCAAGTTGGAGCTGGGAGTGGGGGGCAGGCATCCGCTGCTGGCCGGGAGGTGGGGGTGGGGGGCAGCCATCCGCTGCTGGCCGCCGACCTTGCTGCAGCTAACGCCGAGGCTGGGCACGCGGGCGCGGGGCCAGTTCACTTCTCTCCAGCGAGGGCGCTCGAGAACTCAGGCCGCACAGACCACGGCGTCTCTGCTTTTCACAGGGACTCCGAGCGCCGACAGTCCCACTGCCGTCCGCAAGCACCAGGGTCATGTCCTTGGTGGTGAGATGTGTTCTCCCCGCCGACCTTGCTGCAGCTAACGCCGAGGCTGGGCACGCGGGCGCGGGGCCAGTTCACTTCTCTCCAGCGAGGGCGCTCGAGAACTCAGGCCGCACAGACCACGGCGTCTCTGCTTTTCACAGGGACTCCGAGCGCCGACAGTCCCACTGCCGTCCGCAAGCACCAGGGTCATGTCCTTGGTGGTGAGATGTGTTCTCCCTGGGTGCAGGCCACTGTAGACCCTCTGGAGGCTGCGGTGCCACCTCTAAAGCCGGTGCTGGCTCCCCCCTGCCAGGAGGGGTCTCCCAGGAGCTGAACTCCGGGCCAGGATGAGGGACAAGCTGTCACAGGGGCGACCCTGGGCTGTGGAGGCTTGAGGAAGCGCAGGTGACTGCTGAGGGTGCCAGGGCTCACAGGCGCCGTTGGCCTGGAGATGACTAGAGGAGCCTGGTGTGAACCCAGGGCCCGGCGTTCCTGCCCACCCCGGGGCTGCACTCACCCAGTGGGCAGACCTGGAGTGGCCAAGTGTGCAGGGACATGGCAGCACACCCCCGGGGGCTCCTTCTGTCCTCCTGCTGTCACAGTGAGGCCCAGGGACCCAGTCGCCTTGACCAGCAAGCAGAGGTGAGGCCGAGGTGCAGGGCAGCAGTGAGGCCGGGTGGAACAGGAGCCTCCTCCAGTCCTGGACGGACCCTGGGCTGAGGCCGCGCCTGTCCGGGCCTGTGTCAGGGCTCCTGTGTCAAGCCTGTCCCGGCCTTCTCTGCCGACTGTCATGGGAGAACCGCTGAAGGACAGCCTGCCGGGGCTGCCTGTGCCAATCCCCAACTGTTTCCATCCTTGCTCTGTGTTCCCCCGGCGTGTGATGGTCGGCGGGAGGGGCCCCCAGCTGGGAGCCACGGCCCCCGGGCTGCTCTCTGTACCCCCTTGCGTGTGACGGCCTGGAGG
>NW_006160194.1:1981631-1982944 GCF_000334495.1 Tupaia belangeri chinensis | reverse complement strand
CAGAGCCGCTGAGCCCGCCGCCCTCCCCAACGGCCGCCCCACCAGCAACGAGGGTAGTGGTGGGGGTGGGGCAGGGGTTGTGGGGGGTTTGGCCTGGAGGGTGGGGCTGGGAGCTCTGCTCCCTTCTCCCCCTGAGCCCTAAATACAGGAGAAAGCGTGGAGACAGGGAGACAGCCTCTAGGGACAGCAGTCCCATCGTTGAGGGGGCTGTGGCTAAGGCCAGGCCCGGCACGTCTGGGCGAGGCCCCAGTCCCCCTAGGGCTTTAGAGGGGCTTAAAGGGGAGGGCCGTGGCCAGGCAGGGGACGGTCAGGGATCTCAGCTCCCAGACCCAGGTGCCACGGATCACACACACCCATGCACACAGGCACACACCCAGACACACGTGTACACACGCTCCCTCATGCACACGCTCCCTCATGCACACACCCTGTGCCTCAACGCAGGCTCATTTCACTCGAACCCGGCTGACTCAGCAGACGGAGGGCCGAGGTGTCCGGGCCGCTGTGGGAGTACTCGGGAACCCGCGTCTGGAGTCCCAGTTATGGTCGGCGTGCGAGAGGAACCCACTTCGGTCCTGGCTCCACGCCCCCTGGCTTCCCCAGCCTCAGTTTCTCCACGCACTAAGGGAGCCGGGCAGGCCTGCACCTCTCGGAGCTGTGCCCAGGTCGGCGGCCGTGCGGGGCGTTGAGGACCGAGTCCGGGGGCTGCTGCTGGCAGAATGGGCTGGGAAGACCAGGAGTGGAGACACCAGGTGGAGGGGGAGGGCCACAGCTGCAGGGAGGAGGGAGGCCTTCAGGAAGGGCAGGGGGTCTAGCCGGCTCGACTCTCCGTGTAAGGTGCGCCAGGGCTTGGCAGGGGTCTGGTCCCGTGGGACTGCAGTCCTCAGCCTTGGGGGCCTGGCTCCAGGGTGCAGTGCCATCTGCAGAGGGGTGTCCTCGCACACTGCCACTCCAAAGCCACTCGGCTTCTGGCTGCTGCCCCTGAGCTCGGCACCAGACTGACCCCGGGGGTGCATGTTCTTCCCAGGCATGCCCTCCGCCCCCCACAGGGGCTTTCCCCACCATCCCACACCCCGGGAGAACGGCCCACACGCTCCACAGCGGCGCCTTGGGCGCGCTTCCGTGGCTGCCCACTCCACGTGGCTTTGCTCTGTGGCTGGATGGCAAGTCCTGGGTAGCAGCGCCAGCGCCGAGCTACAGCCTGGGCCATCCCTCTGCCCCGAGCGGCTCCCTCGCCGTCTGCGCGCCGTGCCTCTGCTCCTCCGTGGCCAGCGTGCACCCTCGGGTGCCGTGGTGGGCGCTGTGGTCGTGGC
>NW_006160194.1:1979598-1979824 GCF_000334495.1 Tupaia belangeri chinensis | reverse complement strand
GGCCATTCAGCCGCCGCAGGCGCTCGCTTCCCTCCCGTTTCCCGCCTTTGGCTTTGTGAGCGGCTTTCTGTGCTTTACTTCTTCGGTGTTTTAGAAGATCTAGCTCTTATTTGTAGTCTCTTGGCAGAAAACTCCAAGCTTACGACGTCTCCGTGGCCAGTGTCCCTGAGCTGTGACTGGCGCACGGCGACTCCACGGCGCTGGAGCAGCGGCTCGCCCGCCGGGC
>NW_006160194.1:1963348-1978200 GCF_000334495.1 Tupaia belangeri chinensis | reverse complement strand
GGCCATTCAGCCGCCGCAGGCGCTCGCTTCCCTCCCGTTTCCCGCCTTTGGCTTTGTGAGCGGCTTTCTGTGCTTTACTTCTTCGGTGTTTTAGAAGATCTAGCTCTTATTTGTAGTCTCTTGGCAGAAAACTCCAAGCTTACGACGTCTCCGTGGCCAGTGTCCCTGAGCTGTGACTGGCGCACGGCGACTCCACGGCGCTGGAGCAGCGGCTCGCCCGCCGGGCATGCGTGTGCATTTGCGAGCCGGCATGCTGCAGCCGGGCGGGCTGCGCCAGTGTCTCCGCGTCCTTCCCATCCTTTCTCGTCCTGTCACCGCCCTCCACGTGCAGCCCTGATCTGCTTTCTGTCACCACAGACTAGTTCGCGTGTTGAGGAATTGTATACAAATAGTCGTAAAATAAGCCCTCTCTTTTGTCTGGCTTCTCTCACTAGAACGATTATTCAGCGCCGCCTGCCGCGGCCACGTGTGTGGCCCATGTGTGGACGGTTCCTGAGCTCCTGCGGGTAGTGACTGCTGTGCGGACAAGGGACCGACGGCTTGCTCCCCACCCGAGGGTGGCGCTTTCGTTGTTCTAGGTTCGGACTATCAGTGAAGCTGGCAAGAGAAACGGCAGGGGTCCAGCGGGCACAGGCCCTCTCTCGGGCAGACCCAGGGGTGGAGAGGCTGCCATTTGCTGGAGTGCTCGCCCACCGCACGAGACCGAGAGCTGCCCACGCACGTCCGCGGCAGCGCGAGCTCACCGGTGCAAGGGCGCAGCAGCTTTCACTTGCATTTGGTAATGGAAAAATGAAGCCGAGAGTCTTTTTATGTGTTTATTTGCCACTTGAATACCATCACTGGCGAGGTATGCGTTTAAATCTCTTGCCTTTCCCCTTTAACAAATTAGTCCGGACATACGGCAACAGGATGGCAGGCCCGGAGATCGTGCGCTCAGGGAGCACCGTGGGCCGCGCCCAAGCCCAGGGTCGGAGACTTAGCAGGGATGCAGAGTGGGCTCCCACCACGCGCTGCCTACCAGGAAGAGACCTGAAGACGTGAAGACGCATAGTGTAAATTAGAGAGGATGTGAGATCCTCCATGCTGACATCGACAAGGGAAGCGGAGGTGGCTGCGCTAACATCGGAGAGGGTTTCAGAACGAAGGCTAGGCCTAGTTAGGAAGGTCATCTCGTAACGAAAAGGGGTCAGTGAGTCCAGAAGGCATGATGCTCGTAAGTGTTTCCAAACCAAATACTTAAAGCAAATACTGCTGGAACTGCAAGGGGGGACAGGCAAGTCCATAATTACAGTTTTCTTCCAGCAGCTGCTAGAACAAGTAGACAAAAAATCAAAGCTCGACTTGAAGACTGTCGACCAGCCTGACCCAACTGGCTTTTCTAGGACCGCCCACCTAGGAGGAGCTGCATTCTTCTCAGCGCACACAGACACTTGGCCAAGTAGACCGTTCTAGGACCATAGGTCAAGTCTGGCTGACTTTAAACCAACACAAAGGGTGCGAAGTGTTTTCTTTGAGCACAGTGGATTTGCATTAGCAGTCAACACCAAAAGGAGAGCTGAAAAGCCCACATCTTAGACGGTATTTTAAAAATTGGACTTCATCACGATAAACTAAAACAGCACACCCGAATTTGTGGGGTGCAGCTGAAGCAGCACTTTGAGGGATTTTAAATCTCGTTTAGAGAGACTTTTGCTATAGGGTGCAGGTGCTTGTCAGAGAGACAGAGACAGAAAGCAAGAAGCCACCCCAGGGGATGGCCATATCACAACCCCTTCTCCTCCATTCTCCTCTTTGGATTTGGGGCACGCACACACATGTGCCAGGTGTGGATTTCAAGTTGCCTGGTCTGGGACTTGAACCATGGTCCACTATGTAGGAGTCCAGCAACGTAACCATTACACCATCTACTGGTCTCTAGAAGCACTAAAATCGATAGAAATCGATACCACTAAAATGCTTCTGTTTGAATGATTTCTTAAATCAATGGCCTCACCTTACACCTAAAAAACAAATAAACAAACAAACAAAAAGGAAACAAAAAATCCTAGCAAGTTAAACCCAAAGTTTTTTCTTTTAAAGAGAGGGGAAAAATAAAGACCAGACTAGAAATTAATAAAAGAGAGAATTAATATAATTCAAAAATAGAAAATAATTGAGGCAGAAACTGGCTGTTTAAGAAGCTCAATAAAACGGATAAACGTCTAGCCAGACATATTAGGAGAGGAAAAAAGAAGAGACACGAATGGCCAACGTTAGGAATGAGGAAGTGGACAGTGCTACAGATTTATAAATACCGAAAGAATAAGGCACGGGCGCCAGCACCTCTGATAACCGGACGAGCTCGACAAATCTGCAGAGACCGAAACCGGCAGGGCTGAGTCCAGGCCGAGGTGGCCGAGGCCCGTATCTGTGGAGAGATGGGGTGACAGCTGAAGTCTCCCCAGAGCAGCTCCGGCCGAGAAGTCCTGGCAAGGGAATTGCACCAGACAGGTAGGGGGACATCATTTCATTCTACAAATGCCTTTACAGCCCCGAAGGAGAGTACTTCCTAGCTCCTTCCAGGAGGTCATCATTGTGGTACCAAACCAGACACTGAGAAAAGATGCAACGTCTCTCACAGAGTAGCTACGGATTCCACATGAAATTCTAAGCAAACGAATATTCTAAACAAGTTAGTAACATCTTTATTGCCAGAGGGCCACTGCACCACAAAGCACTGCTAAAAGAAAGACCCAAATAAATAAATGGTTACTCGCTGTGGAATGTCAGGAGACTCAAAGTGATTAAGAGGCAGCTCTCCCCAGATGAAGGCATTGACCCAACACATCTGGGTCAGAATCCCAGCAGGGCTTGCTGTAGCAACCAACAACTCGGTTCTAGAATGCATCTAAGTGCAAACAACCTAGAAGAAGCAAATCACGTGGAAAGAGACCGTGTCAAGACCCACGGCAGTAAGCAGCCTGGCGGTGTAGACAGAGGTAGGTCAGTGGGGCAGAGGGGGGTTCAGAGTCCATCCATGCGTGAGTGCACTAAGCAGTTTAGACAGATGCAAAAGCAATTCAGTAGAGAAAGAATCTTCTCAACAACAGAGCTGGAGGGGTAGGACACACACACACACAGACAAGTGCAGTGCACGCACAGTACACACACGTATACACATGGGGGCACGCACAGACACACACACACACAGTGCCGTGTATGCACAGTACACACACGTATACACACGGGGGCGTGTGCACACACACACACACACACACACACACACACACAAAGTGCCGGGTACGCACAGTACACATATACACACGGGGGCTCACACAAAAGCACACACAGTGCCGTGTATGCACGTAAGCACAGTACACACACGTATACACACGGGGGTGCACACACACAGTGCCATGTACACACAGTACACATGTGTATACACACAGGGATGTGCACACATACACACAGTGCTGTGTGCGCACAGTACATACACGTATACACATGGGGCGTGCACACAAACACACATAGTGCCGTGTACGCACAGTACACACATGTATACACACAGGGGTGTGCATACACACACAGAGTGCCGTGTACACACAGTACACATGCATATACACATGGGGGTGCACACACACATAGAGCTGTGTACACACGCGTATATACACGGGGGTGCACATACACAGAGTGCCGTGTACGCAGAGTACACACGCCTATACACACAGGGGTGCATGCACACACACAGTGCCGTGTACGCATAGTACACACACATATACACATGGGGGCACACACACACAGTGCTGTGTATGCACAGTACACACACATATACACACGGTGTGCATACACACACGAAGTGCCGGGTATGCACAGTACACACACGTAAACTCACGGGGGCACGTGCACACACACACACAGTGCCGTGTACACACACTACACACGTGTATACACACAGGGATGCGCACACACACAGTGCTGTGTATGCACAGTACATACATGTATACACATGATGCACACACAGAGTGCCATGTACACACAGTACACATGTGTATACACACAGGGGCTCATACACACACAGTGCCGTGTATGCACAGTACACACGCGTATACACATGGGGGCACGTGCACACACACACAGTGCTGTGTACGCACAGTACACATGCGTATACACATGGGGTCCTGCACACACATGTATACATGGGGGCGTGCGCACACACACAGTGCCGTGTATGCACAGTACACACACGTATACACACAGGGATGCACACACACAGTACTGTGTTCACACAGTACACACATGTATACAAACGGGGCGCGTGCACACACAGTGCTGTGTACACACGTGTATACACACGGGGACACACACACAGTGCTGTGTACACACAGTACACACGTATACACACGGGGCATGTGCACACACACAGCACTGTGTACACACGTGTATACACACGGGGACACACACACAGTGCTGTGTATGCACAGTACACACGTATACACACGAGGCGTGTGCACACACACAGCACTGTGCCTCGCACACACGTGTATACACACGGGGACACACACACAGTGCCGTGCACGCACAGTACACACGTATACACACGGGGCACGTGCACACACACAGCACTGTGTACACACGTGTATACACACGGGGGCACACACACAGTGCCGTGCACGCACAGTACACATGCGTGTACATCCCTCTCTGCTCTGTCCCCGATTCTATACACAAAAACGAGCTCTACGAGACCACAGACAGAGCTGTAAACTTAGACCGAGGTCTTCCAGGGGAAACCTGGGAGGGAACTGCCACCTTGGTCGGGAAAGTTCTCTTAGACCTGACGCCAAAGCCCAGCCCACAAACGAGCGGGCTGACAGACTGGACTTCACCACGACAGTGAGACAGACAGAAATGAAAACTCGTGCTCCGTGGAAGACGCTGCTAAGAGGATGAAAAGACCAGGCGCAGACCAAGAGAAAACGACCCTCTGCACAGCTAACTGAGCATTTGTGCCCAGCATGTGAAAGGCATTCCCCAGCCCCAGGAAGGCGAGCAGTGCGGTAAGTGATCAGCGGCGTGCACGGCATACGCGCTGTGCTGCTCCAGCTGCCGGCAGGCTGAGGCCACGCGGGAGCCCGGGGTCTTAACAGCCGGTCCTGGCGGCTCACACGTGTAGTCCCAGCTACCAGGGGAACTGTGGGAAAACGGAACAAGAAGGGAGGTGCAGTGGTCACCCAAGCAGTCTCCAGGGCGAGGTGGCCTGCGAGCTGATGTGGTTGCAGGGACTCAGGCCCTCCTGGTTTGTTTTTGTTGTTGTGTTTTGTTTTGTTTCAAGTTTTCTTTTCTATAGGGCATGTGTGCTTGCTGGAGAGACAGAGGGAGGGAACGTGAGAACTCACCCCCCAGGGGATGGCCACCGTGTAACCCCTTCTCCTCCATTCTCTCGAGTTTGGGCACACACACACATGTGCCCAGCATGAGTTTTAAGCCTCCGGGTCCAGGACTCAAACCACAGTTGACCACATGGGAGTCCAGTGATGTAACCATAATGCCACTTGCTGGTCCTCACACACATGATTTTTAAGCCACTGGATCTGGGACTTGAACCGTGCAATTGGCCATGCGGGTTCCAGCGGCCTTAACCACATCACCGCCTTATTAAAGCTTCTAAGTGCCCAGCATCGCTGTTCTTCATGTGGAAAGGCGAGTGACAGCCTTGGTGACAGTGACGTGAGCGTGCCACTGCCCGCCCGCTAACCAGCGCTCCAGCCCAGCGCTGAGGAGCTCGGGAGAGGAGATAAGGACTTCGAGTCTGAGAGAGTTTGTGATTTAGGAACGAAGATGCTGCAGGACAGGAAGAGAAGCACCAGGCGTGCAGGTCGACGCGCGACACGCGGCCCCAGCGTCGCTGAGAACACGGAAAACGCGCGGAGAACGGTGGCCTTGATGCTGGTCTCGGAGCGGCCCGAGCGGCTGCTAGGAGGTGCGTGGCGTGCCGGGGCAGGAGGGCCGTGGGCTCCCCGGCCCACAGCTTGGACCTGCTGTTTCTGACTGTCATCCCCGTTTTCTCAATGCCCTCGACAGAGACGGCGACAGTTGCCTCGATTTCTGCAATGCTTTGCAAGCAGCAGGCTTCCTCTGAACACCTGCGTGTGTGCTCCAGGCTGGAAAGGGACCCAGTGCTGCTGGCCAAGCCCTGCCGGAGGCCATGCTTCTCTGTGGGGCCCTGGGCTCAGCTTCCTTCAGTGTCGGTGCGGGGCGTCAGGCTGGCCCCCTCCCCTTGGTTTGTTGGGACTTGTGAGGGCGACCTCACAGGGAAGGAACCGCCAGCCCCAGGCTTCACCGGCTCTCCTGGGACAGCCAATGTGAAGTCAGGTGAAGGCAGTGTGTCACTCAGCGGGTGGAGCCCCTGGGCCTCCTGGGGGCCCCACATGCAGCTCCCACCCTTCTCCCTTCTGGGGAACAGAAGGTGGAATTCTCCAAGACAGTGCCCGTGCTCGGGCTCCCCGCGGCGACCCCACATGGACTGCCCCCCCGACTGACGCGAGCACGCCTCTCCGGCCCGGCGCCAACGTCAGCACTGCTCCGAGTCCCTCTGAAGACCCGCGAGCCCGACCAGCCCCAGCGGCTCGAGCAATGCCTGTGTGGGCCTGTCACTGCCGCCCTGGCTGGCACGGAGGTCCCAGCTGTTGCTGCATGGGGTTCCCGGGCCTCAGGCTCCTGGGGACAGTCCTGCTTCAAAACAGAACTACTGGGACCCAGAGCTCCACAGACTATTCTGACCCCACACAGCCCCGAGGGGAGATTCTCACCTGCCACTGCGGTTCCCATGCCCCATCTCCATGGACTCGGCTACAGCCAGGAGCTCGGGGTCCCGGGGTGGGGCCTGTGGCGTGACGAGGTCCTTAGGGCAAGGCCCCGTGTCCACAAGAGGGCACGGAGACCGGGGCAGGTGGAACGCAGTGGCAGCCCTGCTCCAGGCCCTGCCCTCGACCCGCTGCGCCTGGGGTGCCCCCGCCCCCTACCCTGCACTGCACACACCTCGACCTCCCTCTACATCACTTGCGTCTCTGTCAGCAGAATAGGAGGGGCTGAGCCCTAACCGGACCTCCGCCAGAGGCCGGGTCGGAGAGCCACCTCGACCCGCTGCGAGGCGAGGTCAGGGTGCCCTCTGAAGGGCGGCCTCGGGTCTCCAGAGCCGGTGGCCAGTAACTCTGCTCCCGGGCCCAGGCGGGGTCTATGGACAGCCCGGGCACACGGTTAAGGACATCCTGGAGTCCGACGGTCTCACCGGGACCCCTAGCGGTAAGTAGGGAGAGAAGGCCCCGCTCTCTACAGCCTCTCCAGCACACGGAAACTCAGCAGATGCTGCAGGGCTCGTTCTCGGAGGCCAGCAGCACCGCGACAGCTGAGCGGCAGCAGACAGGCCCGAGGCAGGATGACTGCAGCCCACGGCGCACGTGAACGTGGACACGAGAAGCCTCAATGAAATCCCTAGCCTGGTCGAACCCAGCGACACTCTGGTGCACAGTGAGCAGAGGGGGGTGCACACTCAGGTGTGCAGTGAGCAGAGGGGGGGCGCGTGCTCAGGTGCGCAGTGAGCAGAGGGGGGGCGCACACTCAGGTGCGCAGTGAGCAGAGGGGGGCGCACACTCAGGGGCGCAGTGAGCAGCAGAGGGGAGCGCACACTCAGGTGCGCAGTGAGCAGAGGGGGGCGCGTGCTCAGGTGCGCAGTGAGCAGAGGGGGGGCGCGCGCTCCAGTGGGCAGTGAGCAGAGGGGAGGTGCGTGCTTAGGTGCGTAGTGAGCAGAGGGGAGCTCCTGGAAACAGACTCGCAGGGGTGGAGTTGATGGGCCTTCGACAGAAGCAGAAACGCAGTGTGAGGGGTGGGGACGTCCTCCCAGGAAATGCTGCACGGCCCACGTCGAACCCACAAGAGCTGCCCCAGATGGAGCATAAGCCCGAGTGTGGACATCTTATTTCTGAATCATTTCAAACGTACAAAAAGTTGCAAAAACAGAAATAGCGCAAGGGACAGTCGCGGCCCCCTCGCTCAGGTTTGCTAGTCATTCTGCCGCGTGGCGTTAGGGCCTGTGCTCTAAGCAGGGCTTGAGGGCAGGCCCGGGAGCTTGCTGAGCTGCGTGTGTGTGAGCGCGTCTGTCCCCTCAGACCTCAGGACAGATTTACCGGGTATGACACTGCAGTCATACCTGTTTGTCCTCAGGACCCTGTGGCTACTGTTCCCGAGGTCAGTGGCTGTGCTCTGACACGCGTAGCCGTGGCCGGGTGCGTCTCAGTGCTGCCTTGGCCTTCGCTCGCCCACCTCTGGGACGCACGCTTTCACTGTAGGGCGCGCGTGCTCCCCGGAGAGACAGAAAGCAAGAAATCACCCCCTGGGGGTGACCATGCTGCGATCGCTTCCTCCCGTCTCCTCTCATGACCTGGGGAATGCACACGTGTCTGATGTGAGTTTCAAGTCACTGGTCCGGTACTCGAGCCACGTCGGCCAGGTGGGAGTCCAGAGCATTACCCCTTACGCCACCTGCTGGATATCGGCCTCGGTGAAGGGGCTTCCAGGGACACCTCGGTTACTTCCCTGCCTGGGCTCTGAAGGCTCGGCCTCTGCTGCCTCGTCACCTCCCCTCCGAACCCGGGCATCTCCGCCGGCGCTTTCCCCTGGGGAGGCCAGGTGGTCGGGACGCAGTCGGGCGCCGGCTCTGAACTGCCCGTTTCTCAGTGACCCTGGCCGCCTTTTGTGTACACGGCGCCGTCTGTGTCCCGTGCTAGCAGAGCTCGCATCAACTCCCTGCCCATGACACGCCCTCACGGAGGGGGCCGGGGCTGGCGTGAGCGTGGGGCCACAGCTCCAGGCTGTCGCTCAGCTCGGTCACACCTCCCTGAAGATGGAGCACACGCCCCGCCCACACCCAGGCCAGCCCCGGCCTCACCGCCTGTCCCGGGTTCCCACACACCCTGCAGGACAGCCGTCCCCTGGCTTGCAGACCTTGAGAACGCAGACTGCGCTGGGGCGAGGGGTCCTGGGCGGGGCGGGGGACCTGGCGGAGCCTGTTCCTGGCTCCCAGGGACGACCATCCCTGGGACTTTGTCCCTCTCTCCCTGTGAGCAGATGCTCTTCGAAGCCCTGCTCTGTAAGCTTATTTCTCTCTTCTACGACGGAGCAGCCCAAGCAGACTGCCCACGTGTCCCCATGCTGTGGCCAGGACCGCGGCATGCCAGGCCCACACAAGGAAGTTCTGGGATGTGAACCCAAGACCTTTCCCACGTGCATCTGGCCGCGTTACCTCAGTGCCACTGCTCGGCCCTTGTCATGGAAGCTTTCTGAGCGTGAGCAGTGGGCAAAGTGGACGGTCTTATGTAGGGCCAGAGACGGGGCAGGAGGCCGAGCCCTGAGCAGTGGGCTGGGCAGGAAGGAGCAGGAGAAAGGCCGGCTGCTCTTGGCCACGCCGACAGGAGTCCCCCAGGGCCGCCCACGCTGTATGGTGTGCCCTGGTGCCCGCCTCTTGCCACCCAGTGGTGTGAGTGTCCTGAGGCTGGCCCAGCCTGAGGCGCCTCAGGGTCAGCTCGGCCGAGCCCAGCAGTCTGCCTGGGTCCCACTCCCTCTCGGAGCTCCCTGGGCTGTGCAGGGTCGGGGTTAGGTGGGGGTGATGAGGGCTGGGACCAGACACAGGTTAGGCTGGCAAGGTGTCTCACCTGGCAGGCACCCTGGGAACAGGTGCAGACGCCATGGAGGCCACCCGGGAAGTACCACAGAGGCTCGGGCCGTTCTCATCCTAGGTCCACACGGACCACGCTCTCCTACCCGGTGGAGACCAGCATGGAGAGGACTGTTGGACAGAAAGGTCAGTTAAGGAGCTTGTGTAAGAAGCGGCTGATGACACCACTGGCCGGGCGGGTAAGCGCTCCCTGCCTCCCAGCAAGGGCAGGGCGGGGCTCACGGGGAGACAGAGAGGTCACGGGACGCAGCCGCCGCAGCTGTGTCGCCAGCCCTGCCCCATGCGCAGGGTGCATGGCAGCCTCAGAACTCTGCGTGTGCCAGGGAGTCACTTTGAAGGTCCCCGCCGAGGCCCAGGGTTCCACAGGCACCACAGAACGCCGCGGGATGGCCCGGCAGATTCTCAAAGGAGGGGTCTTAAAGCTGCCTTCAGATCCCCACAAGGCCGTGTGGCAAGAGGGGAGAGGAGGTGGAGGGGGCTGTGGGGAACTGGGGTCCCAGCCCTGTCCCCAGTTGGAGGAGGCAGGAGGCCTTCTTGGCACCCAGAGCTCAAAACCTGATGGCTCTCCTGGGACCCTGAGCTGGGCCCAACCCCTCCCCAGGAAAGTCGGAGAGTGGGCTGGCCGGCGTCACACCCCAAGTGAGGGCTGGGGGCACGGGAGCTCCTGCGGGATGCGGCCACTCGGCTTTGGTCTCGAACAGGGGACCTCCTGGGCAGTGCAGAGGCAGGCAGGGTGGTGGTAGGGTTAGGACCACAGACCGCCATCCCTGCAGGAGGCCGGCCAGCGGCTCTAGACAGAGCAAGGGAAGAGACGCCGCGCACCCAGCACAGGTGCTCTGCTTCCCACGGGACCAGGTCTTCTCTCCAATGGACTGTACTTGGGGCCAGGACAGAGCCACCGCGAGGGAGCAGGACGGGCCGGACTCATCGCGAGCTGCCTGTCTCCCTCCCTCCTCACACCCTTGTCGTGCCGGTGCTGGGCTCTGCGAACAGGGGCTCACGCAGACACTGGGACCAGCCCGCCTCCCCCTAGCCCACTACGTACTAGCGAGTGACCGAGTTTGGGCAGCCGCGGATTCCTGGGGATTTCACCTCCGAAAGACACAGTGAGGCAGTCCCGTCACTGCTCACTGGTGTGAGCCACCAGCAGTGGCCTGGACAGCGGCAGGAGCCTGGGACGTCCTGTCCCTCCGTTCTCCATGGCCTGGTCCCTGCGTGGCGTGAAGAAGCCACTGCTGAGACCTTCCCCAGGCGAGACGAAATTCCCGGGATGGAGTCACTCCGAGCCACGGGTCAGGGGCACCTGGCGCAGCACTGCCCAGCTCTGCGCGCCCACTGAGTTCTGCCCTCGACTGCCGGTGGGCCTCTCCGCTCAGGACTTGCCCACGTGGGGCGCTGCACGGAGCCGGGGTCAGGAACGTGTGCACTCCACCAAGGCCCCGCTCTGCAGCAGCAGCGCCCGCGCCCGCCGCTCCCCATGGCTCAGTCACACCCCGTCGCACAGACAGGTCCCGACCTTGGACTCACGCGTCGATGGCCACCATGGCCGCCAGGAGCTCCCGGAGACCACACTCATGCACGGGCCTCTGCCGGATTCCAGGAGCTCAGCGAGTCCGCAGGGCCCTGCGAGGTCCAGGCCTGGAGACGCCGGGGCCCCACGGCCTCCTTGGTGCTGTAACTTGCTTCGCTCTGTCCGGCCTGGCTGCCCAGCCCAGACGGCTGTCCTCACCTACTCCTGTCTGTGGCCTGCTCCCAGGGACGCCCTCGGTGGCCGGCCACGCTGCACCGGCCACACATGCAGACGCTGGCCCCGTGGAAGCACAGCCCCTGGCCCGGCTCGGCCTCCCTTGCTCGTCTCTGGGGACTGGAGCTCGTCAAGGGCAGCCCCCACCACGCCACACCAGTGCCTGGCACAGCCTGGTACTGGGGGGCCCGTAGGCTCCTGTGACTGCGGGAGGGGGGCGGCGGGCCGCAGCTTCATCCTGGCTAGCGGCTCCTGCTCGGCGCCGGGCAGGGGCTGGCATCTGGTGTGAGCAGTAATGTCTCCAGCTGGCCCACGCTCCTCAGCCTGGGCCGTACCAGAGAACGTGGCATATTTTTATTTAAAAAAAAAAAAATCAGTACATCATTTGCGGGGCTGTCACCAGCAACTGTGTGACTGAATTAACCCCTTCTCTGCTGCGAGGGTGAGCTTTTCGTTACTTAACCTGTAATGGGTAACGACAGGGCTGGGGGTGGGCGACTCTAAGCAGCCAGAGAATGTCCTTCAGGGAGCCCTTGGGGTGGAGGCCTGTGTGCAGGTGCCCCAGCCCGTTTTTCTGGGTGCCAGCATGGACAGAGTCCAGGCTGGGAGTTACGAGGGGTTGGGAGTCCCAGGACAAATCCCTCAGCGGTGGCTCTGTCGATCTGAACTCCCCAAGTCTGAGCTCAGGGGAGTGTGAGACACTGCCCAGCAAACAGGAAGAGATGCAGCTATGTCCCTGTGACGTGCAGGGAGCCGTCGGCCCTGGCCCCTGGAACGCTGCACCCTCACTACCGTCTCCAGGCCATGGGCTTCCCAGGTCCTGCCCCACCTGCCCGCCCCGCCTCCCCCACGCTGCCCTGCCTCTGGTCCCCTCTTCAGGGCCTGGAAAGCCCCTCCTTCCTCAGGAGGCTCCCAGAACACCCCGCCCTCCCCTGCTTCTCCCGGGGCGGGTCAGTGTACCGGTTGCAGCCTGGAGCCGCTTTGCTGTGCTGTGCCTTCGCTGGCTGTCCCGCCCTCTGTGGGCCCGGCCGCCTCTGTGTGCCCACTGTGCCCTCCCAGTCAGCTGCCCAGTGGGCACGTTTGCCGCAGAAACAGACCGTCTCCAACCACACGTTTCTTGGCTTCGGAAACCGGGAGATGTTTGGCAGCAGCTCGGCCGCCGCGGTGCCGTCTCTCGGCTGGCATCTCAGTCAGCCTGCCATCCCCGAGCATATGCCAGCCTCCAGGACGCCTCCCTCCTCGAAGGGTCTCTCCACAGTCCCTCCCCACGGCAGGCCTGGAGGGTGCAGAGGCGGCCCCTGGCTGGGCTCCTTTTCACCTTCTTCCTGGTGGCCCCCCGGGCCACCAGGGGAAGCCATGAGACCCCTGGTGTGGCGTCTGAGGCTCCACGGCCTGGCCAAACCTGCCCACCCCACCTGTGCAGCCTTCCCTGGGGTCCCCCTGCTCGGGGAGCTCCCGGGAGCACCGACATCCTGACTTTCAGGCCCTGTGCTGTGGTCTCTTCTGATTTTTCTCCCTGACACCCTTGGCTTCCAGAAGGACCTTGTGTTTCCCAAGGCTACGGGGTGGGCACTCTTTGCAGGCAGGGGCGGGGCAGCCCGAGCCCCTTTTGGCTGCCTGCAGGAGCCAAGAAGGGGGCTGTCAGTCAGGCTGTCCTGGGTCTTGGGCCAGGCCAGCTGCCTCCCGTGGGGACCTGTATGCACTCTAGCGGGGGTGCTCCCACTGCACAGGCTCAGACCCCAAAGATGGCGGATGGCCTGCATCCTGGGCTCCTCCGGGGACTTGGTTACTTAAACAGAAGCGTGTGTTAGGTGCACGAGCCAGTTAGGGCTCCAGGACAAACGGGCTCCACCCTGCGCCCACCCTCACCAGTACTTGTCTGTCATGTGCTGACATTCGTGTATAAACACTCCCAGGTTCCAGGGCTGGAACCAGCTCAGGGCAGATGCTCGTTTTCAACTACAGAACCTGTTTGAATATGCTGCTTGTGGAATTAAAAATAAGTGTTATTCAAAAATGTTATTACCTGGGCTAGCAGGTAACACAGGTGAAGGTGTTGGGTGCCTCATGGACAACTGAGAGGTTCGAGTCCTCGACCCAGCGGCTTGAGGATCACACCAGCTGCATGTGCATGCCAGGAACCCTGAGAGGAGAATGGAGGAGGGAGTGTAGCGTGGTCACCCCCCTCGGGAGCTGATCTCTCTTTCCTTCTCTCTCTCCATGTCTCTAGAGAGCATACATACCCTATAGCAAAACCTAAAAACGTTTAATAAAATCATTACTGGGCCAGCTGGTGGGCCCACGTGGGAAGGTGCTGGATTTGTGTCCTGGGGTGTCCAGGTCCCCCAGGCTCAGATCCTGGCCACAGGGGCTGGGACCTCCCAGTCCTCAAAGCACGAAGGGACTGTCGGGTGCGTGCTCTCTCCCATGGAAGGAGTACATATTTTTCTAAAAAGAGACTTTTGCTCTCGGGTGCATGTACTCGCTGGAGAGATAGAAACAGAGAGACAGAGAGGAATCACCCCCCAGGGAGATGGCCTCGCTGCAACCCTTTCCCTCCGTTCTCCTCTCGGGCTCTTGGGCATGCACACACACACGCCCTGCTGAGTTTTAAGCCAACTAGGTCTGGAGTCAAACCGCAGTTGACTACATGGAAGTCCAACAAGGTAACCCTGACTCCATCTGCTGGACCCCAGAAATAGATGCATTTAAAGCCCTCGGGAATACTTGCAGTCTGGCTTTTCAGTTTGTCATTGGCAGTCAAAGACTGAAATATTAAATGGAAAGTTCCAGAAATAAACAATCCAGGAGTTTTAAAGGCCCGTCCTGAGGGTGTGATGAACCCTGCTCTGTTCCTCTCCGGCTGGAATCACCCACACGGTGTACGCTTGCCACTGGGGATTGAAAACCCTGGGTTGTCCTGACCTCAGTGCTACTCAGAGGGTAAGGGGGGACACTACGCGTTCATTCATAAACTCATAGCAGGGGACCCACAGCCAGGCTCGCTGTTCCACCTGCTCTCTGGACTCCACAGCAGCCTAAGGCCCGGAGCGGCTGGGTCTGCCCCTGCTGCGGGGACTTGGTGCGCCTGTGGTGGGCAGCCTAAAGCATGCACACCTGTGTGCACTGTCTGGGACGCCCAGACTACGAACACCTGCGACGATGGGGACCTGGAATGAGCCGCAGGAGAGAGCCAGGCCCAGGGTGGGCGGGGGCTGCAGAGACAGTAGTGGAAGGTCGGACGGGCCTTCGCATACCGAGCGAGGGCGCACCTGCGGGACTCAGCGCCAGCGGCCTCTCCAGGCTGGGCCGGCTCCTTCACACCACACAGCCGCGTCGAGTCGGCAGCACAAGACTGGGTCTTGGCTCGGCGCAGGGCTGGCTGGGCCCGGCGCCCGC
>NW_006160194.1:1961235-1963064 GCF_000334495.1 Tupaia belangeri chinensis | reverse complement strand
CCTTTCCCTCCGTTCTCCTCTCGGGCTCTTGGGCATGCACACACACACGCCCTGCTGAGTTTTAAGCCAACTAGGTCTGGAGTCAAACCGCAGTTGACTACATGGAAGTCCAACAAGGTAACCCTGACTCCATCTGCTGGACCCCAGAAATAGATGCATTTAAAGCCCTCGGGAATACTTGCAGTCTGGCTTTTCAGTTTGTCATTGGCAGTCAAAGACTGAAATATTAAATGGAAAGTTCCAGAAATAAACAATCCAGGAGTTTTAAAGGCCCGTCCTGAGGGTGTGATGAACCCTGCTCTGTTCCTCTCCGGCTGGAATCACCCACACGGTGTACGCTTGCCACTGGGGATTGAAAACCCTGGGTTGTCCTGACCTCAGTGCTACTCAGAGGGTAAGGGGGGACACTACGCGTTCATTCATAAACTCATAGCAGGGGACCCACAGCCAGGCTCGCTGTTCCACCTGCTCTCTGGACTCCACAGCAGCCTAAGGCCCGGAGCGGCTGGGTCTGCCCCTGCTGCGGGGACTTGGTGCGCCTGTGGTGGGCAGCCTAAAGCATGCACACCTGTGTGCACTGTCTGGGACGCCCAGACTACGAACACCTGCGACGATGGGGACCTGGAATGAGCCGCAGGAGAGAGCCAGGCCCAGGGTGGGCGGGGGCTGCAGAGACAGTAGTGGAAGGTCGGACGGGCCTTCGCATACCGAGCGAGGGCGCACCTGCGGGACTCAGCGCCAGCGGCCTCTCCAGGCTGGGCCGGCTCCTTCACACCACACAGCCGCGTCGAGTCGGCAGCACAAGACTGGGTCTTGGCTCGGCGCAGGGCTGGCTGTGCCAGGCGCCAGCTCTGAGCCAGGAGGCCCTGGCAAGCCTCACAGGACATATTGCGCATCAAATACCTGGATGGCTGCCCTTCCCAGAATGAGCTCCGCTTGCCCATGGGAAAGGTGGTGGAATGCGGGCTCTCCACTGGCTGCGTGCCCCGCCTCGCCCCAGGCCACGCCCCTTACCCCAGGCCACGCCCGCCTCGCCCCAGGCCACGCCCCAGCCCTAGCACGCCCCGCCCCGCCCGCAGGTTCCTGGGGACTCTGGGCTGTGGAACCCTGCCAGCAGGGCTGACCCCAGCACCAATGAAGCTGTCCTCTCCAGAGGGTGGAGGTAGGCACTTCCGGGCCCCCCTGCTGTCTCCCGCCTCCCCCATTTCTCTGTAACTATTGAAAAGAAGCAGTGCCTACTTCCTGTACCAGCCTCCGAAATCGAAATCGCTTCTGCAATTTGTCACATTATGCAGAGGAGACAGTGGAGGGAAGGGAAGTGCTTTGATTCTATTATGTGGAAATTAGCTTGGAACCGCTGTTCTGTTCGCCTGTTAGAGCAATTTCTCTCCATTTGTTTGAGGAGGAAATTGCTGGCTGCTCCGGGGCTGGGGGCGGTGCTGACGGCTGGGCCTGCCCTGAGGGCTCTCTCCGGCCTGGAGGCTGGCCCAGAGAGCAGCAGGCAGCCAGGGGCTTCACACTGCTGCCATGGAGACGCGGGGCTGGAGGGGAGGACAGGCCCAGCCCCACCGCCCAAGCTTGCTGCCAGTGCAGAGGAAGGGCTCCTGTGTGCAGGCTCTCCACTCTCCGCTGGGGCAGGGCTGAGGAGTGCAGAGGAAGGGCTCCTGTGTGCAGGCTCTGCACTCTCTGCTGGGGCAGGGCTGAGGTGTGAGGCTGCGCCAGGCTGGTGGCCTTGGGAGGACAAGAGTTGCCAGTCATAGGGGTCCGGGCATCAGGGACTGGAGAGGAGACCAGCTCAGGGCACCAAGAGGCCTTGGAAAACACCAAAG
>NW_006160194.1:1948047-1961207 GCF_000334495.1 Tupaia belangeri chinensis | reverse complement strand
CAAGACCTGGCGGTGGGGACCGGGCTGTGTTTACACCCCCATCCCAGGCCCGGCCACACTGCTGAGGGGTGCACAGTGCGTCCCAGGACACCGACAATGGTGATTTGCTGCTGGCCGCTGCCCTTCGCCGGGGCTCCTGGGATCTCTGCGTGCTCCTGGGGTGCCCGCAGCAGCTGTGCCCAGGTTACTGGAGGGGACCCAGCTCTGCGGGGATGGCAGCACCACTGATACACACTCGGGCCTGCTGACCCCAAGCCTGTCTCAAGGGCTCTGAGCAAAGGCAAGGAGGTGCAGCTGGACTAGGGCCCAGGGCACTGACCGGCGGGCACTGGGAGGGGGCGCTTGGTCCTGGCCAGGGTCAGCCCTTCCCGGCTATGGTTGCACCCTTCTGGGAGGAACTGCTGCGTCTGAAATAGAGTGAGGTAAAGCGGAGCCACAGGTGTCCAGGGGCCCTCCTGGCGAGTTCTGAGGATACCCCAGGGGCGTAATGGCACCCACCAAGCTTACAGCACTCTGCCCGCAGCAGCGAGCTTCTCCAGGCCCTCCCCACCCATGGAAAATCAGCTCTGATTTCTTTGGCCTGTTCCAGAAGCTTAAATCAAGGAAGCCCTACAGGCTGCTTCTGGCTCTTCGGTTCAGCCTGGTGCTGCGAGCTGCCTATGCGGTCTGCCCCTCCCCGCGGTCCAGCCCCCGCTGCGCTCCCCCTGCTGGTGCACCTTCGGGCCAGCCCTGAGTCGGACAGCTGTGAGCAGGCTTAGAAATGTTTCGTGCAGGCACTTTTGGGGACAAACGTTTTCATTTCCTTGGAGTAAATACCTAGCAGGGTCTGAGGGTAGGCGATGTTTCATCATGCAGAAAGTGCCACACAGTTTTCCAAGAGGCCGCGCCACGTGGCACCATTGGGGCGTGCGGGAGAGTCAGCAACCTGGGAGCCAGGGGCGATGACGCTGAGCACCTCCCGCGCGCTTCTCTGCTTGTCTTTGCCAAAGTACGTGTTCGAGGCTTCTGCAGCTTTTAATTGAGTTTTGTCTTTTTATTATTGATTTTTCCCCCAGTAATGGAATGCTATTTTGCTTTCCTAACACTGACATATTGACCTGAAATTTAAAATTCTGATGAAACTTCTTTGTCAATTTTTTTCTTTTTTTGGACAATGCCCTTCATCCTCTTTAAAGAGTTTTTGCTGACGCCAGATTTGTGGAGATTTTCTCCTTGTGTTCTTCTAGATGCTTCCTAGTCTACATTTTATATTTGCATCTGCGGTCTACCTTGAATTAATTACGTGTATGGTGTGAGGAAGGGGTTCATTTTCCCCAGACATTGTCCAGTTATTCCTGCATCATTTGTTGGACAGCCTTTCATTTCTTCACTGAGCTGCCGTGGAGCCTTTGAAACAAGGCTGGACAGTGTTTCTGGGGGTCTAGCTCTAGACTCTGCAGGTTGTTGCAGTCTCTGTGTCTCTCTGCTCCTCCACCAACCATGGCTTTGGTCTCCGTGGTTTGGTATCATCTTGAATGAGGTAATACGAACCCAAGTTTGCTCTTCTTTTGGAAGATGGCATTCCCTTTTCCAGGTTTTGCACGTTTAAATAGGTTTTAGAATAACGAGTCACTGTTTGTTAAGAAGCTTTTCGGGTTTTTGCTGAAGAGGAAGGACGTTGGGTCTGTTGACCAGTGTGGGCTGATGAGCGCTCTAGCCACATCGAGTCCCCCTCTGTGGACTTCTGTCTATTTAGCTCTGCTATAATTGATCTCACAATGGGCTTGCAGTTGGGAGGAGCATTGGGCCTGGTGCTGTAGAGTTAGGGAACGATGTGGGCCGAGTGTTGGGCTGTGGGGGCTGGGTGCCCGGCAGCCAGGGGCCTGTGCAGGCTCTGGGCAGTGGAGGTGGCCTCTCGTACCTGGTGGTTGCCATGGCCTACATGCCTAGATGTGCACATCTCCATGGGGCCTGCTTCCTCCCACCACCGACTCCACCCTCTGGAACCTTCCAAGGTCTCTTTGTTTCGTGGGTCTGGAGAGGGGAGGAACCAGGTCCCGCGGGAGCCGCACACCCTGGCACCCCTAAAATGCCCTATCCCCTAGCCCTGGTCTCCACTTGCCTTTGGGGTCTGGTGACGTGTTGGTGTAGATGCTCACTCGGGGAGTTGAACACGACCAAGTCTCATCTGTTGTTATGGTTACGAGAGAAGAAACAATTTCCTGTGAGGTATCTGCTGTCGTTCCTGTGAGAGGCTGGTGCAGATTAGGCCGGGCACCATGGCGATGGCTCGTGCGCTCTGCGAGCCTGGCGACGTTCGCTCTGACCTCTCTGTGGGGTTGCAGTCTGCCGGCTCGGGCTCAGGCGGGCGACAGTGGTGCTCACCGAGAGCTGTGGGAGGGCTTGCTTGCCCCTGCCATTGTAGCCATTGGGTTGCCTTTGCCTCCTGCGCTCCAGAACGCCAGATTATGGACACTGCAGCGGCCAGGGCAGTCTGAGTGGGCCCGGAGCAGTGCCGAAGCCCGGGAGCCCGCCCACAGTGGGAGGCCCAGCCCCCACAAGGCGATGTGCTCTCCAGGGGCGACTCCCACCCCCAGCAGGACGGACCGGGAGGCACACAGATGGCCTCCCAGGGGGTGAGCAGCAGCCCATGGGGAGCGGGGTATGCACGGCAGTTGGGGACACGGGCCCCCAGAGTCATTTCCATTTCCAAAGGCCACCTGTGTCACATGAGAGGGGCACATCCTGCCTCTTCCTGGTGGACACACCTGGACAGCAGGCAGGGCAGGGGTTCCTGGGCTGAGGGCGTCTGGAGGAGTGGCCACCCCCTGCCTGGCCCTGCCCCTCGGCCTGCAGGCCCCTTGCTCACCCCTCCTCTGGCAACGATAAGATCCTGGACGTGACATGGTGAGATGGGAGCCCAGGCCCCTGAGGATGTGGGTCCACGCCAGCAGGATGGGATCTGCCGAGTGGGAACCACAGCGGCGACGCGTGTGCACGCGTGTGCCTGCGTGTGGCGGCCTCACAGCCTGTCTTGGCGTGTGCACGCGTGTGCCTGCGTGTGGTGGCCTCACAGCCTGTCTTGGCGTGTGCCTGCGTGTGGTGGCCTCACAGCCTGTCTTGGGACTGTTGACTCCGGGGCAGTGGAGACACCCTATAGGCAGTAGAGACCCTTCCTCCGATTTGGGACGAGCCTTCAGGATCACCCCAGTAAGGACAGTGAGGGAGACCAGGCCAGTTGGCCCCCGCGGTGGGCCTGTCTTGGAGCATCCCTGGATCTGTGGGAGCTGGGAGGAGACCCGGGGCAGGGGCCAGAGAAAAGGAGGAGGCTGGGGGTGGGCAGCCAGGGCCTTCTGTTCAGAAAGGTAGCCTCCACTTCCTAGAGTCCCGGGGGTGCCGGCCATGCAGGCAGAAGGGCTGACAGTGGGTGGGGTCTCCCGGGACTAAAGGCCGGCAGAGGCCACAGGGTGGGTTACAGCCCCGACCACCGCTTCCTCCTTTGCCCTGTGCCCATCGAGGTGACCCCTTCCCTAACAGCTCCCTGCAGGGCAGACGGCCTGAACCCAGACCCCTTTCCCCCTGCTTCTTCCCTCGGGGCCAGAGACCAAGGTCACCTTGGCTGTCTGAGGCCAGTGTGGTCTAAGAGAACAGAAGGGGTCCCACCCTGGCAGCGCTCAGCGCTGGGCTCCACAGTTCCCCACCCTGAGCTCACTGCCCGGAGGGCGAGTGGCAGGTGGGACCTTGGCTGGGCCAGGAAGGTCCCTGTGCCGGCTTTTTAGCCCATTTTCATAAAGGTGTTGTCTGGAGAGGTGACAGGAGCACAGCTCAGGTGCGGCACGGTCAGGCGCTGTGGCCCCCGTCTCCGTGTCGGGCCACATGGTCGGGTTCGCACACCTGGGACAGACTGCCGGCTGTGCCCGGGCGAGGTGGCCCAGCAGTAGCAGGGGTGACTGGGAGCAGCCAGTCCCAGGCCAGCCGGGGCTGTCCGGCCATGTTGACCTCTGTGCTGGATGGAGGCATAGAGGAGAAGCCCACAGCCTGCAGTGCAGACCCTGGGGACGGCTGGAGGGCAGTGGCAGGTGTGAGGCCTCTCCCAGGGTCCTGGCCTTCCAGACATGCATGCCAGGGCCTGCGGCCTGTAGATTCTTCACAGCAGCTCACGCATCCTGGCCACTTTCCAGGAGAGGAGACAGACTCGGAACAGCCAGCCGGGCCTGGCTGCAGGCAGGTGTGTGTCGGGCTGCCTGCGGGCGCTGTCCTGAATTACTGCAAACACAAGGCTCCAACCTCATGTGTGCCGTCAGTTCCAGAGGCCAGAAGCTCAGAATGAGTCTGTGTGGGTTGAGATCAGGGCGTCAGCAATGCTGGATCAACAGGGACCTCGAGGGCAGGAGCTGCGCTGCCTTGCCCAGCCTTGAGGTGTCCCCAGGGCTGTGGCTGCAGCCTCCGGTCTGCTCCTGCCTTTCTCCTGTGTGTTTTGAAGTTCCCTCGGCCTCCCTCTTTGAAGGACTCCTGTGCTTGCTTTCAGGACTCGCCCCACACAGGATTGTCTGCTCAGGATCCTTAACGTCATTTCTTCTGCGAAGCCTTTGGCCGCACGATGCCACATGTTCTCGGGCTCAGAGAGTGTGACGTGGGCATCTTTGGGGCCATTGTCCAGCGGCCGCACGGAGGCAGAGTGATCAGTGCATCTTGTCTTGCCCTCCGTGTTCCTGGCTTTGGCACTCAAAGCCCCTCATCCTGGGAAACCGCCCTGTCCCAGTGGGGAGATGGCTGGTCACAGGCCAGTGGGCAGCCCGGCCAGCAGCCGTGCCCCTCCTCAGCTCTCCCGCAGTACCCGGGGTGAGCCCTCTGCAGACAGTCCAGAAGCCCTGCGGGGCCAGTGATGAACGCCTGCTCTGCCAGCCCCAGCCCGGCCCTCGTGACTACAGTGTGTGGGGTTTGATTGGCTGTGATGGCTGGAGGGAGGGCAGGACCTGGGCAGGGCCGGTGCCCGGAGGCCATGCCTCTCGCCGGGTGCTGTGAGGTGAGTGCATGTCTAGCCTCTGGCCAGCAGTCTTGGGCGCACTTCCTGTAGGCGAGTGTGGGCTGAGCTGGCCTCTCCTCCCAGCAGGCCTCCTGCCTGGGCCCAGCTGAGACCCGTGCCCGAAGTCACCCGCCTCAGTTCCTGAAAGGTGATCGCAAGGCACGTCCTATTGCGACCCGAAGCCTCTGTGATGTGGGCAGTGGGGAGCTGCTGCTCACCTTCGCTTCAGAGGGTGAGCGTTATTAGACCCTCTGGATGGCCCAGGAGGGAGGGCAGATGGGGTCTGGGCCAGGGTCAGGTCTGCTTTTTCTCAGGAGGGCCGCTGGGATACCCAAAGCTTCTCTGGGTGCAGCCGTTTGGCCCGTGAACATGCTTGGTAGGAAACTGCCGCGTGTGTGCATCGCACCCATGTGCGTGTGTTACGTGGGCCCAGCAGGAGGACCTGGGTGGGCAGTAGCTGAGAGTGATCCAGGCATAGCTCACATCAGTCCTGCTTGGCCTCAGCTGCTCAGTGGCCTTGTCCTACCACGCCCTGGGCTTCCTGCTCTCTGAGACGTGATGACTTGGAAGGCTTCTAAGCTTATTCCAACCTCAACTCTGTGATGCTTCTAAATTGACCGGAATTATCTGAAAGTGCTGGAGCAACCGTTCCTCATAGAAATGAGCACTCCTGTGCGAGAGATCGGCAGTGGAATCTGGCACCACAGCTTCCAGCCTTGCTCTTCTGCCTCTAGCAAACTGGGCGGAGTGTGGAACAGCTTTCTGCAGCATTGCACAGTACGCAGGGCAGGCCAGGGAGGCCTGATCAGGGGTGGCACGTGAGACAAGCCCCTGACACCCCTGCCTGCGGACAGTGTTCAGGTACTGCTGGGCTGCAAGCTGCCACGGAGTGGAAGCCTTGCGGCGTGAATGACCCACTTCCCTGGTAGTGACTTGGAAATGCTTAGGGTGACTAGGAATCTCCTCTGTTCTCTCTTCTTCTTCTTTTTGAGAGGTTTTTTTTGTTTTTTTTTTTTCTGTAGGGTGCATGTGCTCGCCAGACAGAGAGAGACAGAGAGAGACAGAGAGACAGAAAGCAAGAAATCACCCCCCATGGGGGATGGCCATGCCGCAATCCCTTCTCCTCCGTTCTCCTCTTGGGATCTTGGGCATGCACGCACACGCGCCCGGTGTGAGTTTAAGCTGCCGGGTCTGGACACAAACTGTGGTCAACTACATGGGAGTCCAGCGACATAGCCATTATGCCAACTGCTGGTTATTTTTTCGCTATAGGGTTTGTGTGCTCGCCAGACAGACAGAGAGAGACATAGAGACAGAAAGCGAGAAATCACCCCCCAGGGGGGATGGCCACACCGCAATCCCTTCTCCTCCATTCTCCTCTTGGGATCTTGGGCACGCACGCACATGCGTGTGGCGTGAGTTCTAAGCCCACCGGGTCTGGGATGCGAACCGTGGTCGACTACGTGGGAGTCCAGCGACATAGATAGCCATTACGCCAACTGCCGGTTTCCTGTTCTCTCTTCTTAAGACTGACAGTTTCTTTTCTTTCTATGGAAGGAGGGACTCAAAGAGCCCGATGGTTTCACTAAGTTGAGAAATAGAGACCAGTTTTGGAAGACCAAGATGACTAGAATTTACAGGACAGAATTCCTGATAAGAGGGAGATAGGAGAAAAAGAGCTCCAGAATTTTGCAAAGGATATCTTATGGGTCTTTGCCTGAATGCCAATTGTCCTACATAGGGTTAAACTCCAAGAGCAACTGCAGAAATAATTAACAGAGAGTTGCAAGTCAAATGCTTAGAGCCATTTTAAATTTTCACCAGCTAGAGTGAAGAGAATTTGTTGAATACCCAAATATGCAGTAGAGAACTCAGGAGAGTTCTGCTTAGTAGTGGAACTAAACGAACCCTAGAGGAAGAACTACCCTAGATCCATCCCCACAGCGTCACGATATACCTTAGGATCCAGCTTCTCTGCAAGTGACTTACATGCCTGTGAGAATAAAGCCTAACACTCTTGAGAGGAACATAAGCGAATCTAGAACCCAGCAATGTATGTAATCCATAATGTCCAGCATTCGATCGGAAATCACTAAACAAGCAAAGAACTAGGATAATGTGACCCATAAGCAGGAGAAAAATCAGTTCATAGAGACAGATCCAGAGATGGCAAAGATGTGGACAAGTCAGACAAGGACGTTAGGACACCTGCTATGAATATGTTCCATATCATCAGGGATTGAAAAGGAAACATGAACAGAATGAGGAGGAAACTAGATGTGAAGACTCCATGCGGAATGTCCGGAGATGACAAAGACAATTTCCGAAGTAAAACTTCCACTGCTTGGGATTGGATACTGCAGAGAAGCCAAGTGGTCTCCTTTAATATTTAAAGCAGGAGTTGGGAAGCTAGGCCCTGCTGGCTAAACCCTGCCTGGTGCCCGTTTTGTAAATGAAGTTTTATTGGAATGCGATCACACATACTTGTCTGTTTATTGTCTATATGCGTTCCTGCAAGAAAGCCAAGCTGCAACAGAGGCCCTATGGCCCACACAGGCTTCAGCATTTACTGTCTGGCCCTCTGTGGGAAGTTTGCTGCTTCTAGTATTTAAACTATGCATTGCAGAGCACACTCTTTGTTTCTCAAAGATAATGCACATAGGGACCAGCAGTTAGTGTAACAGCTATATCGCTGAACTCCCATGTAGCTGACCATGGTTCAAGTCCCAGACCCGGTGGTTTAAACTCATGCTGAGCGCGTGTGCGTGCATGCGCAAGATCCCGAGAGGAGAATGAAGGAGAAGGGATTGCGGCGTGGCCATCCCCCTGGGAGGTGATTTCTCGCTTTCTGTCTCTCTGTCTCTCTCTTTCTGGTGAGCGCATGTGCCCTATAGCAAAAGCCTCTCCAAAAAAGAAGAAGAAAAGAAAAGAAAGATAGTGCACATATTAAATTTAGGCCAGTTGGGTCAGAATTGCTCAAAATCAGCAGAGCCTGAATTCCATAACCTCGGGGTCCAGCGTGGTCTGGGGGAAAACACTTGCAGCCAGGCCACTGTCACCCCGCCCCCCGTTTGTCCCTCCCCTCCTCTGCTGTCTGAGTACCAGGGTCTCTGTCCTTCTACCCCCAGCACTTGAGCCTCTGCTGGCCTCCTCCGTTCTGTGGCTAGCCAGTGCCCAGCCTCATTGTACTGGGGTGCGGGATAGGGCCTAGACTGTGAGTCCTAGAGTCGGGTCCAGGACCCCAGATTTAGATGGGGCAACTGAACCTGTCTTTACCACAGCAGCCTGTTTCTTCCCCCCCCTCACTTTTTTTTAGCTGACATCCATAATTTGGAAAGCCATAAAAATGAATATAGATGAAATATTAGAGGGCGACAGTAGGAAAAAGCATGAACAAAGAGGCTCTCGCTGCTTTAAATAGGTCTTAAAACTGCTTTCATCTGCACGCTCGCCTCAGCCCAGCAAAATTGATTCATTGACCAAATTGGCCATTTAAAATTCAAAAGCTGAGCTCTTTCAGTAAAACTCCCTCCTCTTCAGATTTATGGGGCCGCAGAGAGGCACCCAGGGTGTCTCTGGTTTCTTTTTTAAGGATGATCTATCGGGAGGCCCCTGTTCTTGCCCACCACACAGCCTGACGTGGGTGGCTGGGCCTGCACTGGCTCTAGGACCACTCAGGTCACCTTTGTAGGTGCTGGCCCTGGCCTGTTTGCAGGGCTGGCCTTCCCTCTGAGCTTCTGCACCCATGGGTCTGAGGCTTCTACCCCGGGAATGACGAGGACTGCAGGTGTGTCCACAGATGGGACACAGCAGAGAGAGGCCTGGACTCCAGTCCCTGGGCAGCAGCTGGTGGAGCCAGGAGGTCTCAGAGACCCAGAGCACCAAGCCTCCACCTCTGCACTCACCTGTCCACTCTGAGCAGAGGCCCAGATGGTGCTGGGCTGGCCCAGGGGCTGAACCCAGGGGAGGAGGGGTGAGAGAAATTGACATCCAGAGCAGCAAGGAAGGGGTAGCCGCTGGGAGGGACGTGGGGGTGACCACCCCTCCCTGTGTGGGCACCCTCTGGTTGGGAACTTCTTCTCTGAAGACAGGGGGCTCTGCCTCCCTCTTCCAGGTAAGCCAGCTGCCCCTGCAGGAGTCAGGTTAGGAAAGTCCAGGCTGAAAGTGAGGAATTGGGAGGGAACATGGGAAAAGGGGATGGGCAAGCTATTACAGAAATAACGACTCTGTAGAAAGGATTACTGTGGTGTATCCCTAAGCACGAATATGCGTGTCTGGCCCAGAGAAAGGCAATTGTGTCTGAAAGGCCATCCATACGTGGCTCCTTTTATTTGGTTTTGGGAGCGAGAGACAAAGTTTAGAATTTAGTGAGGGGTTTCCCATCGGTTCTAGGTGTGCTTTATACTCCTTAAGTTGGTGACTCGGTAGGAAGGTCTGTGCCTCAGGAAGAGGCCCACAAAGCACGTCCTTCCACAGTGATAAGGAGGCGTAGTGCACATCTCAGCGTGCTATGCCAGGGACAGGACGTGGGGGGGCCTGTTATCAGCGGGCCCAAGTGGTCTGTACCGTCCGTGGGCCTGACTCCCCAAGGCCCTCTGAAAGGAATTCTGGCAATAGGAAAGGCGGTCAGATTTTTGTCATCAAAGTGAACGTGGACCCCAGAGCTCACCCCGACACTGGACCGTTCACCAGCCTAGAATGAAGCTCCCGAAGGGGCCATTAAGCGTGAGGTGGAGAAAGCTCTGCAACGCTGTGGGGGGCGAGGCTGCAGCCGGGGCCAGGGTCGGCTCAGTCTGAGATCTGGGCATGCTCGGTTTCACCCGTACACAGGACAGCGTTGCTCTGTGCGGTGCAGCCTGGCTGCCATTTAACTGAAGGACCCACCCCGGCCCTCTGGAGCCACGAGCGCTTCCGTGAGCGTGCCCTCGAGCTGTGGCATGTGGCCCCTGCAGAGCGCCCTCCCCAGCCTCTCACTGCATACTGCCGCGTGGTCTGGCAGCACAGCCTGGCACACGGCAGACTTGGGATATGCGTTTAGCTCCCGGGTGTCTGTGGAGCACCCCTGGGCCCTGAGACCTCACGTCAGGTGAGGATTGTACTCAGAGGTGGAGACAGCTCACCAGACACTTGTGTGGCAGGAGGGCCTTGGTTACCCCCAGGGCCAGGAAGCTGGGACACCGTCCATTCAAGTCTGTGAGTCCCTGCATGAGGCCAGCTCCCAGAGGTAACTCCCGGGGACGTCCAGTGACATCAGGTGGGCAGCATGGTGGTGGCAGTCAGAATCGGCCTTGTGCACCGAGGAGGTCAGGGGCATCTCGCTAGCACCAGGCCGTCGGCGTCCGGAACCCCACCTCCACACAGCAGCGCGTCGGCCAGGTCTGGCCAGACCCTTGACTGAGGCCACAGTGCTAGGGGGCTGATTGCTTCTCCCCTGCCACCCGGCGGAGTGGGGAGCCCCCAGCCCCCACAAAGCCTTGAGTCTCCATTTTCATGATCTTATTTTGTAACTTTAATTACATAGTAAGTGACATACTAAAAAACCATCGTTAAATTTAAGCTTTTGTAATAACACCATTTTATTACATTTTGATGACTTTGTAACTATGATACTTTATTATTCGCTCTATGTTATTTTATGAAGGCACAGAGAGATTTTTAATATCTAATTACAGTGCCGGATGGCCATCAGCTGCCTGGTGCCTGAGCACACCACGACCGGGAAGCCGGGGTGTCGTGTTCGAGGGAGGAGGAGGCCGCCTGGCCGCAGCGCAGGATGCGGGACTGGGCTGCGCCTCTGCAGAGCGGTCTTAGCGGGGCGAGTGGAAGGCGATGGTGTGACCGTGCACCTGGCAGATCGCATCTCAGAGTCGCTTCTGGAAGGTCAGGGCCACAGCCTGGGGCTTGTGGTGGTCACTTCACTGACCTCGCCAGGCAGGCTGGCCTGCCTCCTCCAGCATCGCCTTCCAAGCCCTGCAGGGATGGCTTTGGGGACAAAGTGCTCAGGAGAGTCTCGCCTCCAGGCTTTGAGGGCATCTGATGACCCTGGGCTGCTAGTCTGTCTCTCAGATGCAAACACCCCGAGGGGGCGAGAGGCCAGGGCCCAGCAGAGGGGCCAGCCCCCAGGCTGTGCGGACCATCGTTGAGGCTCTGAGGGTTGGGGGCAGCATAGGGGAGGGAGGAAGGAGGCAGACAGGCAGGGTCTCCCCCAGAGCTTCTCCCCTCAAGCCTCTAGAACGGCTCTATGGGGATTCCGGGAGGCCCACAGAGCGCCCTCTGCAGAGCGCCCTCTGTCAGGAAGCCTCATCCCTGCCTCCTCTCAGACATGGTACTGAGCTCCCCGGGGCAGAGAGGAGGCCCTGGGTCCTGGAGAGTTCTGAAAACTGCTGCCGGAGGGACCAGCAGTTAGTGTGATGGCTATGTCGCTGGACTCCCATGTGGTCAACTGCGGTTTGAGTCCCAGGCCTGGTGGCTTAAACTTAGTCTGGTGCATGTGCGTGCGTGCCCAAGATCCCAAGAGGAGAATGGAGGAGAAGGGATTGCGGCGTGGCCATCCCCTTGGGGGGTGATTTCTCGCTTTCTGTCTCTCTGTCTTTCTGGCGAGCGCACGCGCACTATAGCAAAAACCTCTCAAAAACAAAAACTGCTGCCTGGGAGGCCCCACCTGGAGCGGCCTGTGAGCCCTCTGTCAGGAAGCCCTGCCCCACCTGCTGTGCCACCGCCCCACTGCTGCCGCCGCACCCCAGCCCCCGCCGGTGCCCCCTCCTTGCCTGCTCTCTGCCCGCTCTGAGAACACTACCGAGCGACATGACGTCAGTGAGCCCGGGACCCTTCCTAAGCGCTGGACCTCAGCTCTGGGCCCCACTTTTCTCTCCCTGTGGACCTGGGCTGCGGGCACCCCCACCCCAGGAGCTGTGGCTCCTGTCTCAGGACAGGCCACTCAGCAGCCCTGGGCGCACGGTCTGGACAGTGGCTTGTGCTCCCAGCCCTGGGCAGTCCCAGCCCCAGGAGCCAGGCACAGGTGCACCTGCAGGGCCCAGACACGGGCCGGCTGAGAACCTGGGACTGTGCTGGGCAGCAGGCAGAGCCATGGGTGCCCACGGCCCCCGAGTGCCAGTGGTGCTTCCTGGGCCAGTCCGTGGCGGCCGACTGCACAGCGTCCGCGTGCTCTGAGCACAACTTGCTCGGCTGTATCTGCCGCCCTGGGGTGCAGGGAGAGCTGGACACTGTCCAGAGGGCTCTGTCTGGTAGTGGAGGGGTCGGGACTCCCCCCACTGAGCTCCAGAGCTGTGTCAGGGTCTGCGTATCGGGACAGCCTGGCCTCACGGGCCCAGTGATGGCAGGAACGGGGCACGAGTGGCGCTGGGCTCCCTCCGTTCGGTCCCCGTGCAGGCCTGGGCAGGGTCTGACTGTCCTGGGATCTCATAGCTCCCATCTGGCACGGGGAAACACGAGCACCCGTCTGGAGCAGTCAGCACTGCATGGGCTATGCCACTGCCAGGCCAGCCCTGCCACGCCGTGACTCTGCCGAGGCCAGGGGAGACCGCCATGACCAGTGCAGGGCCTCTGGGAGAGCGTGGGGGACGCTGCCGGCCGTGGCCTGAGCGAGTGAGTGTAAAACAGAGCCGTCAGGCCGTTCTGGGCACCCAGCCCACGGCTTCGGCTCTTCTGTCATCCCCAAGACTGGGGCCTCTGCACAGTGACCGACAGCAGCAGGGCACCGTGGCCTGGGAACAGGGACAGGCAGGGGGACTGTGCGCCTGGGCTGCCCGCGCCCACCTTGTCTCCCAGCACGGCCTGTCCAGCCTCTGGGCTCTGACGACGCCCTGCTGGGGTTGGGGCCTCCTGTGCGAGCCCACTCTGCCTCAGCGTCCTGAGCTTCCGGGCCAGGTGTGGGGTCGTGGGTGCAGGGGCTCGGCCTGCTCACCCCTGGCAGGGACTGCGTCTCCCAAGGTCAGTAAGGACACTCACCTAGCCCCGCCCTCCTCACTCCTCCCTGTGGGAACGCCCCCTCCTCTGCTCTGGAGGAGGGCTAGCAGCACAGGGTCCAGTGCAGCACCTGCAGGGCCCCCCCGCTGTTGCCTGAGGACAGCGGCAGCGCAGGATGGGGGCTGGCGGGCCTGCGGGGGCTTCCCCAGGTGCTGGCAGAGTTCTGACG
>NW_006160194.1:1938074-1947988 GCF_000334495.1 Tupaia belangeri chinensis | reverse complement strand
CGTGCTGCATCCTGTCCGTCCTCCCCGGAGGGCTCCCACGCTGGGCGTCTCTGAGGGATTTCCCTATGGAAGTTCGTGGTCCTGCCTGTGTCAGAGGGCCGCACCCTGACTGTCACCACGACCCAGTCTAAGAACACTTCATCACCCTGAAGGACACCCTTAGCCACCAGCCTGCCCCGGCCCTCAGCTCCTGGTGGGCTCTAATCTACTTTGCATCTTTAAAAAAATATTCACTTCATGTCATCCTTAATAGAGACAGACAGACACCCTGCTGTGTGTTACGATCCTTCTCCTGGACCCTCTGAGCAGGATCCTGGCACGTTTTAGGCCAACTTGGGGATTTGAACCTCTAGTTGGCCAGGAGGCTGCTAGTTTGCTTGCTGCAGACGGCCGCCGGCTGGGCACAATTTCCTGTGCTGGAGGGTCTGCCTGTTGCAGGTGGCTGTACACAGGAGTCACTTCCTGTATGGCCTTGGTGACTGGCTTCAGCCCATGGTGTCAGGGTCGGGCCCATCCCTGTGGCCGCCTGAGTGCCTAGAACCGCACCCTCATGTCCCCAGGGTGTGTGGTGGCCCTCCCTGCACGTCTTCGCCTCCTGCTCTCTGCCCTCCTTTCAGTGTGTGGGGGACACGTGCAGGTGCTGGAGAAAGGGAAGGAGAAAGCACCCCGTGGGCGTGGCCACGCTGCCAGCCCTTCTCTGTCTCTCCCTCCTGCAGGATCTCAGGCACGCACGTGTGCTTGGTGTTTCTCCAGCTGCCTGGCCCTGGACCTGACCTGCACGGTCAGCTGTCTGGGATCCGGCGTCTTTGCCACCAGGGATGGGCTGGGCCCCTCCCGTGCGGTCACCTGGACGGACCTGGGTGCTAGGGCGCCCTGTCCCGCGGGCCGCGTGTGTGCTGACTGCTGTCTCCTCGGAGAATCATCTGCTCACAGCTCCTGCCCAGTGCGGGTTTGGGGTCCCTGGAGTTCTGAGAGAACCGATTTGGGTCGCGGGAGCCACTGGGGGTGGGGGTGTGCTGGGCATGATATGCTGGATGGGTGGCCTCAGCCCGCTCAGCCTGCCCTCACCCTCGCCTCCCGGCCCCTCAGCCCAGGCCCCAGAGGGCTGCTCACGCTTGGCGATGGCTGCGGGCTGACTCTGTGCGGCTGCCCCACCAGGCCAGCGTTCTCATCATCCGGTGAGGAAAGGCCACCACCTCGCCAGCCCCTCCCTCGCTGCCCTCTGCGGGGCGCTAACACAAATCAACCTCACGACGTCAGGGCGGGGCTGTGGAGGGGCTACTTCACGCTGCGCTGTTCCCCAGACGTGCCTGTCGCATCTTCAGCCCTCTTGCGTCCATCTCGGCATCTCCCTTGTCCTGCCCTTGCTCCGCCGGCCCCACTAAGGGGGAGTCCCTGGAGTGCCGGAAGCCGTGCTCCAGCCGGGGTGGTTGCACAGGAAGGCTACACGGGTGAACAAAGTTGGGCCAAGACCTCATGCCCTTAGCATGTTCTCAGCCGGCTACAGCCAGAGTAAGCTCAAGACTGCAGCCCTGATGGCCAGGAGACATGCGTATTTATTATAGAAGGAGTTTTACAGGAGTAGGATGGGCGAGGGGAAGTAAGTGAAAGATTTTACTCCAAAAGGTAAAGCATTCAAAGTATAGGAACAATAATCATAAAACAGGACGTCTGTTTTGTTTAGGTATAAACAGTCATAATTCTTAGAACCAGGAAGTCCGTTTATTGGGTGCATTCTCTCCTTAGATCTTGATTACTGGGGAGGGTCTTTGGATGAGAGGGCTCCCAGGAATCTTAATAACCTCAGTCCCAGGCCAGCTTGGTAACTTCAGTCCCAGATCGGCTTGAGAACTTGAGCCCCAGGTCAGCTTGAGAACTTCAGCCTCAGGCTAGGGTGGCAGCAATTACAAGAGCCTAGAAATAAATCCTGTCTGGTTTAGTAAAGACAAGGTTAGTATATACTAAAATGGAATACTTATGTTATCTCTGCGGTAATCCACAGCTAAGAGGGTGAGTCTAATGTCTACATGGGAAAGAAATGTAGTCTTATAAGCAGCTTAATGACCGGCCTAAAAGTTACTGTGTACTTGGGACCCTCTACGTGCTGCTCTATACAATGGCTGTGGCTTGGGGAACGGCAATCTTCCCTTGTCCTGAGATTAAAGGTGACTCATGGTCTTTGGGGTAACAGTACCTTGTGGATGATTCCCTGAGCCCCTCCCAGCTACTGAGATCGTTTCACCAATTAGTAGCTTTAACCTAAACCTTCCTAATGCTTATCTATATAATCCCCAGTAGGAGAAGTAAATGTAGCATTCTTTATTGACATTTTGTAGGAGGTTGGGGTGAAGGGTAGTACAGCAACACAGTGGAGGATCAGAATTCAAAAAACTGTTGACCTTGCTAACAGTTCTCCTCAGCCGAGTCCTTGCTCTTAGGCCTGAGGGGCAGTTCTTTCATACTCAGCTTGGGTTAACTGCATGGTCCCAGCACTGGAGCCCGCTGCGGTGGCTCTCCTGGGGCTGCTCAGTCGTTTGCGACATGCAGCATGCCCCTGGTGCCAGCGCTGGCCCACATCCCGCGACGCTGGAGAGCACTGGCCCCAGCTTGTCCCACCCCTTGGTGTGCTCCCCGGACACTGGCAGGTTCTGAGCCCAGGCCACGGGGTCCAGTCGGGCAGATGGCCTTTGGGTTCCAGGGGTCCAGAGGGGTGGTGGTGGGGCTCTGGGTGTGGGGATGGTACCTGGCCAGGCAAGGCAGAGGCCTGTGAGGTCTCATGGGGTTCAGGCTACTCCGTCCTCCCTGGCTGCACGTCCCTTTACCTGATGGGAACTGCAGTGGGACGCCATCCTGGTGCACATGCTACACCCTCTCTGGGGGCCACCCAGTCCCTGGAGGCAGGGCTGGACGTGGGGCCTTCTAGCCCAGTGGCCAGGGTACCTGCTGCCACACCTGCTCCTCGTAATGGCATTCGTGAGCCTCCTCTGCCAGCACTATGCCCACACTGATTGGCACAGCAGCCTCCTGGGTGGGCCTGAGCCCCCTTTTACTGTGGGGAGCCGAGGTGCAGAGACGTCCAGCCGCCTGCCTGAGACACAAGGAGATCTGTGGGAGCCCGGAGCTGCCGGGCTCTGGACCTGCCACACAGGCGTGTTTTGGGCCAGGTGGTGCCAGCCACAGGTGAGTGCTGTTCCTGGAAGGGCTCAGGCAGCAGCCGGGGCTGCCAGTCCGCTCTGCTGAGGGGCCTCCTGGCCCCAGGTCGCTGCCTTCTCGGGGACCCTTTGATCGCACGCTGGAGCTCCACCCTCACAGCCATCAATCACCACCCAGGGGCCCCGGCTCCCAGCACCATCACTCTGGAGATGAGGATTCGTTTGTTTTTTCTTTCTTTATTTTTTTTAAATTATTTTTATTTTTATTTACATTTAATCACATATATCTTTACAGCGTACAACATTGCTTTTTCCAGCACGAACATCATGCGTGTCAGTCAATACAAAGACATTACTACACACATCATCAGCAAACAGCTTCCATTTTTTTTGGTCAACTGGGTGTACTTTTTTCTTCCCCTTCCCCTCCTTCCCTCCCTCTATTACCCACCCCTGTATCTCCCCCATCCTCACTTTCTCACTATGGCTGTCCTCCCTGCTACCATGCCTTCCAGACTTTCCGTTTCTGCCGCAGAGCGCGGACATTCGGGATATCCTGAGTGGAACATACACGATCTGTCTCTCATGGTCTGGCTTGCTTCTCCTAGCATCAAGTCTTCCATATTTGCCCACTTTGGATCAAATGTCAGGTTTTTTTTCTTTTTTTGTGGCTGAGTAGAATTCCATAGAGTACATGTGCCACATTTTCTCAATCCAGTTATCTGTTTTGGACACTTGGGTTGATTCCACGTCCTAGCGATTGTCAGTAATGCTGCAATAAACATGGATGTGCAAATTTTCCCAACTGAGGGTTTTTCCATCCTTTGGGTGGATACCTAAGAGTGGAATTATTGGGTCGTATGGTAGTTCTATTTGTAGGTTTCTGAGGAATCTCCAGATCATTCTCCAACGTGGCTGTACGAATTTGCATCCTCACCAGCAGTGTAGGAGAGTTCCCTTTTCACCACAGCCTGGCCAGCACTTGTCATTCTTTACTTATTTGATTTTAGCCATTCAGACTGGGGTAAGTGGTATGTCATTGTGGCTTTGGTCTGCATTTCTCTTATGATAAGAGATGTCGAACATGTTTTCACATGCTTCTTGGCCGTTTGCATGTCTTCTTCAGAGAATCGTCTGTTCGGCTCCTTTTCCCATCTTTTAATTGGATTGGTTATTTTCTGCGTGAGTAAGCTGCTTGAGTTCCCTGGATATTCTGGTTATCAGTCCCCTATCTGAGGTGTAGTTTGCAGATATTCTCCCACTCCGAGGGCTGTCTTCTCACTCTGCTTACTGTTTCTTTTGCTGTGCAGAAGCTGCTCAGCCTAATATAGGCCCATTTGTCTGTTTTGGGGACTATTGTCTGTGTTTTGGAGGACTTTAAGAAGTCCTTGCCTACTCCAAGATTTCTTAAGAGTTTTTCCTATGTTTTCCATGAATATTTATATAGTTTGAGTTTTTATGTTTAGATCCTCAATCCATTTTGAGTTACTATTTGTTAATGGTGAGTGATAAGGATCTAGTTTCATTCTTCTGGTGGTTATCCAGTTTCCCCAGCACCATTTGCTGAAGAGATGTTCTTTTTCCTACTGGATCTCTTGTGTCCTTTGTCATGGATCAGTTGGCTGTATGTTTTGGGGACTATTTGGGGGCTCTTGATTCTGTTCCATTGGTCTACCTGTCTGTTTTTGTGCCACTACCATACTGTTTTACTTATCACAGCTTTGTAATATGTTTTGAAGTCAGGACGTTAGATGCCTGCTACTTCATTCCCCTTGCACAGTGTTGCTGTGGTGATACCGGACATTTTATGCTTCCAGACAAATTTTATGATTTTTTTCTATTTCTGTGAGAGATGTCTCTAGTAGTTTGGGGGATATCTCTTTGCATTGAACTTGTGGATTAATTTGAGTAAGATCGATGTCTTGATTATATTAAGTTTTCCAATCCAGGAAGATGGGATTTTTTCCACTTTTTTGTGTCTTTTTTTTTTTTTTTTTGGAGAGGTTTTTGCTATAGGGCGCGTGCGCTCGCCAGACAGAGAGAGAGAGACAGAGAGACAGAAAGCAAGAAATCACCCCCCAGGGGGAATGGCCATGCCACAACCCCTTCTCCTCTCTTCTACTCTTGGGCTCTTGGGCAAGCACGCACACGCGCCCGGCATGAGTTTTAAGCCACCGGGTCCGGGACGCGAACCGCGGTCGACTACGTGGGAGTACAGCAACATAGCCATTATGCTAACTGCTGGTCCCATTTTTAATTTCCTTTTCTTGTGTTTCATAGTTTTCCTTGTAGAGGTCTTTGACATCTTTGGTAAGGTTTATTCCTAGATATCTTATTGGTTTTATGGTTTTTGTAAATGGGATTTCTTTATTCGATTCTGTCTCAGTTTGTCTATTGTTTGTGTATAAAAATGCTATAGATTCTTGTATGTTGATTTCTTACCTTCATTGTTTCAGTTGAGAGGTCTGACATCAGCCTAGTGTGATAATCTTTGTAAGGATCTTGATGTTTCTCCCTTGCCATTTTTAGCATATTGTCTTTGTCTTTAACTTTTACCAATCTGGCTATGAAGTACAGGGGAGGATCTTTTTGTGTTGATTCTATTGGGGGAGTTCTTTTTATTTCTTGGGTCTGAATTTCTCCGTTTCTCTATATTTGGAAAATATTCAGATAATATTCTATGAAAGAGGTTTTCCATGCCTTTAGCAGATTCTTCACCTTCCGGAATATCCATTATATGGATATTTGGGTGTTTCATGGTGTCTAGAATTTCTCACATGTCCTCATTATTTTTTTCTCTTTTTCTGGTGATTTGGTCTAAGAATTTCGAGGTCAGAAATTTCTTCTGCATGGTCCAATCTGCTGTTAATGCTTTCTAGGGAGATTTTAATTTCTTGTATTGTATTCTACATTTCCTGAAGTTCTGTTTGATTCTTTTTTAGCGTGTTTATTTCTTTGTGAATTTCCTCTTTCATGTTCTGAAATGATTTTCTCATTCCTGAGACTGATCGTTTGTTTTCTCCTGCGTCTCGCTGAGTTTCGTCACTATGAATATTCGGAATGTTCCCTGACCGTTCTGCGTATTTCTCTGTGCTGCCCACTGTTGGTGAGGGGCTCCAGCGCTCACCTTGTTTCCTCGTGTTTCTTTGGGGTCGGTGCCGGCGTACCGCCATCGGATGCAGCGTTCACTGTTTCCTCCTTGTTGGAGTAGTTGTCGGTAGCGCTGGTAGAGAGAACTGCACCCGTAGTTCTCAGGTGTGCTCTTCCTGTGGGAGGGCTGCGTCTCCCAGGCCAGCCCAGCTAGGGGTAACTTCAGTTGTTCGGCTCCTCTACCAAGCGCTCTGTTTTTGATGAGGTGGCAGCAAGCCTAGGAGATACAACTTGGCGAAGAGGGATCAAGCCGTGTGCTGCACTTCCAGTGTGCGGGCTGGTGTGCCAAAAATTCCCAAGCTGTTTCCACACTGTGAGGACTCACACTAAAGCCTGCCCAGACCGGGCTCAAGACTCCCGGCAGGTGGGCGGCATAAGGCCAGGCCACTGTGACGGTGGGCAACAGGGTCCAAAAGTTTCAAAGTTGTCCCCAGGCCCTGAGCACGGACTCACCCTAAAGCCTGCTCAGACTAGGCTCTGGAGGTGAGGATTTGAATATGTGAGTTTTGGGGAGACATACCAGTCCATAACAATCCCTGTGACCTCATCTGACCTCTAACCTCTGACCCAGGGAGGAAGCCCTTCTTGGTGGAAAGGGGCAGGGAGACCACAGATTTTAAGAAGCCCTACCTCCACCCAGACAAGGGGGCAGGACAGACAGGGCTGCCCTCCTCGCCATTGTGACCGCTCCCTTCCCACCGCCACTCCATCTGGAGCAGGACCTCAGCCCCACTCCTCTGCACCACAGGAGGCGGCCACTTGAGGCCTCTTTGGGACAGGTCTGGGCTTGGAAATTATGTCTCTCTCGGCTGGTATTTCAATCAGTTTGCGATGCCCGAGCACGTCATCCTCTGGGACGTCTCCCTCTCTGAAGGAGCTTCTTTCCTTTAGCCTGTGATTTCCAAGACTTACCTTGTCGACATCTTTGTGGGCTCCCTCTCTTCTTTATTGTCAAGTAATGCTTTATTGTGCAGACGTAATGAATTTCATTCAGTCAGTCACTAGTTGGTGGTTATTTGGTTGTTTCTGGTTTTGCCTATAATAATGTTGCTGTGGAATTTTGCATGAAAAATTTGTGGACTTATGTTTTAATTTCCCTTAGATATATATTCTTAAAGATGAAAATATTGGGTCATATGGTAAATCTATGTTTAAATTGCAAGAAACTGCCAACTGGCTCTCCCAAGCAACTGCCTCTTTCTACAGCATCAAAGCAGAGTGAGGGCTCCGCACCCTTGCCAACTTTCTGACATTATCTGTCTTTTTATCCTGATCAGTAGGGAGTGTGAAGTGAGAGCTGATTGTGCTTTGATTTTTATTCCCCTCATGAATAATGATAACCAGTAGCTTTCAATGCATTTATGGACAATAGGATACTTTATTTGAAGAAATGAGTGTTCAATTTCTTTGCTTACTTTTGAATTATGTTAACTGGTCTTATTATTGTTGAATTATGAAAATTTTTAAAAACACACTGTGGATATAAGTCCTTTATCAGATAAACATTTTGCAAATATTTTCTCCCATTCTGTAGGTGACACTTTCACTTTCTTTATGGTATCAGTTTTAAAATAAAAGTTCTAAATTTTGATGTAGTAAAGTTTACCTATGTTTCTTTTGTCGCTGTATTCTTGGTGTCATATCTGAGAAACGATTACCTCACCCAATACCATATTTACTCTCTTTTTTTTGGAGAGGTTTTTGCTATAGGGTGCATGTGCTCGCCAGAAAGACAGAGAGAGACAGAGAGACAGAAAGTGAGAAATCACCCCCCAGGGGGGGATGGCCACACCACAATCCCTTCTCCTCCATTCTCCTCCCAGGATCCTGGGTATGCGCGCACACGTGCCCAGTGTGAGTTTAAGCCACTGGGTCCGGGACTCGAACTGCAGTTGACTACGTGGGAGTCCAGTGACATAGCCATTATGCCAACTGCTGGTTCCCCATATTTACTCTTACATTTTATTCTAAGACTTTTATCATTTTAGACCTCCCATCTAGGCTTAAAGTCTGTTTGAGTTTTTTTGTTTTGTTTTTGTTTTTGAGAAGTTTTTGCTATAGGGTGCGTGCGCTCTCCAAAAAGACAGAGAGAGACAGAAAGCAAGAAATCACCCCCCGGGGGGATGACCATGCCACAGTCCCTTCTCCTCCATTCTCCTCTCGGGATCTTGAGCACTCATACACACGCACCTGGTGTGAGTTTAAGCCACCAGGTCCAAGACGTGAACCATGGTCGACTACATGGGAGTCCAGTGACATACCATTATGCCATCTGGTACCTTGTTTGAGTTTTAAGTTTTGCTTATGGTATGAGTTAGGAGTCCAACTTTATCCTTTTACTATGGACATAGAGCGTTTCCCAGCAGCATTTGTTGAAAAGACTATTCTTTCCCCTACTTGTCTTTTCACTTTATAGCCAAATCAATCAAATATAAGTGTAAAGACTAATTTCTTGTCTCAGTTCTATTCCGTAGGTCTAAATATTTGTCTCATGCCAGTAACAGACTGTCTTGATTACGATAGGTCTGGCGTTAGTTGTGAGATCAGAAAACCTTCCAATGTTCTTCTTTTTTGAACCTCCCTCCACTATTCTGGGTCCCTTGCATTTTTGTATAAATTTTAGGAACAGTTTGTTAATTTCTGTAAAAACCCAGCTGGTGGGAACCAGCAGTTAGCGTAATGGCTATGTCGCTGGACTCCCACGTAGTCGACCGCGGTTCATGTCCCGGACCCGGTGGCTTAAAACTCACTCCGGGCGCGTGTGCGTGCATGCCCAAGATCCCGAGAGGAGAATGGAGGAGAAGGGATTGCGGCGTGGCCATCCCCCCTGGGGGGTGATTTCTCGCTTTCTGTCTCTATGTCTCTCTCTGTCTGTCTGGCGAGCGCACGCGCCCTACAGTGAAAATCTCTCCAAAAAAAAAAAACCAAAAACAAACAACCCCCAAAAAAAAAAAAAAAAAAAAAAAAAACCCAGCTGGGATATTGATAGAAATCACACTGGATTTTGGATTTGTAGATCAATTTGGGGAGTATTGTCATCTTAAGAATATTAAGTCTCCTTATCCATGAATATAGGCCCAACAATAGAACTGTAAACAAATTGTTTTCTGTATTTACTGTTTTCAAGTACACCAATAAAAGAAAAGAGTAGTGCAATTATGCAATATTTTTGTAGTTACCTTTACTAATCCTTCCTATTTGTGCGGATTTGGATTAATGTTCGCTGTTACTTGCTTTCAGTTGATGAACTTTCCTTAGTATTTCCTGTAAAGCAGATTCCTACGACCAGTTGCCTCAGTTTTTAGCTAGAAAGGTCTTTGTTTGATCCATACTTAAGGATAGCTTTGCTCGAGGTGAGGTTGGCATATTGCTCTTTCACTCCTTTGGATATTTCATCCCACTGCCATCTGGCCCTCGTTGTGTCCAGTAAAGTCTGTTGTTAATCTTTTCTTTTAAAAAGTTCTCTTTATTCCTTCTCTTTCTTTCTTCATCCCTTCCTCTCCCTCCCCCCCTCCTTCTTTCTTTCTTTTTCTCCTTCTCCTCCTTCTTTTCTTTCTTCCTAGAGATAGGGCAAGAGGGGGAGGAAGACAAGCACCCTCAACAGGGACTCAT
>NW_006160194.1:1934434-1937919 GCF_000334495.1 Tupaia belangeri chinensis | reverse complement strand
AAGCACCCTCAACAGGGTCTCATTCCGTCCTACCCAGCAGCCAGCTTCTGGGCATATGTGCGTACCTGGTGTGTACAGGTCAACTTAGGAACGGGGCCCCGATGTTCCATATGACTTCTGGTACCGCAGAGTATTACCCTACTGCTGTGCTATTGAGGCTGGGTCTGGTAGTCATTCTTATTGGGGTTTCTTTGCATGCGAGTTATTTTTCTTGCTGATTTCCAGATTTTTCTGTTTGCCTTTGTTGTCAATGTTTTGGTTATAATACATTTTTGGGTGTATACTTCTTTATGTTTCTCCTACTTGAAGTATTGAACTTCCTGAACATAAGGCTACAATTTTTCTGAACATTCAGGGTCACTCCTTCAAGTAGATTTTCAAGTGCTTGTCCTGTGTCTTCTGTCTCTTCTCTTCTTCTGGTACTCCCATTGCATGTGTATCAGTGTGGTTATTGGTGCTCTACATTTCATTGAGTTTCTGTTCATGTCTCTCTCTCTCTTTTTTTTAAATTTTAAAACTGTGCAGTCTCTGTTGAGTTATCATTAGGTTCACTAGTTCTTTCTTTTTCCAATTCAAATTTACTGTTGAGCCCTTCTAGTGAATTTTAAATTTTGTGTTATATTTTCCAATGCTAGAATTCCAGTGACACCCTAGTCACAATAAACACACCTAATACCTACATCTTCGTTTCTTATATCTTTCTCCAGTAAAACGAATGAGGGATCCTTGGATAAATGGCTGGTTCCAGGGTTGGGCCAAGGGTTATACAGAAAGGGCCTGGAGTATTTTGTCGTGCCAGAATATAGAGAACCGTTTAAGTATACCACAAGGATGAGATTAAGTCACAGGGGCGCAGGGCTCAGCTAAAAATCTCTCAATAGTCAAAGCTCAATTAATTTGAACAACAAAACAAAATAACACGACATAGAGAGCATAAGATAAATGTCCATGAGTTCATACCAATAGCCGTAAGGAGAAATGATGAAGTAAACACAGAAGTGGGCGAGAAGAGAGAGACAGCATCTGGAGAACAAGTCCGGTTCATGTATATAGATACACCCTTCTCCCCATTCCGAAAGTGTTGCCGACTTGTGACTTCCTTCCAAAGACTGCCAGACGGACAGTAGGAAAAGAGTAACTTTACAGCAGACGGTCTTGGCAAACGCTGCCTTAGTAGGTGGGCAGAGTCAACACTAGCAGTGGTATCCATATTGACAGCACGTGCTCTTGACGGGGCAGGATTCCACTTACCTCTGCGGTCTCCCTCCCCTGAGCACATAACCCTAATATCCTGAGAAATGCAATAACACAATTCAATTGAGGGACATTCTACAAAATCCCTCTTCTTTTTCTCATATTTGGCCTCTTAAATTATCTTCCACCCCCTCATATGTCTTCTCGTGACTTCTATCTCCTTATATTTTTGTCCTTTGTTCTTTGTGTTGTTTTGTTTTCTGTCACAGGGCATGTGCACTTGCCGGAGAGTGACAAAGACAGAGAGAGAGTGAGAAATCACCACCCAGAGGGGATGGCCATGCTGCAGCTCTTCTCCATTCTCCCCTGGGACTTTGGGCACACACGCACACATACCTGGTGTGATTTCAAGCCACTTGATCTAGGGCACAAACCGTGGAGTTGGCTATGCAGGGTCTGGCACCTTACCCTCCTCACCATCTGATGGCCCTGCTCATACGTCTGTGGACAGAAGCCAGACTGTCTTTCCTATTTTTGCAAGGTCCTTTCTGGAGGGCCTGGGGGTCACTCCACAGATGGTGACAGAGCAGTTTGGCCCCTTGGTAACAGGATTCTTCCTAGCCCTGCCCTTGGCGTAGTATTGGAGTCCCTGAGATGTACATTAAGCCTCCTTAGCGCTCCATTCTGCTCTCAGCAGCCTTCCTTTTCTAAGCACCACCCTAAAAACTGTAAAACTCTCCTGTAACCTATAAGCACCCCCTTCCACAGGTCCTGCTTTTGGGGGCCAGACCAATGGAAAAACACTTCACTAAATTCCAAACCCTGTCTCTCACTCTCAAAATCAAATCAATGACCCCTGTACCTGATTACCTCTAGAGAGGCATGTTTTGCCTCCTCTCAGCCTCGGTCTCTGCTCATTCTGCTTAGAAATAAACCACATTAATTATTATTTTTACAGAGTTGGCTATTTTCCGTAGACACTCTTTATACGTAGTCTTTCGGGCTATTGGTTTGGGTCTAACAGCGATGATGCCGTTCTTCAACCTTTCTGCTGAAGTCCTCTCTTCCCGCTCAAGTAACAGAGTTTGCCTTGTGCTTGAGTGTCCCTGGGCTCGTCATTGCCGTCTGTTTCCGTCTGTGCTGTCCCCCCCCGCAGTTCCGGGGGGGACAGGGTTCTGACTGGTGTCTGCTCTCTGTGGTGTTCTACCCCCACCCCCGTGGGACTATTTGCTTCCGGGAGTCTCTGGGCTCAGCCCCGAGTACTGAATCCCTGCAGCCAGCTGTTCCGTAGGTGCTGAAGGCCAGTGGCTCCCCCTGGCAGTGGGCTGGCCGTGGTCGCCCACGCCCCTGCGTCTTCCAGGCTCCTCCTATCGTCTCGAGTCTGGAGCCCTCCTGGAGCCAGCGGCCACCGAAGAGTGGGAGCCTGATCTACGGGAGAGGGGTAAAGTCGGCTCCCCGAAGGCCCTCTGCTATTTTAACGAGAGCACTGCATCCCTCTTTGTATCCCGAGTCCACGGGCTTCACTTGATATAGAGACCAGGCTGTCACTTTCAGTGCTAGGCCAAACCTACCTGTTCTGGAACTTTCCAGGAAGTCGCATCTCTGATTCCATCGAGGACAAGGCACTTCTAAACATCAATGCTTCGCAAGTCACAAAGTGACAGAGGAGTGTCTTTTCTCTCCCACAGCAGAGACCTGTCGGGGACCGTTGGGCCAGAGTATGAGGATGGCTGGAGCCCGGGCACGCTGGGAGCTGCCATCACTGGCAGTCCATGGTGTCCGCGAGAGGCCAGCCAAGGCCCAGGACAGCCAGTTCATCTCAGCGGTGTGTAGGGGTTAAAGCCAAGGTCATTGGTTAAAACCAAGCCTGCCGTCCGTGGACTGGCCCGGCCTCCCTGAGCACGCCCGCTGTGCGTGGACTGGCCCGGCCTCCCTGGAGCACGCCCACTGCATGTAGATTATTTAGGGAGTCGGAGTCCCTCTGGGGCAGCAAGGAGGCGAGGAGACAGCTGCCCCAACAGCTGTGGGCACACAGCCCTGGGCACAGAGTGGATGGCAGCAGCTTGGAGAAGGCGGGCCATGGGCCCTGGGGCTGGGGAGGAGTGCAGTGGGGAACCGGAAGGGGGCGGAGACCCTGCACGTAGCCCCGCAGTCACAGGGCGCTTACTTGTTCGGAAGGGTGTCTGCACCAGCTGCTCTGGAGAGACTGCGTCCACCCGGCTCCGCGCAGGTGACTGTTCTGATACCTCAACGCAAGTGGCTAGAGGGGGACAGCCCGAGCCAGCGGGCAG
>NW_006160194.1:1932283-1934317 GCF_000334495.1 Tupaia belangeri chinensis | reverse complement strand
ACTGGATTAATCCCACCCTCCACGGGACAAGCCGGATGTGGGTGAATCCAGAACCACACTAAGCAGATAAAGGGTAGCGGGACAAGCCTGCACAAGCTTCCGGGGTTCGACCGCGCTGGGGCGGGGCCGGGACTGGGCAGCCCTCCCGCTCCTGCTCTGTTGGCCTGCTCTGGGAACTGCCACGGCTGCTGGGCGGGAGGGAGACGGGCAGACAGGGAGGGACTGCCATTTTCCCTTTTAGTCAATAGGATGTTGTACATTATGAAGTTTGCAAGAAACTCCCTGCTCATGCCTGGGTAGGAGTCAGGCATGGGCGGGAGGGATCCGGAGGGCCACTGGCCCTGCCCATGGAGGACACCCGGACTAGCCCTCTGTGAGCCGGAGGGACGCCCCGACTACCCTCCATGGATGGGAGGACACCATTCTAGCCCTCCGTGGCCGGAGAACCAGCCCTCCGTGGCTGGGGACCCCCGCCTTGCCCTCTGTGGCCAGGTGCACTGCCGGTCCGGATGGGCTGCACAGCGAGCTAAGTTGGAGCATGCTCGGCCGGAGCAGGGTGTCCCTGCGACCTTCAGCTCATTAATGGGTCATCCGCGCTGCAGTCTCCGTGGCCTGAGGGCTCCGCTCCGGTACTCACGGGAAATTATTACATAATGAGCTGACAGAGCATGGTGAGCGGAGGGGCGGTGCCGGGAAGGGGTGGAGGCTAGAGGGAGGAGGACAGGGGGAAGCAGTAGCAGGCAGGCAGAGTGCGGTGCCCCGAGACCAGTGACGCTGGAGCAGGAGCAGCCCTGGGGCAGGCGCCTCCTCCGCCTGGGGGCGCCTGGCCTGCCGCACGCCCTGCTGCGCTTGCCTCCACCTGTCCATGCTCCGTCCATCCTGCTTGGGGTGCCCTCTGCCCTGCCCTGGCGCTGCCTCCTCTTCTGCTTCTCACTGCATCCTTTCCAGGAAGGCAAGAACAAGGCCCGGTCTGCCCGCTGCCACTTAGAACTGAGGCTTAGGAAGAGATTTAACCCCAGGGTCTGGCCGGCCACACCGCAGTCCTGCAGAGCGCAGGGCAAACGGCGTCACCAAGGTGAGACGTCACATTTCATCGAGGGACACACTGAAGATCTGTGACGGGAGGGGCAGGAAGCGCCGACTTAAGTGTTCAGGTCTCCCGTAGTCAGTGAAATTCAGTGTTCGAGACCCCGGCAGACGCACCCGAGGGGCAGTGCGGGGCCAAGGACGGCCAGGCGGGTCTGAAGGAGTAAAAGGGAGGGCTCGCTCCGACAGGGCTGTGCTGGAGAGCGGGCAGGGACCAAAGGACCACGCGGGGCGGCCGGTGCACACCGGGCACTGCTGGCACAGGGGGCCGGGCCGGCCGCCGCGACGTCGTAAGTGCTGCGTTCACAGCTGCCCGATACGGAGACGCTCCCGGATGCAGACCTTGCTGGGGACGGGCTGGAGGGAGCCGGTTTAAGTCAGCGTGGGGAACGCTTGTTGGGGGCGCAGGCAGATGTGAGCCTCACCAAGGCTGTGGGGCCGGGTGGTGCAGCGGTACAGCACACTGCCCTGCGAGGCGGGCCCACACGGGAGGTCCCTGGTTCAGTGCCCCAGTCACGTGTGCCCGTGAGCCAGGCCGAGCTGAGGCTGGGGCGGGTCGGGGTGCGAACCTCACAGAGGCGCTGTCTTCCTCCCTCTGCCTCTTTCATGGCAGAGAGAAATAAGTAAACTTACCTAAATGAAATGTGGCATCACCGTGTGGTAATTGGTGGCTTCTGTCCAGTAAGAAAGCCCTTACACGGGGGGACACGCGGCCAAGCGCCTTCTCCGCACGTCCAAGAGTGTAGGAGCAGCCGACCCGCACCCAGCCCGGCCCGGCCGCGGGGCAGCACCGGCAGCAGGGCCTCGGGCAGCAGGCCACGCCGTAGGGCGGTGCGCTGGCCACCTCAGGCCCGCAGCCAGGCGTCCCTCTCCTGGACTGGAGACAGCAGCGCATGTGGGAACCGGCAGGACACGCGGGTGCACATCGATGACGGCGGCCCCTGGAGC
>NW_006160194.1:1931755-1932273 GCF_000334495.1 Tupaia belangeri chinensis | reverse complement strand
CCCCCCCGCCGCTCCGGCACAGGCAGGACCCGCCAGGATGGAGAGCCACCAGACGGGAGACGGCCACTGCGCACGCCCGGCAACGCGGTTCGTGGGAAGGGGAAAGCACGTCCGGCCAGCGCCAGGCGACCGGCGGTGACAGGGCACAGCACGAGGGCGGGCTGTTGAGGGGACAGTGGGACAGGTGGGGGACGACCAGGCTCTTCTCTGCTCGGAGGCGGCTGAGCGCCAGCATTTGCCAAGAGCGGGGGGTGGGCACGCATCACCACACGGGGTTAGTTCTGAGTGCTCGAACCAGCCCACAGTAGAGACGGGAACAGAGGGGACCAGCAGTTAGCGTAATGGCTACGTCGCTGGACTCCCACTTCGTCCACCGCAGTTCACGTCCCAGACCCAGTGGCTTAAACTCACGCCGGGCGCGTGTGCGTGCGTGCCCAAGATCCCAAGAGGAGAATGGAGGAGAAGGGATTGTGGTGTGGCCATCCCCCCTGGGGGGTGATTTCTCGCTTTCTGTCTCT
>NW_006160194.1:1927103-1931734 GCF_000334495.1 Tupaia belangeri chinensis | reverse complement strand
CCATAGAAAAAAAAAAAAAAAAAAAACCCTTCAAAAAAAAAAAAAAAAAGACGGGAACAGAGAACAGGTCCTACCTAAGAAGAAAACCCGAGAGAAATGCTTGGAAAGAAGATGCTGAGATGGAGACAGAGACACTAAAACACAGACGCTGATAGAGATGCTGAGACAGAGACAGTGACAGAGACACTAAAACACAGATGCTGATAGAGATGCTGAGACAGAGACAGAGACACTAAAACACAGACGCTGATAGAGATGCTGAGACAGAGACAGTGACAGAGACACTAAAACACAGATGCTGATAGAGATGCTGAGACAGAGACAGAGACACTAAAACACAGACGCTGACAGAGATGCTGAGACAGAGACACTGAGACAGAGACACTAAAACACAGATGCTGACAGATACTGATAGAGACATTGAGACAGAGATGCTGAGACAGAGACACTGAGAGACATTGAGACAGAGACGTGAGACAGCAGGTCGGGAGGGCAAGCGAGTTGACCTTCGGGGCAGGAAAGAGCAAGAAGGGGCAGCCGTTCCAGAAACGCACGTGGAGGAGCCGCAGACACACGCCAAGGACTCTGTCCCTTCGACAGCTCGTCACTGACACCGGCCGGAGCTGCCCTGGGCTTGGAGCGGCCCCTCCCCTCACAAGGTGACCCCGGCCCTGGAGGGAGGGAGCAGTGGACAGGAGGCAGGAAATGAGGCCGAGAAGAGGCAGTTCTGCGCAGGACCACCGGCTGCAGAGCGGTGCCCGGTGGGGCAGCGGGAGCTGCAGGGGCGGCTGCTTGGATAGGTGGCCCAGGGGACCTTCCAGGACCTGGGACGGCTCGACTAGTGCTCCAGGGCTGGATGGAGCTCGGAGTTGGCAGAGGTGGCAGAGGCTCAATGGATTCAACACGGGGTGGGGGGTGGACCATGTGGCTGGGGCAGGGGACATGTGGCAGTGGGGGCTGAGAGAGGGACGCTGTGCTTCTCCAACAAGAAGCTGTGCTTCTCCAACAAGACGCTGTGCTTCTCCAACAAGAACGGGTGACCCGCGCTCACCCCGCAGTGAGGCGTCAGCCCAGCCAGGACTGCGTGGAGCTCCAGGGAGGGTCCCGGGACCCGTGAGAGTGGGGACGGCAGTGCTCAGGGTGCTGCTCACGGTGGCCCGGAGCCCAGGGTGGGGCGGGGGACACGGGACAGCACAGAGATGAAGGAGGGGTCGGGGAAGGCGAGCCTTTCTGCTTCCCTGTAGGGGAGGAGGGGGCAGGAAGGGCGGGCGGGAGGGAAGGAGTCCCTGCCACAACAGCCAGACATGAGCTGCCGCCCAGCGGTGCGGGAACGCGGCGAGCCAGGACCGGGGAGGGATGGTCCCGCCTGAGCTGCTGAAACGGAGCCGTCCGGCGTCGGGAACCTGGCACAGATCTGCGGAGCCCGGCGCTGCCTCAGTCTGCAGGCGATGAGGTGGGGTTCGGAGAAGCTTCTGGAGGCCCGGGTCTCCGCCGACAGGTGCTGTATCTTCCCTGTGTCCCCAGCCCCCTGTGCTGGCGCTTGGCTGCTGCTGTGACGGTATTACGGGGACGGAACCGTGGCCTGTGGTATTGACAAGTGGGGCCTTTGGGAGGGGACCTGGGTCAGGCGTGGCCATCAGGGTGGGGTACTCCGGCGTCTTTATAGGAAGAGGGCATGGCCAGGGCCGACACGGTGCCTGGGACGCTGCAGGGCCTCAGTGGCAAGAAAGCCCTTGCCGGATGCAGCCCCTGCTGTGGGCCTTCAAACTGGCCCAGCGGCCCGATCGTCAGTTTCCGCCTCGGCCACGGGAGCAGGGACTCGGCGACCTCTGGAGCTGCGCGGTTCATGGCAGGGTCTGCGCGCGGAATGTAGGAGAGCTGCCGATGGCCTGGTGGGGGAGACACAGAACTGGCCCTGGGTACAGCGAGCTGCAGCCTGCGGGCGGCCGGCGCACCCCACGGAGACACCTACCCACCCGGCCTGTGGGCGGCCGGCACACCCCATGGTGACACCTACCCACCCGGCCTGCGGGCGGCTGGCATGCCCCGCCCCGTCACCGACCGACCCAGCCTGCGGTTGTACCCGGCGAGGCTGAGGCCTGTGGTGGACGCCAGGACCGGCTCCTGCTGCCCTCGTGGCAGGTGCAGGAAGTGTCACAGTCACTGATGCGGTGACATTCACAGGCGTACTTAGCTCTTCTAACAATGGGACCAGATTCCATTGGAATCAAGAGCCCTAACCAGAATCCTGTTTCTTTTCTTTTCCCTTTTTTCAAGCTTTGCTGTCAGGCACGTGTGCTAGCTGGGGCAGGGATGGGGAGAGCACCCCAGGGCGACGGCCACACCACAGTCCTGTCTTCTCTCCTCCCCTCCCTCACCTCTCTTCTCCTCCCCTTCTCTCCCCTCCCCTCCCCTCTCCTCTCCTCTCCTCTCCTCTCCTCTCGGGGTTTTAGGCGGGCGCTCCTGCATGTGAGTCCAGCCTGTTTTTTAAGCTGCTGAGTCTGGGACTCGAACCACGTGGAAGGCCAGTTGCCTTCACCTCCGTACCACCAGCTGGCCCTCCAGAACCCTGTGTTCAAGGTTTCAGGGTCGAAGTTCCTGCACCCCTGCTGGCTGTCGGCTCAGGCCACCCCAGGCCTCTAGAGGCCCCCACACCCCTCGGCAGGTGGCTGCTTCACTCTGGCTTCGAAGCCAGTGGGGCCGGGCACGCGGCCTGCTCTGTTGGTTCTCCCCTCTGTCTTGCTGCCCCGGCCAGGGTGCCTCCCTCCCCACGCCCCCCTGCCCGCAGACATCTGCTCCCTGCTGCAGGAACTTGGCCCTCAGACCCCTGAGCCTCACGCCAGGTGTCTCTGGGCTTCTGCTCAGACGAGGGCTAGCCGGCCATGGCGTTCTTCCTGCCAGGCGCGGGGACGTGGGCTGCTCCACGGTGGGGTGGGGTGGCTCAGGAGGGCGCGGGGTTGACCAGAGCTCCCCAGGTGAGGGCGAGGGGTGGGCACGGCGAGCATCCTGTCTTTCCCCTCTCCCGTGTGGGCGAGGGCAGCTCCCCGGGCCCCACGTCTGCCTCTCTGGAATTTAATCCACTTCTAACTCTGTTCAGTTCAGTTCCGTCCAGACCCCACTCCCACGCCTCTCCAGCCCACTTCCAGCTCAGTCTGACTTAGTCCTCCCCAAGTCAGGCCCAGGCCCTGCTGCTGCCTGCTCAGCTGTGTGCTGGGGCCTCCCGGTGCTCTGGGTGCAGGGGCGAGCAGAAGGCACCAGCGGGTGGTGAGGCAGGGCAGCCAGGGCGGCCACAGGGAGGCTGGCGGCAGGGAGGCCGAGTGACGGGCAGTCTGTCTCCTCGTGGATGGAGGGGACACTGGGGGGACCTACGGGAAGGCCGGCACTTGCTCAGCATCAAGCCAGAGGGTCCCTGAAGCCCAGCTGTGAAGCCTGTGTCCTGGGAGACCAAGCTGTGTCCGGGCCGGCGGGAGAGCAGAGCCGTTCCAGCCTCTGGGCTTCGCAGACCCGGTGACTTCTGCGCTCCCGGAGCTCCTGAGAAGGGGCAGGTGCGGACGAGGTCCCCGCAACCCCTCACCATTCCTGGGCTGACCGAGGGCTGGGCTGGGCTCGAGACTCCTGCGTTATCATTCCAAGTTGGCCAAGGTGGGCAGGAGGGCTGGCCCGAGCCCGCCTGGTGGGTGTGGAGGGAGAGCAGGTCTGTGTGCCCCGCATCCCGGCTCCCCGCTCCCCGAGTGTGAGCCCAGCCCCTCTGCCCAGGAGCTCCACTGCTCGGTCCGCCAGCCACGCGCTCTCAGCGACTCGGCCTAGGCGGTCTCACGGCGTCCCGCCTGCGGGGTGATGGGGCTCCACACAGTGAGGCTGAAGTCGGGCTCGCCTGGCTCTGGGCTGGCCGATGCCTTCATGCCGGCGGCCAGCACGGAGGAGTCTGCTTTGCGGTTCTACCAGGGCCAGGCCGAGGGCCGGACGGCAGAGAAGCGAGTGCCGGCTCTGCAGCTTTGCCAGGCGGATCTCCACACCGACCCGGAACCGCCCCACATCCAGTCTCGGCCCTCTGGAGCAGGAGCGGTTGGCACGGGAAATTTGAGGATGCAAATTCAATTCGCCATTATTTACGAAGCGACACGGAGGGGTTTATTTCTCTGGTCACCCACTAATCATCCCCATAAATGCAGGGACAGACAAAATCCCACCAAATCAATGAAGTAGTAAGTCCGTCTAAACCACGCCGCCCGGCGTTCTGGAGCAAACCTTTCGGTAATTTACAAAGGCTGTTGAATTTTATAGTAAGTGTTTTTCAAACCAAGCTGGATTCTAAACAATAATGACTCTTTAATGTGGCTCTGTGATTACATTGTCATCGTGAAATACGGGGGTCTTTGACTGCATTCCAAATGAGCCTGGTGGGAATTACTCCGGGCGCAGGCCGCTCGGCCCAGGTAAAGCAATCTTCATAAATTACCCGCCAATCCGGCGCGGGCAGGCGGGCCTGCTGCCAGGTCTGCAGCTCGGCTTCCGCGGGCAGTTCCTTTCGTTCCTGAGCCGTGGCCACGTCCTCGCCAGCTGGCCAGGGGCCACTGCGACCTTGTGCGAGGCGGGGGCGCGGCCGCCAGCCCGCGTAGTTGCTGCACCAG
>NW_006160194.1:1921630-1926314 GCF_000334495.1 Tupaia belangeri chinensis | reverse complement strand
GTTGCTAACCCAGGACCGGTGCTGGGGCTCACAGCGGCTGGGCTGGGGCAGGAGCTCGGCCTGCCGGCGTAGCTCCCTGGGCTCTCCCGAGACCCCCTCGTCCTCACCTGAGTGGTCCCAGCCCCTGCCAGGAAGGCTCAGAGGCCCCTGCCCTGTCTCTAGGGGGGATGCCCACTCTGTTTCTGAATGGCTAAGTGGCCCCCTGTAGGGTCTCCTGGGTCAGGGCCAGTCCTGGGCACCGAGCTGGCCACAGGAGGATGAGGTGGGTGAGGACAGGTTTCCCTCCAAGACCTTCAGGCCATGCCTGGGGACTGCGCCGGGCAGGGCAGGGTCAGGTGGGCCCCGGCTCACTGTGCCGTGTTACAGGGCCCCAACCCAAAGCCACGGGGTGGCTGCGGTCCTATGGGGAACCCAGGTGTGGGCTGCAGGGTGCAGGGCCGAGGTGAGGGTCCAGGGGGCTCCAGGGGGCTGTGGAAGCCGGGTGGAGTGGCATAGCCATGCTGGAGACCCTCCCCGCCCCTCTACTCTCACCCCGCAGGCGACGAGACCCCCACCCCTGCAGCCTGGGCCCTAGCTCAGGGCCGGGGCAGCTTCTTGGCCCTGCCAGTCTGGGCTGACCGGAGGTGCTCCTCCCTGGACTTCCACGCCAGCCCGGGTTGGGTTTATCCCCGGGACAGGCCGACCGTGGTCCTGGGTCGGGGAGTGGTAAACTCCCCCGGGGACCCTCTGAGGGCCCACACGCCCTGCCCTGGACCCTCGGTCCAGGAGGCATCCCCATGGACAAGCTCAGGCCAGCACAGGGCTCCCGGGCAGAGGGCCCCCGTCTGAGGCTCCTCCAAGCTTTACTTCTGGTCACCCTCCCACGTGCGAGGGAAAGCCTGCTCCAGGAAGTGGGGCGAACCACTCTGTGGCCGGAGCCTGGGCTGGGGATCAGGTGCAGCGGGGCAGTCTCCCTGCAAGTCAGTCAAGGTACCCTGCCCAGATGTTCTGGAAGGTTCCAGAGCAGAGCAGGGCACCCCCCCGACCGTGCCACTTCCTGGCTGTTGGGGGTCACTCGTGTTGGCACATTGCCAATGGTCTCGGACCGCCCTCTGGGTGTCCTGGGCACCCCGGTGAGCTGTGTTCTGGGAAGCAGGGAAGGTGAGGGAGGCGGACCCGCCCACCGCGAGGTCCTGAGCACTGGGGGGTGGGGTCGCCAGTGGTGGCTGTAAAGGACCATCTCACCTGCCAACACCCCAAAGCCCTCGGTTGTACCTTCTGGGACCTGAGGCTCCAGGCGTCCACGCGTCTTTGGGCGACTCCCGTGAGCAGAAGGCCCGCACGCCCCAGCTCCATGGGGCTCAGTGGGAGCCTCTGTCTCTCAGGGCAGAGCCTCACGACGGCCTCCCTTCTAGAGGCCCCAGTTCCCTCTGAGCACCCTGGTCCCCTGGCTCTCCAGTGGCCGTGGGAGCAGGGGTAGGGACCCACGTGGGCTGGGTCTTGGGTGGCCGTGGGAGCAGGGGTAGGGACTGGTGTGGGCTGGCTCCCGGGTGGCTGTGGGAGCAGGGGTAGGGACCCACGTGGGCTGGCTCTCGGGTGGCTATGGGAGCAGGGGGAGGGACCCATGTGGGCTGACTCTCGGGTGGCCGTGGGAGCAGGGGGAGGGACCCACGTGGGCTGGCTCTCGGGTGGCCGTGGGAGCCGGGCTAGGGCTGGCTGCTGTACCCCACGGAGCTGTGGAGAAAGCAGACGAGGTAATGAGTCACAGATGTTAGACCGGAGTAAACGATTGCTATTATGCTTCTTTTCGGTATTTAACAAAAGCATTTGCTTGCAAGCCCGGGACGGTGTTTGTGTTCAGGAAAGGCCTCGCCAAGTGGTGGTGTCTCCTTAATGTCCCGTCTCTGAAATCACCTGTCAGGGCAGACCGCCCCCACTCCGCGAGACCGATTGGTCCCGGTGGTGCAGGACGAAGGTGGCTAGGAGGTCCCACGGGAGCGCCGCCCAACCGCTGCACGGGCAGGACGGGATGCCAAGCGCACCGTGCCAGGGCTGAGCGTGTGAGCTTCAAGTCTGCACCGCCTGGGAGTCTGAGGGAGAAGCCGCTCTTACCACAGGCAGTCGGCGACATTCCCTTACGGAAACAGACGAAGGCCTCCCCTCACGGGGTAAATCACCTCCCTGCACTGCACCTAAGCGAGGCACCAACCTCAGGGGAGTGACCTAAATTACCTACTAAACTCAATGACTTTTACTGCCGCTTTCCAGTTAGGGTGCCCTCACCAACTGCCGGCAGCGAGACTCCCCAGCCCTCCCTGGGTCTCCGGACATGGTGCCCGAGTTCCTGGAGCCTCTTTCCACTCTTGACTGCGAGGGCGGGCGCTGCTCCCCCGGGACCCGCAGCGGCGGCCCGCGCTCTCACTCGGGCTTCTGACGCAAACCCCGCGTCCCAGGGGCGCCCTAGCCCTGCGGGGCCCGAGGGGTCTGCTGTGGGCGAGGCGGGTTTTGCAGCTGTGGGCGGACGCCCCACACGTGCTGGCGGCCCCTGGCCTCTGGGCGTCGCCCTCTCAGCGTCCCGCTAGCCGGGAACTTGGCTCTGAGCATGACGATTCCTCCGGGAAGCGCCATGATTTGTGACCACACTTTGCAAATGAACTACATTTTGTTTTCAGAATTGTTCGTTTAATTTTATTTATCATTGATTTTTTAATTCACTATTGGGCATGTGTGCTCCACCAGAGGGAGTGAGAAAGCGAGCCGCCAGGCCTGGGACTTGCCGTGCGGTCGGCATGTGGGAGTCCAGTATCTTAACCACCACGCCACCCGCCGGTCCCCTATTTTATTTTATTTTATTTTTCTTGCCCTAGGATCATGTGCTTGCTGGAGAGAGAGACACAGAGACAGGGAGAGGGAAAGTGAGAAATCACCCCAGGGGCATGGCCACGCCATAACCCCTTCTCCTCCGTTCTCCTCCCAGGATCTTGGGCACGCACGCACACACGCCTGGTGTGATTGTCAAGCTGCCGGTCCGGGACTCAACTGCCTTCGGCCATGTGGGATCCAGAGCCTTGACCACCATGCCAAATACTGGTCCTCAGCTGAGCCAGTAAGTGTAAGAGCCGTGCCAGGGCCCAGCACGCTGAGCTGACTCGCGATGGCAGGCACGGGCAGGCCCTTGTGCAGTTGGAGCAGCTCCCGGGAAGGCGGCGGCCTGGGGGCTGTCCCGAGAGCCCTGAGCGCCCACCACATGGGCAGAGGCCCTGCTGCCCAGAGCTGCCATGTGGGCAGTGAGGAGTCAGGTCATGAATCCTGCCACACCGATGCCAGCACACGGGCCCACGCCCACCCTCGGCTGGCGCGGGGACCCTGGAAAGGTGTCTGGGGGCTGCCCTGCCCTGTAGGAGCAGCTTGCCGGGAGAGAGGGCCTGCCCAGCTCTCGCAGGCCAGCCACCGGGAGCAGCCTGCGGTGGGACTAGAGAGGACACGCCGGAAGCAGCTGTCTCCTCACGGCATGGCCACACACACACTGCCTCGTCCAGTTAGCCCAGCTGGCCGGCCCCAAGCAGGAAGGAGCCGAAAAGCTGAAGGTGGGGCCCAGAGACAGACCTTCGAGTGTCAAGTCGAGCTCCAAAGTCCAGGAGTCCAACAGCCCCTGTGTCCACATGGCCAACAGATACCTGGGCTAGACGGTGTCCAGGGGCCTCCGCCAGCAGGCTGACTTCCAGGCTGTCACAGGGGCACTGACCAGAGAAGGGAAGCCTGCCTGGCTTGTGCTCACAGCCTGCCGTGTGAGGCAGAGTACAGCCGGGGCTGAGGACCTACGGGCTGGGCCCCTTCAGTGGACCAGGGTCCCTGGAGCCACACTGCAACCCCTCAGGCTGGGGGAGAGGGGGAACGTGCGTGAGGCTCCGCAGTACAGTGCCCGGCAGTCGGGCCAAGGTAGTGGGGGGCTCGCACTTGTGGCGGGAACGGCGTTGCTTCTGGCTGCTGGGCTCTGCTGGCCCTCAGGGCTGGTGGCGTGGGCCGGGGTGGGAGAGCCCAGGGCAGTGGCTGCAGAGCGGCCAGCACCCAGGGGCCCTGAAACCCAGTCCTGCGGAGGTGGCAGGCGTGCAGGGGAGTGTGCACGGGCGTGCGGGGGAGTGTGTGCGAGCATGCGGGGAGTGTGCGCAGGCGTGCGGGGGAGTGTGCATGGGCATGTGAGGGAGTGCACGGGCGCGTGAGTGAGTGCGTGAGCGTGCGGGTGAGTGTGCACGAGTGTGCGGGTGAGTGTGCGCGGGCGTGCGGGGGAGTGTGCTGTTGGTTTCTAGGGCGGGGCCTGTGAGACTGAAATGTGAGCCAGGCCACACAGGGGCCTGTCAGGGCGAGTTCGCGAGTGGGAGAGCCAGGCGGCTGCCCAGGCCCTGCACTCACCGCTCCGCTCCTGCGCTGCCCCTGTGCCACTGCCACCCTAAACCTCCCTCCTGGTCCCACGGGCGGCCTCGGCACCTCCAGGGACAGCCTGTGCTGGGTGGGGCTGAGCGCAGCTGAGCGGCAGAGGCAGCTCAGATGGACACGTGACCAGGAGGCCCGAGGAGCCCAGGATCAGGTCTGTGCCTCTGAGTCCCTACGTACCCGGCCCCGTGCCAGACCTGAGGGAGAAGGCCCGGCCTCAGCCTGACGGGCGTAGCCGCTGGGAGGCAGGACTGGCGCTTGCGCAGCCAAGAGG
>NW_006160194.1:1918273-1921401 GCF_000334495.1 Tupaia belangeri chinensis | reverse complement strand
GCAGCGGTGCGGGTTTAGCCGCTGGGAGTCAGTCCTGGCGCTGGAGCAGCCAGGAGTACTGCCTGCAGGAGGAGGGCCGGGCTGGCCACTCACCGGCAGCTGAGAGGGACAGCTGGGCCTCCCCTGGGCCTGCATCTGGGATGGCCTTGAGCCGGTCAACGACAGGCGGCAGGGAAGTGAGCCGTGCCGAGCATGGCCCCGGCCCCGAACTTGCTGTTTGTTGCTTTGATGGATTCCTCTGATGCTTGAGAAAGAAATTAATTTTACTCACTCCTCCGAGCGGTCATTAGAAAAGCTTTTAATGAACATAGTAAAAACTAACTAATTATCACAATGACATTTTCCCTAAATAAAATTGACAGGGACCACGGATGTGATGCATGCAATTCTCCTCAGTTTATTAAAACCCATTTGTCACATTTTTATCCTGGAGGAGTGAGCATTCCAGTCTGGGATAATTTAGCTAATATTTCCTCACCGCATCTAATATTTAAGGGGCGTTTACGCATCAGACGGGGACACCCCGCGTCCTGATTACTCTTCCTGGTGAGGAGCGGGCCTTCGGCACGTCTGGGGGCGGCGCGTGCTGGGTGGTGGCCGGCGGTTAGCAAGGAAGCCCGTCTCGGCGGCGTCAGCTCTCAGGACAGGCATGCCACGGCCGCTCTCCCTCGTGGGACGGGGACTGGTTCAGTGTGGACACCCTGGCCCGGGAGGGTCTCCATGCTCAGAAACCCATCCCACCACCCCAGGTCACCTCTTTGAATTCAAACCCACACCTGGTGTGCCCTGAAAGCCTGGCAGACACCTCTCACTGAGGAGGGGAATGCTTATTCCCGTTGTGTTTTTACCCGAAAGCCGCGCTCTCCCGCAGCGTGTTGGGTTCATGGCATTTGCACAGTGTGCTCGGAGCACCTCTCTGCTGTTCCAGGCCGTGAGCTGGCCCGGCCGGGGGACTCTGGGCACCTCCTGGATACACGCAGCCCCAGCGCGGGCTGCCATGCCCGCCCTCGTGCCTGCATGTCCCGGCTCAGATGCCCCCAACCTCCATGCCGGCTGACTTCATGTGCTAGCTGCTGGCTAGGGGTGCCCGGAGAGCTGGGGGACACGGTTTCCAGGCACCTGCCAGGGTGGTTCCGGATGAGGTCAGTGTTTGAGTCTGGCCAGAGCCAAGATTAGCCCTCCCCCGTGTGGTGGGAACGCCCAGTCCGTGCAGGCCTGAGCAGGGTAGAAAGGCGGGGACGGTGACCATCTGTCTCGAGCGGGGCGTCTCCCTCCTCCTGCCCGAGACAGCAGTGCTCCTGGGTCCCCACCCTCCCAGTGTAGACCGAGGTGTGCACTGACTCCTCGGTCTTCGGTTCGCAGTGGAGTCGTGGCACTGAGCCTCCATGGTGGCGTCTGCTCTGGAGAGCTCTGATTAACACGGGTTTGGGTACCAAGAGGGGTCCTAGAGATCAGTAACTTCCGAGGTGAGTTTTCTGACCAGGTCTTTGGCTTCTGGACTTGACGCTCTGATTTAAAGCCCCTAAAGACGGGCCAGCAGGTGGTGTGGTGCTCACGGCACTGGATTTCCACGTGGCTGGCCACGGTTCAAGTCAGACACGTGTGCGTGCCCAGGATCGAGAGGAGACCAGAGGAGAAGGGACTGCGGTGCGGCCACCCCCCAGGGGCTGGTTTCTCACGTTCCCCCTCTCTCTGTCTCTCTGTCTCTCTCCAGCAAGCGCATGTGTGCTACGGCAGAGAGCTAAGACCCGGATGACCTCGTTTCCAGTCTCGAGCAAGCAGGCGGCTGGCAGGTGAGCACCCCGGGGGATGTCACTGGCTCCCCCGACAGGAGCCGCCTGACTGCTCGGTGTTCCTGGAAGGCTAGACTCCCGATAGGGGCTGTTCCTGAGGCCATGGACAAAGTTGTGGAAGAGGAGCCAAGATCCAAATTCCCAGCTCAAAGGCCACGGAAATCAGCCCGCAGGGGGACAGCCTCATCCCTTACACCACCGCAGCTGCACCCCGCGACTGGCCGAGGTACCGTGACACTTGACCTCTGACCCGCAGGGCATCCGTGCTAAAGCCGGGACATTGACGAAGACGGGGCGGCCCTTCGTGGGGGGCGGCGGGGCCAGTGACGCTGGGCACAGGGAGCCGGTTCTGATGAGACGCCTCGGCCAGAGGAAGGAGCCTCTCCACGCTCAGCAAAGTGGCCTCCCGCCCGGCGAAGCTGCCCCCGCCCCGCCTCTGGGAACTAACCCCGAACCCGGGGGAACAGCCGTGGTCCCCACTGAGGCTGTGGCCGTGGGAGACCGGGCACCTTCCACCGCTCTGTGCTTCCACACAGAAGGTCACACATGAGGTGTGACGCAGCGGGCATGCCATCGCACTCCAGAGCAAGCCACGGAGCCACTTGGTTTCTGAACACACGTACGCGAGGGTGCAGGGCACACGCGTGGGCACGGCCGTGGTGGGCGGGCTGCGGTGGAGGCTCGGTTACTGCTGTGAGCCTGCACCGAGGTGCAGCTCCCGTTAGAGGGACGCTCAGCTGGCGGAAGGCGGACCAGAGACGGCCTACCGTGAGCGAGCTGGTATGTCCGCCCTCCCTTGGTGTCATGCGGGGGAAGGGGCTCAAAGGTCTTGGCAGGTGGAGGGGACCTGTCATTTAGGGCGGGCCCACCACGGCGGGACAGCCCGGGGGTCTTAGAGAACTAGGCCTGCCAGAAGGGCGCCTGGGGCTCCGCGACACGCTTCCCTGCGGGCCAGAGCACACGTGAAGGTCTGCAGCCTGTCAACGGGAAACGCTAAACGGAGTGACTGGGCACCAGGCTGGCACTCAGCCATCGCGGGCACGGCGGGCACAGCTGCTGAAACAGCACAGCTGCGGCTCCGGCGGGGTCTGCCCTCTGCAGCCTGTGCAGCTTTGATCTTGGTGGCCCCGGGTGCAAAATAGGACGGCTAGGAAACCCTTCCTTTGCACTCGTAGAACGGCGTCAGGCCAGGCGAACGGAAGTCTCTCTCAGCTCATGAAAGTAGGGGCGATTGCCTCTCAGTGAGTTCCCAGACTGGAGCCAGACCCTCATGAAGGGAGGCCAAGTCCCTGTAATCCTTGATGCGCTGAGAAAATTAGATCTGATCGCCTGGCC
>NW_006160194.1:1907728-1918242 GCF_000334495.1 Tupaia belangeri chinensis | reverse complement strand
TAACCTTTTCCAAAGAGACCGACAGGCTTCTGCCAGGGCAACTGAGTGTGGGGAAGGAGTGACCCGGTCTCCCGGGGCCGCTGGGCACCGTCTCAGAGCTGGCATTGTCTGCAGGATCCCCGGACATGACTGCGGCCCTCCAGAGCAGAGCTGCAGCTCCGGCCTTCTCAGAGTGGCCCCGTGCCCCGTGTTTTCCCCGGGCTCGGAAAGCACGGCTGGAATCGACAGTACCAGGGCCGGAGAGCCCACCCATCGGTCTCCGACCTATGGCGTCAGTGCTGTTTGGTGGAAAAGAAGCCGTTAGAACTGCCTCTGCCTGGGGACACAGGACACCCCACGAGATTAGTGTCACCATCAGAGACCTGAGAGATGCACGGGCGGGGCAGCAAGTGATGTAGTGGCTAAGGTGCTGGACTCTCACGTGACGGACCATGGTTCAAGTCTGACACCCGGCAGCTTGAAAACCAGGCTGGGAGGAACCAGAAAATGGTGTGATGGCTACATCGCTGGACTCCCAGCAACTTAAATCAACCGCGGTTCGAGTTCCGGACCCGGTGGCTTAAATTCACTCCAGGCACATGTGCGCGCATGCCCAAGATCCCGAGAGGAGAATGGAGGAGAAGGGATTGCGGCGTGGCCATCCCCCCGGGGGGTGATTTCTCACTTTCTGTCTCTCTGTCTCTTAACTCACCTATTCAGACAGGTCTTGGTGAGTGAAAGTGGATTAACACGAGCTTACCCAGGTGGTAACTCAGACCACAGCTGTTGTGCCAGATATGATTATGTCTCTTGAACAAGTGAGCAAATCTCCTGGTCCCTGATACGCAGTTATTGATGCAGCAAACGCCGTTTTTCAGCCCCCGTCAATAGCCCACTGGAAGCTGTCTGCTCCCGACTGGCGAGGCCGACGGCCACCTTCCCCTTCTGCCTCAGAGACCCCCAGCTCTGCAGCCCTGTCATAATTTCGGTAGCTTGGATTGTGATCATCCAGGAGGATGATCCAAGAGGTGTGTAGCTAGACCGCTCTGAGCGGACAAATATTACGATGATCCTGGTGTTCCGTGTAAATGCTCATTAAAGGGCACCTCAGCAGAGGAGAGTTTCAATAATTGACCCTTTCTTCCTTTCTTTTTTTTTTTTGGAGAGGTTTTTGCTATAGGCACATGCACTTGCCAAAGAGACAGAGAGAGACAGAGAGCCAGAAAGCGAGAAATCACCCCCCGGGGGGATGGCCACGCCGCAATCCCTTCTCCTCCATTCTCCTCTCGGGATCTTGGGCACGCACGCACACGCACCTGGCATGAGTTTAAGCCACCGGGTCTGGGACTCAAACTGCGGTCAGCTACATGGGAGTCCAGCGACACAGCCATTATGCTAGCTGCTGGTCCCCATGTCTACTCTATGTCTGTGTCTAGCCATGTCCGTGTCTGTGTCCAGTCCATGTCTATGCCTACGCCTATGTCGTGTCTGTGTTTCTGTCTCTGTCTCTGACTCTGGCTGTGTCTCTGGCTGTCAGACTGACAGCCACTTCTTCCCAGCTCAGGCCTGCTCCGGGGCCTCCCTGCCCCTCCCCTCCCTAGGCATCTCCTGTCCATGGCGTCAGCATCATCCGGCCACTGATGACTCAGTCACGAGCCTCCCTCGGCCTCCTCCCTCTCGCACTCGGACCTGCATGTCAGCCTCCTGCTCTGCTTCCTCTGCATTGTCCCTGTCATTTGTTTTACCTGTGCCAGGAATACAAGAACGAGTGTCTGGGGACCACTCGGCAAAGCCCCCACTGTGTCCGCTGCCCCGCCTGTCGGCCTGCCGCTGTGCGCAAAGACATGCAGTTCCGCCTTGCGACTTCGCCTCTGCACAAATGGAACCACACGTATTTCACGGGGGTCTGCAACGAGATCTTTACACGTAGTCCCGCATCTCGGGAGCTTCCCCCGTGCACAGAGCGACCTCGGCGGAGAGGCCAGGTCTGCCGCCGGGGAGTTCGCACACTTCGCTCTTCCTCCCTCTCTCGAGCCTCCTCCCAGTGCCCAAGTGCGTGTGTCGCTGTGTCGCTGTGAGCGTGCGCTCCGAGAGGAGGCCCGGGCAGCCGGCGGGCACGTGAGTGATGTGAGGTGTGCTCCCAAGCTGGTTTCTGGGGGGCTGGAAAGCCCCTGGCCGCACCGCGAGCACCCACTTTTCTTGCACTTTGGCTTCACGAGACGCACCGGCGTTTCACCTTCTCCTCTTCCAGTTTTACGGTGAGAACCAGGTCTCGTCCCGGCTTCCGCGGACTCCGCCCTGACCTTAACGGTGAAACGACATGATTCAGACGCGTGCCTGGATGTCGGGGGGCAGCTTGCTTTAACCCACAGCTGCCACCTGACTTAACCCAGCTTTGTCCCCGGGCACCCAGCCGTCCAGCCTCCTGGGAGCCCACCCGCCCTGGAAGGGGAGAAGTTTCCACCTGTGTCCTCCCGGCTCAGAGGCTCACGGGGCGCCTCGTCTGCAAGACCAATGTTCATGCTTCAGAAAAACAGTGTTTGCAAGCATTTTCTTTTCCAAGTGAACTCCAGCCAGCACTCCAAATCCCGCGACAGATGCCGCTGCTTCGATCAGCACGGTGGCTTTGCGGGGCCGGGGTGTGATACGGTGTCCGCTTCCTCCTGGAAGGACAAGGCGCCGCCCTCCGTTTATCTGGGTTTCTGTTACGTCTGCCGCGGGTTCCGCGCCCTCCTCACACAGGTTTTGTGTGCAGTTTGGTCAGCGCCCGCCCCAGCCCAAGACCCCTCGTTTTTCACCTGGACTGTGGGGTGGCCATCTGCCCAGGGGGTCATTTCTCACTTTCCCTCTGAGTACAAGCGCCCTATAGCCCAAAACAAGATACATCCTAGCCTTGCTTGTAGCTTTAGATGTTTGCTCACTGCTGTTTTGTTTTTATTATAGATGTTACAGGGCATCTATGGATGATGGAGTTTCATTTACAGCTACCTGAGATTTTGGAAAAATAATCAACTATTTTCTCTGAGCGAGGAGAGAGAGAGACAGCACCCCAGCCGGGGCCCCCTCAGTCGGCTTGGGGCACAGGCATGCAGGCCTGGTATGATCAGGGAGGTCTCTGGACACAAACCCAGAACCTTCCCATATGTGCTGGCCATACGGTGCGACGGGTTCTACGGTTGCACTGCGTCTGGCTGCTCATAGCTTCATCGTGTGTTGGTTTTTTGGTTTGTCTTTGGTTTTGGGTTTTTTTGAGAGACTTTTGCTATAGGGTGCGTGCACTCACCAAAAAAAGAGAGACAGAGAGACAGAAAGCGAGAAATCACCCCCCAGGGGGCATGGCCATACCACAATCCCTTCTCCTCTTGGGATCTTGGGCATACACACACACGCACCCAGTGTGAGTCTGGGACGCGAACCGTGGTCGACTACGTGGGAATCCAGCGACATAGCCATTACTCCAAGTGCTGGTCCCTATGCGCTTGTTTTTAACATACCTCAGTCTTGGTTTTTTTCCAAGTGGTTTTCCTGTTGTGATGATCTGTTTTGTTAACTGTTACACCAGCTCTGCCTTCCTGGGGGAAGCCCCGCTTCATTGTGATGTATAGTTTAGAGTTGCTAAAATTGCAGTGAGAGTATCTGCATCTTTTTTTTATTATTATTATTCTGTTCTCTGTTGTTTCTTATGATGTCTTCGATCTAAGAGGCTCCATCAAATAAGGGGAGTACCCCTCCGCTCCTATTTCCCGTGAATGTGATGAGCTTAAATCTTCCACTTACTTGTTTTCTACCAGCCTCGTCTCCCTTTTCTCTTTTCTTCTTTCTAGCTTCTTCTCGACTGAGTATTTACTATGATTTAGTCTTGTCTCCATTGTTGGCCAATTGGCTGTGCGTCATTTTTGCTGGTGATTGCTTTGGGTTTTAAAGGACGCTTCCTTAACTTCTCATGTTCTGTCTGCTAGTAACATTGTATTGGTTTGCCTATAGCATGACATTCCCAGCACAGTGCTGGTCCACCTGCCGTCCACTCGTCACTACAGGTGTGATAAGCCTCACAATATTGGTAGTATATTTCTTTTAATCAGTCATTTATATTTTAAAGAACTTTACTATATTTTATGTATATTTATGTTTAAACTCACCAATTTATCGTTCTCTGTTTTCTTCATGCGTTTATATAGATTCAGGTTTTCACCTGCTATAATTTTCTTCTGTCTAAAGGACTTCATTTGGCATTTTTTATAAGGAAGGCCTGTCAGCAATGAACTCTCTTAGCTCTCTCGTGTTGGACAAGCCTTTATTTGGCCTTAGCCTTTGAAAGACGATTTTTCAGGGTATAGAATTCTAGGCTGACTGTTTTCTCCCCTGTATTTAAAAGTTTTTTTCCATCATGCTCTGGCCTGTATTGTTTCTGACAAGAAACCTCTCATTATTCTTATGTCTGTTCTTCTGTACAGAATATGTCTTCCCTCATCTGACTTTAAGGGCTTTCTCTTTATCTCTGGTTAGACACAATTTGATTAAAATGTATCTTGCTGTGGTTTCTTCACCTTTCTTTTCTACATGAGGCTGGTGTAGTTTCTCCTGGGGGGAAAAATAGCTGTCATTTTTTCCAAATACCTCCCCTTCTTGTCTTCTTGTCGAGGGACTCCATTATACGTGTATTAATGCACTTGTTCTCCCGTTCGTCACTTTTCGTCTCTGTTTTGCTATGGAAAGTTTGTGTTGCCATCCTGAAGTTCACTACTCTTTCTTTTGCAGTGTCTCATATCCTAGTCATGTCATGTGTGTTCTGCCTATCTCAGGAGCTGCAGCTTTCATCAGCTGCAATTCGGTATCAGTCTTCCCTATGCCATCTGTGTTTCACTCTAACAACTCATGCTTTTCCCTACCTGTTTAAAATGTGCAGTGTTATCATAGCTGTTTTATGCTATTTTATTTTTTAATTTTAAATAATTTTATTTAATTTTATTAATCATCATCATTATTATTTTAATTTGCCCAGAGAGAAACAGAGACAGACAGGGAAAGTGAGAAAGCAAGCCACCAGGTCTGGGACTTGAACCACAGTTGGCGAGGTGGGAGTCCAGTGCACTTAACCACCATGCCACCTGCTGGCCCCTATAGTAGCTGTTTTTTTTGTTTGTTTGTTTTTGAGAGGCTTTTGCTATAGGGTGCATGTGCTCACCAGACAGACAGAGAGAGACAGAGAGATAGAAAGTGAGAAATCACCCCTCGGGGGGATGGCCACACCACAATCCCTTCTCCATTCTCCTCTTGGGATCTTGGTCATGCACGCACACACACCCGGCGTGAGTTTAAACCACCAGGTCCGGGACTCAAACTGCAGTTGACTACATGGGAGTCCAGTGACATAGCCTTTATGCCAACTGCTGGTCCCTATAATCGCTGTTTTAATCTTCATCTACTCGTTGAGCGTGTATTGTTTCTGGGTTGACTTTTCTTCTCATTTTGGCCTTTATTTCTTTGTTTCTTGGCATGGCTGATGATTTTGACAGTGTGCCAATCATTGTGATTTTTATTCTGTTGGTTGTTATCAGTTTTTGTACTCCTTTAAATATGCTTGGGCTTTGTTATGGACAGTGATTTTTACTATCTTAAGTGTTTACTGTTTTTGAGAATCAGAGCAGCCTTCAGACTCGGCCGATTTTACCCCACTGCCGAGAGACCCTCTGAACACGCCAACCCAGGTTCTGCATGCCATACGATTTTGCACCCTGGCTGGTGGGAACGTGCTGTCCTCAGCCTGGGTAAACTGCACAGGTGTCCTCCTCGTTCCTTCCAGGAGGGCCTTTCCCTGGCCTCATACACCTTCTTCAAAAAATTCTTGGAAGGACCAGCAGATGGCATAATGGTTACGCAGTCGACCATGGCTCGAGTCCGAACCCTGCGACTTAAAACTAATTCTGGGCACGTCTATGTGCATGCCCCAAATCCTAAGACAAGAATGGAAGAGAAGGGATTGTGGTGCGGCCATCCCCCCAGGGGGTGATTTCTCGCTTTCTGTTTCTCTGTTTCTCTCTGTGTCTCCAGCAAGTGCGTGTACCCTATAACAAAAAAAATCTCTCTTAAAAAATAAAAGTTCTTGGTGGGACCAGCAGTTAGCGTAATGGCTATGTTGCTGGACTCCCATGTAGTTGACTGCGATTTGAGTCCCAGGCTTACGTTCATGCTGGGTATGTGGGCATGCATGCCGAAGACCCCAAGAGGAGAATGGAGGAGAAGGGATTGTGCCATGACCATCCCCCCTGGGAGGTGATTTCTCACTTTCTATCTCGCTGTCTCTGTCTTTCTGGTGAGCGCACGCATCCTATAGCAAAAACGTCTCAAAAAAAAAAAGTTCTTGGGAAAAAAATGCATATTATAAAGAAACTGCATGGATTTCAAACTGTTCTGCACCAAATAAACTCTACTTTCATTCCACTTTTCCATGAAGGGTTTGAAGTTTCTTCATGTGCAGGGACTGACCGATACCCAGCTGGAGACGCCTCCTGTGCAGGCCCTGGCTCTGTGCAAACCTCCGCCCGGACTCTGCTCTACCGCTTCCTTCGTGGGTCTGTGCCGGATCCTCAGTGCGCTCTCCAGGCGGTCAGCGGGAGGTCACGGGAGTCGCTGGTTTGCCTCCTCTCTCAGGAAGTCCTCGCCTGCATTGCTTGGTTTTAATGTTTCAAATGCACGTTCTGCCTAACATTTCCGTTGTTTAAAGTGGGAGGGCAGGGGGACCAGCCGACGGCATGATAGTTACGCTGTAGTCAACTGTGGTTGGAGTCCTGGGTCCAGTGGCTTAAAACTCACGTCGCATGCATGCGTGTATGTGTCCCAAATCCCAAGAGGAGAATGGAGAAGGACTTGTGGTGTCTCCCAAGAGGAGAATGGAGAAGGGCTTGCTTTCTGTCTCTCAGTCTCTGTCTCTCGGGTGTGTGCATGTGTCCTATAGCAAAAACTCTCTCTTAAAAAAAATTGGAAGGCAAAGCCAGCCTCTGTCCCTGTATTCTAGCTGGAGAGAGAAGTCTGCACTGCAGACTCTTTGCATTGCTTAGGAACGCTAGTGACTGGGTTTCGATTTTAAAGATCAGCAAAGAGACAAAGCGTGGATGATTGAATTAAAATTTCAAAACAACTACACAGCACAGGCCAGCCACGGTGGACGGCGGCAGTGCCACACTTCGTGATGCGGAGGCCATGTGGGAAGGTCTGGGGCTCACACCTAGGTCTTCTTGTGCTGGTTGGGTGTACATGCGCGTGTCCGTGACCCTGGCCAGCTGGGACTAGGAGCAGGATCGTGGCATGAGGACTTCGGGGTGCCAGTCTTTCTAGCCTTCTCTGTCCAGAAGAGAAGAGGGCTCAACGCCATAACCCTTTCCTTGTGGAGACACACGGTGGTGAAGCCACGCGCCGAGCTGTCCACGGGGTGCTGGGGTGTCGCATTTTGCCGCCTTCCGTAGTAAGGAGTAACCTCTATTCCTGTGTGAAACTAACAAGTGACAAAGCAGAGGCTCGGGCTGCTGGTGCAGGTTCCTAGGACAGCTCAGGGAAGGGGCGGGCTGTGGGGTGGCTGCCCACGGCGCATCCTCGCCCTGTTGCTCCTGGCCGTAGTGGGGCGGTGGGGCGGGTGAGTGATGGGGGCTGGTGGGCTGCCCCTGTGGGCACCGGGGCAAGGGCTCCTCCACCTCCACCCCTGCTGTGGCACCCGAGCCGCCTCTCTCGAGGTGCTGATCCCGATGGCGGACCAGTGAGGCCCAGGGCTCTGCCCCCGAGGGACAGGTGCTGCTGGCAGGGTGGCCTGGCCATGAGGCCCACACCCTCCATCTGCCTCGCTGGCCCAGCAGAGCCGCAGAACCCCAGCTCTCTGGGCTGTCACAGCTGTGCCCTAAGGAAGGACGCTGGGCAGGCCAGACCACAAGTGGTAGCCCTGTGGCCAGAGCTGGTGTCCACATGTGTGTGCGTGCGTGTGTGCGTGCGTGACCCTCTCCAGAGCCGTGCCCAGCCTTGCTTTGGGAGCCCCTCAGTGGGGCCCGTGCCTGGCAGGATGGCTGGAGCATCAGCCCAGACAGGGCAGCGTGTGGAGGAGACTGGGAGGGCAGTGAGGAAGCCCGGCCAAGGCGCAGCTCTCACGCCAGCATGTGCGTCATCTGTCCTTCCCCGGGAGCGCAGAGTTAGTGGCTGACGCGTGGAGCCTGGACTCACTTCTAACCTGGAATGCGGCCACCCTGACACCCCCACCCCCCACAGGCAGAACAGACTGGCCCTGCCATGCTCAGAAGCCAGCTGGCCTGTCCCGGCATCTTGCAGAGGACCCCACAGGCAGCGGGGTCCGAGGTACTCCAGGGGGAGCGAGGTGGAGACACAGCCTGAGAGTGGGTAGGGGTGGTCGGGGCTGGGGATGGGTGGCAGAAAGAGGGTGGCTGGGAGGATGCCCAGGCAAGCACCTGCTGCAGCTGCCCAGGGCCCATGTGCTGCAGTGCAGGGCAGAGCGACAGAGGCCCAGGCCCTGAGCAGCTTTGGATCCTGCCTGGCTCATTCACTTGTTCACCCAAGGTTGCGTCACAGGCCAGAGAGGCAGAAGGCTCTGGAGGACCTGGCAGGAATGGGCCCTGAGCCTGGCAGGGGCTCCGTGGTACTCAGGCGGGCACAGGCTCGGCCTTTGAGCAGAGCCGCAGGCAGAGGGGGTATCCAGGGCAGGGCAGCAGGCTAGGCCTGCGAGGGGCCGGGGCCAGCAGCCAAGGACAAAAAGAGACCAGACAGCACGGCCTTCCTGGGGCCCTGCAGGAAAGCCAAGGCTCCAGGACTGAAGCCCTCGTTGGTCCGTGTTCATGCCCTCACTCACCCCCACCAGCCCTTCACCACCCAGCCATCCTCCCTTGCATGCAGTGCCTCAAGGCTCAGCCCTCCCAGCTCAGCCCTCGCCCCTCACTCAGCCCTCCCAGCTCAGCCTACACTGTGCTCACTAACTCCTGCAGTAGCTCCCTCTCTTGCTCACTCACTTGTGCCCTCCTTGCTCATGCACTCCCTCCCTCCCTTGCTCACCCCTGTGATCGCTCACCAGGGAAAGGGTCCGTTCTCAGCAGCGGTGTCTGTGAGGCCCACAACTTCACAGTTTTCAGCGACGGCGAAATTGCCCAGCTATTTCTGAGCTCTATGAACGCGGAGCCTGCTGCATCCCGCGAGCCTCGCCCGGGGCCTTGGAGCCCTGTGGAAGCCGCCTCCTGGCTCCCAGCGTGCTGTGTCATTAGAGTGCAGGTGGAGGCTGGTGCCACCCTCAGGACCCAGCTCCTTCCGGTGCCCAGGAGCCAGGCCTGCTGCCCAGACCAAGCTGGGGCGAGGGGGGTGTCTTTGGATGTGGCAGGAGAGTGACAGGCAGTGCCCTGTGACAGGCAGCGAGCACCTGGGAAGACCGGCACAGTGGCCCTGAGCAGGCAGAGGTGCGGAATCACGGTGGCCGTGACTGGGCAGAGGGGCGGGGGCATCCCCAGCCCCATGCCCCGCCCGAGCCCACGGTGCTTCCGGCTGGCTTTGTGGGAGTTGAGACAGCGTCCCAGGTGGCTGTGCAGGAAAGGGTTAAGGAAATGCTGGAAGGATCTAATCTACATGCAGAAGTCTCTCCACCCTTTTGTCCCACAACCAAGGCCTGTGCAGACCAATCAATATTTTATGAAGGCATCTCCTGCGGAGGGCGGGCAGGGAGGGCGGCAGGTGCAGGGGCCTGGCTTCCCGCTGCAGATGGAGAGGGGTCTGCCTGGCCCGGGCTGTCAGAGCCGACTCCTGCTGGGCCAGGGCTCTGCACCCGAAGGAGGCCCTGGGCCCCTAATTCTGGGTGAACTATCCTCTCCAGCCGTGGGCTGACAGAGGATGGGAGGCTTCCTCCCTTCTTCACAACCGCATTGACACTGCACACCATGCACGCGCCCTGACACCACCGCATAGCCATGGGACCTGGCGCTTTTCCCATCCCAACAGGCACAGGGCCTCGCAGCTCCCCTGACCCTTCCTGTGCACCTGCGCCCTGAGGAGGACCCCTGCAACTGTGCCCAGGCCGCCGCGGGGGGGCCTGTCCCAGCCTGTCACTGTGCGGCCCCTCTTCCTGTGCCAGGGTGTCTGGCCTCTTCTGGGCAAGGCCGGCCGGCTCCTGGCGCCAGATGGAAATGCACAGAGCACGCGGCACGCGCTGGCCTCACCCTGAGGAGCAGCTGCAGGGGGAGCAGGGACCATCCTGGGCAGGGGCCTCTCCATGGCGAAGGCGGGGAGGGGTCTCTGCCTGGGGAACACAACTCCTAGGAGGACCCAGCACCTGGGAGCCAGAGGCCCTGGCACATCAGGAAGGGTAGGATCCAGAGCAGGAGGATGGGGAGGCTCTGAGGTGGAGGGAGGCCATGACGAAAGGGGCAGGGGCCCAGGTACTGGGCAGGGAGATGCCTAGGAGGGAGGAGCTGCCACGGAGGGAGGAGCTCTCTGGGAGGGAGGAGCTGCCTGGGAGGGAGGGGCTGCCTGGGAGGGAGGAGCTCTTTGGGAGGGAGGAG
>NW_006160194.1:1900173-1906806 GCF_000334495.1 Tupaia belangeri chinensis | reverse complement strand
AGGGAGGAGCTGCCACGGAGGGAGGAGCTGCCAGGGAGGGAGGAGCTCTCTGGGAGGGAGGAGCTGCCTGGGAGGGAGGGGCTGCCTGGGAGGGAGGAGCTCTCTGGGAGGGAGGAGCTGCCATGGAGGGAGGGGCTGCCTCTGAACAGGGCTACCTCTAAGAGGTGCATTTGCAGAGTTCTCAGCCTGCTGGAGCCCCTGGTCTGCTGGACCCAGGCCTGGGAGAGGTTGTGGGTCAGCATGGTGGCTGGGGCTGGCATTCATCCCCTGGGACTCCTGCAATTGTTTCCTGGGGGGCAATGATCAGGCTGCCCTGGAATTGGGGTCAGGACACCGGGGTTCACACTGGAACTTCCTCGGTTGTGCTGTGAGACCAGGTTAGTCTCCCCAACTGCAGTGCAGGGTCCCACCTGGCTTTATAGACCCTCCTGAGCTAAGAATGGGTTCTGGTTCTAGGGGGCGGGTAGACGTGCAGCCCCTCCCTCCAGGCTCGGACACCCTCACCCCTGAGAAACTGCAGAAGAGCAGTTCTGGGGCTGTGGCAGGAACGGGGTGGGTTGTGGCCAGTGGGATGGGACTGTGGTGGGCGACAGGAACTTACAGATCAGCCCAGCATGGGGCTTCGGGCTGCTGGAAGCTCCAAGTGCTGACCTCAGTGGGAGAGGCTCCCCCAAAGCTTTCTGAGACCCCTCACCCTGCTGACGGCATTCCCGAATAGCAACGACCCAGAGTCACTTACCCGTGCAAATGGCTGGGGAGGGCTGTTGGCCAGGACTCTTCCCTGGGTCTCTCCTGGACCAGACTGGCTCTGTCCTTCGGGGGCAGGGCAGCAGTGGGGGACAGGTCTGCTCAGCCCCACCCCTCCTCACCTCATTTATTCCCTCATTCACCCACTCCTCGGGTGTCCTGGAGCACGGAGCTGGCCACACGCGGCTACTCAGCGGCAGGCGGCCTGTCCAGGTTTCTGGAGGACTCAGGTCCCCCGAGGCCCTTCAGTGACGCTGCACGTTGGCGGCCCTGGCGCATTGCTGCTCTGGGATGTGCCTGATCCAGCATGCTCGCCGCCTTGGCCAGGACTTGTGCTGTGCCTGGTGCAGGCCTGGGGCTCTGGGGCAGGCTCCCGGCGTGGCTGGCTGCACCGTGGCCTGCGGTCCTGGGGTCACGATGGATGCCGAGCTATGGGGAGAGGCTGACGTGCTGAGGACAGAGGCCCTGCCTGGTGCCCAGCACCTGGGAGGGACAGGGACGGGCACTGCCCAGTGCAGGCCTCCGGCGGCCCGGCGCACCAGAACCCATCCTGCCACACCTGGCCAGGCAGGGCGGCCATGCGCTGGCTGTCACAGGCCGACTTAAAAGCAGTCTAGCGGTCACCGTCAGGGCAGTGAGGCTGGGCACTGGCCTTGCGCCCGGGTGCACAGGCAGGGCGGCAGGGCTGCAGGGCTGAGAAGCGAAGGCCACTGCTCGCAGAAAGCCAGCAGCAGTAGTGTCCGCTTGCATCGTGTCGGGGGGGATGAAAGGGCTCGTGCTGAGGACGCGGGTCTTTGTCAGGAGAGAAAGGCCCATCTGCCAGCCGGACCGTCCGGAGGCGCTGAGGCAAGCGTGGTGCAGCGCGGCCTCCCTGCCAATGGCCTGGCTTCCTCACGGGAAGGCGCATCGACAATGCGCCCGGTGTTGTGCACCCCAGAGCGGGGCCTCGGGCACTCACTGTGCTGAGTAGAGCCTGCCTGTCTGCCTGCCTGCGCTGCGCCCAGGACGTGGGCGGCTGTGCATCCATGCGATGGGGGTGTGGCCCCCCTGCTGTGTGCCCGCCGCACCCCTGCGAGTAGGGACCCATCTCATGGACCCTCAGAGACCAGGGCCCTGCCTGCCAGCCCTTCAGAGCGTGTTGGAGCCTGGCATGAGGCCTCTGCCCAAACACCCCGTCCCACACCCCCTGCAGTGGGCAGATGCCTTGTCTCACACCCGCCTGCAGTGGGCATATACCTCGGCCCAACATCCCCCTGCAGTGGACAAATGCCCCGCCCCACACCCCCTGCACTGGCCGCCAGGGTCTCCTCTGGGCTGCCAGTGGGTGGGGTGGGATGGGTTTGGAGCAGGGCCAGTCCTGAGTCTTCACCTCTGCTCCCCGGAAGAGCTGTGCTGCGCACCCCCAGGAGCCGCCCTGCAAACTTGTGCGGGTCCGGGATCTGAGGTGCCACGGCAGAGCCCCTGCCCCACCCTGCTCCGCCCCTCCACTAGGGTCCCCATCCTTAGCTTTGCCCTGGTAAGCAGGACCCACGGAGGCTGCCGGACAGCGAGTGCTGGGCCTGGTGGGTCTGGACACCTGCTGTGGAGAACGCCAGGGTTCGGTGAGGCCATCCCCCCGTAGGTACCTCACTGTCCCAGGTCCTCTCGGCGTGACCCTGGGCAGCCAGGGAATGGGGAGGGTAGGGGGTCGCAGGCAGATTTCATGTGATGCTCTAGCTGGGCCCAGGGAGGCACCTGGCTCCTCCGGCCCTCTTCCCTCCTGCCTGCCGCCCTTGGCGGAGAGCACCACCGCTCGGGCCTGGGAGACGGCTGGGTGTTGGCACTCTGCGCATCCCCGCCGGGAGCCAGGAGCTGCCAGGAGCCTCCGCATGGCCCCTCAGGCACAGCTGTCTGCACAGCGAGGCCGGGAGTGCCGACGTGCGGCTGCCCGGTCAGCACTGAGTGGTTAGAGCCCTGTGCTGAGTGCTCCTCGGGCACCAGGCTAGTCGGGCCGGCGCCTGGGTCTGCAGAGTGCCAGGCACCCGGCAGGCAGCTGACTGGGCTGCAAACCCCTCGCCGCGGCCTCTGTCCTCGTGCCCAGTCAAACGGGGAAGGCCCGGAGAGCGGGCAGGCACATGGCAGGGCGCTCCTGCGGGGCCGCTCCCCACCCCCCGCAGTCCTGGAAGCCATGGTGGGGGGAGTGGCTGAGCCCCATGCAGGCAGGAGCTGAAGGCAGCAGGCAGGAAACAGGCCGAAAGCCACAGGGACCGCCCAGCCCCCACACTAGGACATTACGGAGAAAGGAGCAGGGAAGGGCACAGCCCCTTCTCGTGGCCTGGCCCTGTGGCCACTCCCCTAGTGGCCTGTTCCTCGGGAGCCCCAAGCAGCAGACCTCTGGCCTCTGATGCCCTGCCAGCTCTGAGAGGCTGCCTCCTCCTCCAAAGCGACATCCTGGTGCGTCATGCTGCCACGGCCCCAGCAGCTGAAAGGGCGCGGCAGCCTAGGCTCCATCTGCCCTGGGGCTCACCTCCCACTCCTGCGGGCTGACCGTGCCTCTCAAGGGTGCGTTCCCTGCCTGGGACCCCGGCCAGTGTGCCGGGCAGCTCCCTTTCCTGCTGCAGGCCCAGGCCGGTGCCCTAGCGGGAGCTCTGGGCCCAGCTCCTGTGCTCTGGCTTCATCCCCGGGGCCTCTCTATCCCCGGGGCTGGCCTTGCTGCTCTCTGGGCAGAGGCCGGGCGCACAGGGAGGCCAGCTGGTCGGTGCAACAGCAGGGCAGGGGGGCCCAGAGATGCGCACAGGCAACATGGCGGGCATTCGTGTGTGCTACGTGAGGGCCCGCGTCCTGGGGCAGTGTGAAGGCTGCCATGAGGCCATGTCCCCGTGTCCTGGGGCAGTGTAAAGGCTGTCACGACCCCCTGTTCCCATGTCCTGGGGTGCAGTGTGAAGGGCTTTCATGAGGCCCGTGTACCCATATCCTGGGGGCGCAGTGTGAAGGCTGTCACGAGGCCGTGTCCCCGCGTCCTGGGGTGTAGTTCGAAGGCTCTCACGAGGCCGTGTCCCCACGTCCTGGGGTGCAGTGTGAAGGCTGTCAAGAGGCTGTGTCCCCGCGTCCTGGGGTGCAGTGTGAAGGGCCGTCACGAGGCCCTGCATCCCCATATCCCACAGACCGGCTGACCCCACTCCTGAGCAAATGCCCCAGGCCACCCTTCCCTGGTCCTCAGCTGCAGTAACCAGATTGGGCGGAGGGTGGGAGAGGATGTACCCTGTGGTCTGGGCTGCCTGTCACCGATGCGGGCCGGCCCTGCATGTCTGAACAGCTAGAGCCCCAGGCCAGGTGCTGGAGGACACCTGGCTCCTTCCTCAGTGGGATAGGCCTTCCTGGCTTGGCCTCAGGGTTGCCAAGGTACCTTGTGACCCTGGGCCCGTAGGCATGGCCACACACTGCAGTCACTGAAGGCGGCCAGAGCTTCAGGCCCACATCCGGCCAGGCCTTCCTGGGTGTCCCCTCCTCTCCGGGCACTGTACCCACTTGTCACCACATGCCAGGCATCCTGGGGCCTGGTAGAGGCACGTCCCACTGCCTGGCTGGACTCCCGCCCCTGCCCCCTACTGGCCACCTGGCAGGGACATGTGACCGAGACTTGCCTACTGGTGTCACCAGGATGGGGGCGTGGGCAGCTTCTCTTTCAGGCCACGCGCAGGCCAGTGGAGGCACAGCCTCTGGCCTCCTGGAGGCCTCCTTGCCGGGCAGCAGTGCCAGGGTGGGAGTGCAGGAGCCGGGACCCCCTCTGCTCTGGGTGGCTCGCAGCCAGTCAGCACCCCACTTCCTCCTCACCTACCGCGTCACCATCTGCAGCGTCCTCACTGGATGCATGGGTGCGGTGGGCACCCCTGGTGTCACCTGCCCTGCCCACCCCGCCCACCCCAATGCCTCAGCCTCCAGCAGCACCTCGAGTGCACCTTCTGCTCCAGCTGCCGGGTCAGAGCTGCTCCTGCCTCCTCCCAGCTCCACACCAACGCCTGGGCCCGGTGCTGCAAACAGTTCTCTCCCTGTGGCTGCTGGTACTTCACTCCCTCTCTCTCCAGGGACCCAGGGCTGGCCAGAGAAGGGAAGCGGGCTCTGCCTGAGAGGAGGAGTGCTGGGTGCCCAGGGTCTGCCAGCCCCGCCTGGCTCCGGGCAGCCAAGGTACCAGATGCCCACCTTACCTGCTGGCCGGGAGGGAGCTGCCCTGAGCCGGCCTCCCCGAGCAGCTGACCCAGGCCTGCTTGTGAGCTTCTTGGTAAGCGGGTCGGATGGTGAGTGAGTGAGTACATGATGTCTGAGTGCACGAGTGAGTGTCAGGGAGTGAACGAGTGAGGAAGTGAGCGAGGGACCGTTTGAGTTAGTAGACGGATACGTGAGTGAGCGAGCCAGCGAGTGACTGAGTGAGCGAGTGAGCGGGCGAGCAGCTGCACTGGGCAGTGCTGGGCCTGGCAGGCAGACCCTCTGTCCCCACCCCTTCAGTCTGGAGACCTTGAACAGGGACCCTGGCAGATTGCCAGAGCTGGGAGCTGCTGAGGAGTGGCCGAGGTGTCTGTCCCTCAGAATGACCAGGTCCTGGTCCCTCGTCCAGGCTCAGCTGCACCTCTGCATCAGGGCCTGTGGGAACTGGCCTGGGTGGGGCTCTGCAAGCTGCCCAGTGCCCACAGCAGGATGCAGGATAGGGTGGGTGCTGGCAGCACCCTCGGCTGCCCATCCGCAGGAGGGAGGGAAGTTGGGGTCATCCAGGATGCCCCCCAGCGTCATCAGTCCTCCGTCTGTGGAGCCAGGCAGGGAGGATGACGTCATCAGGAAGTCGCACTTGGCTTACTGGGTGAGGATGCGCTGGGGAGGAGACGGTGGTCCGTCTCCACAGTTCAGCGTCAGCGTCCGGTTCCAGCGTCACACCCGAGCTCAGAGCTCTTCTGAGGGGTCCCTGTGCGCGGGGAGTGGACGCTGTTCATGCCAGGCTCACAGATGCGCTCCGGGAGCAGTGCAGGGGTGACGTGAGGCTGTGTCCACGCAATGGGCTCTTCGAGAGGTTCTAAATGTATCTGTGCAAATCAGTGCACACCTCACAAGCCTGCACAGGTGCAGTCACACAGGACAACACCTGGCACACCCTCACACGCTCTCACAGGCGAATCACACTTTGACCTCTCCCCCGTGCACACCCTCACAGGTGAATCCGCCCCCGGGCGCCCCCTCACACACCCGCACATGTGAATCCCACTCTGACGTCTCCCCCGTGCACACCCTCACACGCTCTCACAGGTGAATCCCACTCTGACGTCTCCCCCGTGCACACCCTCACACGCTCTCACAGGTGAATCCCACTCTGACGTCTCCCCCATGCACACCCTCACACACTCTCACAGGTGAATCCCACTCTGACGTCTCCCCCATGCACACCCTCACACACTCTCACAGGTGTATCCCACTCTGACGTCTCCCCCGTGCACACCCTCACACACTCTCACAGGTGAATCCCACTCTGACGTCTCCCCCGTGCACACCCTCACACACTCTCACAGGTGAATCCCACTCTGACGTCTCCCCCGTGCACACCCTCACACACTCTCACAGGTGAATCCCACTCTGACGTCTCCCCCGTGCACACCCTCACACACTCTCACAGGTGTAATCCCACTCTGATGTCTCCCCTGTGCACACCCTCACACGCTCTCACAGGTGAATCCCACTCTGACGTCTCCCCCGTGCACACCCTCACAGGTGAATCCCACTCTGACGTCTCCCCCGTGCACACCCTCACACACTCTCACAGGTGAATCCCACTCTGACGTCTCCCCCGTGCACACCCTCACACACCCTCACAGGTGAATCCCACTCTGACGTCTCCCCCGCGCACACCCTCACACCCCCACACAG
>NW_006160194.1:1893784-1898099 GCF_000334495.1 Tupaia belangeri chinensis | reverse complement strand
GTCTCCCCTGTGCACACCCTCACACGCTCTCACAGGTGAATCACACTCTGACGTCTCCCCCGTGCACACCCTCACACGCTCTCACAGGTGTAATCCCACTCTGACGTCTCCCCCGTGCACACCCTCACACGCTCTCACAGGTGCAGTCGCACTCTGATGTCTCCCCTGTGCACACCCTCACACGCTCTAACAGGTGAATCCCACTCTGACGTCTCCCCCGTGCACACCCTCACACGCTCTCACAGGTGAATCCCACTCTGACGTCTCCCCCGTGCACACCCTCACACGCTCTCACAGGTGTAATCCCACTCTGACGTCTCCCCCGTGCACACCCTCACACGCTCTCACAGTTGCAGTCGCACTCTGATGTCTCCCCTGTGCACACCCTCACACGCTCTAACAGGTGAATCCCACTCTGACGTCTCCCCCATGCACACCCTCACACGCTCTCACAGGTGCAATTGCACTCTGACGTCTCCCCTGTGCACATTCTCACGGTTTCACAGATGCAATCGCACTTCGATTTGTCCCTCTGTGCACACCCAAGCACCCACGTTCACCTGTCTTTTTGCTGGAACTCTGGGCGGAGAGTGCCCTGAGGCTGGGAGAGCCAGCTGCTGGGGTGTGCTGGCCATGGGCAGAGACCCCGCAAGGCTCCGAGGATAGAGCAGCTTAGCCCTAGGCCACAGCAGCGTCTGGGCAGCTCTGGTCCAGTGTGGAGGAAAGGTGGGCCAGCACCTCCCTCTGGCCTGGCGCTCTGCACTGCACCAGTGCTGGGATGCCATGGCTCTCATGGGGGAGGGTTGGCATCCTGCTGTGGCACCCAACCCTCCCGTCCCCCCACCAGCTGTGGGTAGGGGAGCGTTAACCCATCCCAGAACACATGCTCTTTAATATCCTGTGTGAGCCCTTAAATCTTCAAATAGCACTTCCTGGGGGCTGAAAATGGCGCTCTGGGTGACTCGCAGGCTGTGACAACTCCGGGCGGGTGTCAGGCTGTGAGGGACCGAAGTCAAGTAGGAGCTGAGGTTCTGGGTGGCCCAGCCCCCACTTGGTCTCTTCTCCCTCCACTGTCTGAGGGCCCTTCCAGGCTGTGCTCCCGGCAGCAGCCCCAGGGGCTTCCTGTACAGCTGCCATCTGTCCCTGCCCAGAGCCTTCAATGACTTGGGGCTGTCCCTGCCACCCACGCGGAGGCTTCTTGTCTATGGTCACAGGTTCCTCTCAGCTCCTGAGATGCCCCCAGGAGCCCTAGGGCTGGGCAGAGGAGCCCTCACCTCACCCATCCCTTCCTGCCTCTCTGCTCAGCACCACCCGCGGGCTCTGCAGACGGCTGCCCTCCGTGGGTGGCATGTGGCTGCCTAGGCTGGGCTGGGCTGGACCTGGGGCCGGCCCATCGCCTCAGCCAGGCACATCTGACCTGCAGGAACTGCCCAATTCTCAGGAATCTGGGGAGAAACCCACGCCCTGTGCCAGAACCAGGAAGCCCGGGGGCCAGAATGCTCCGTCAGGAATTGCTCAGGTTGTGCACCCCAGCCTCGTGTGTGGGAGGCCCAGGGGCAGACAGAGCTGTGGCAGCACCAGGCTGTGCCCATCTGACCATGGCAGGGCCCAGCTTTCCGGCAGCAGAGCCATAGGCCTCACTAGACAGTGGCTGGGGCTGGTGTGCACGGAAAGCCAGGAAGGTAGACAGTGACAAGGGCACGGAGTATGGGGGGATAGGGCAAGTCAGGGCTGGCAGTCCCCGGAGGGACAAGGACGCAGAGCTGCCTCCTCCTCAGGAGCAGGGCCCTGGGTCTGGACCTTCCTGTGTGAGCTTTGAATTAACAGGCGCCTGGAGCCGGGGCCGGGGAGGGCAGGTCGCCTTCATCATGAGATGACCCCCAGGAAGGGCTGAGGAAGGACCGAGTGGGGGAAGCCACCCTCCCCTCCACGCTCTGTCGTGGCCCCTGGCTGTGTGCATCCTGGCCATGCCCGGCTGCTGGGACCCTCGCCACCTGACACTGCTGTCCACACTGAGCCAGCACCGCTGCCTCTGGTGCTCACCCTGTGCGTACGCCATGTCCCTTTGCCAGACCCGGGACGGGCTTCGAGGAGGAGGGTCTCAAACTCTCAGGGCTCCTCCCAGGCCCCCAGGGGAACGGGGACGCTGAGGGTGTGAATCTAAGCAGGGGCTGCCCCTGGGCCTCCCAGGACTCCCTTGACCACTGCACCCCATTAAAATTTCTCAGCAGAACCCCACGGGAGGCCGCGGCCACGCTGTTACATTTTGAGTCGGTCCGGGTGTGCCTGTGGGGGCGGGCGTGCCCACAGCAGACAGGACCTTTCTAGGAGTGTTCACGGAGGACACTTTCCCCTGGTTTGGAAGGCCCGCCCTGCCGTGAAGGCTCTGTGACACTGGGCGTGGCGCCCTGGGGAGGCTCTGCAGTGACACTGGGCGTGGCGCCCTGGGGAGGCTCTGTGTGACCTGGCACTAGGCGTGGTGCCCTGGGGAGACCCGGTCCCCTGTGTCTGCACTGGGTTCAGCCTCCAGGTAGACCTTCCTTCTTTCCACTGTGGATTGTTGGGGTGCCTTTATCAACACCAACCTACAGTGGGAGCGTCTGTTTTTGGACTCTTTTTGCCCCATCGAGCAGTTTGTTCTCACACCCAAAGGCACTGTCACTCCTAACGCCGGACAGGAAGTTGGAAATGGAGGTCCCGCCCTCCAACTCTGCTCTGCTTTTCCAGGATTTCTCGTTCCAGTCTTGGCCTTTTGATTTCCAAATAAATCTTAAAGTCAACCAGACCATTCCTACAAAAACGCCTTCCGGGCCTTCGGCTGGGGACCGGCGGGCTGTCCGGGAGGAATGGCCTTCAAGGGCGGCGGCCCCTCTCTCCAGACTGGGCCGGGCCGTCCATTTCCGTGTCCTGTACGTTCTCGCTTAAGGACTTCTTGAAAAAGTGTTTTTTTTTTTATTTACAAAAGTAGGAAAAAGCTGGTTCACAACAGAGAGGCCTTACATAACTCGTGGCAAATCCCTGGCCCGCTTCATTCTTCATGTCACCGTAAACGAAGTCGTGCACGCGTCCTCCATGTTCGCCAGACGTGCTGGAACAGCTGGTTTCTCCAGACAGATGTTGACTTCTGCATCTGTGAAATGCAACGATTAGTTGCAGTTGTTTTTTCCTAAATTCTTAGACATTTCCTATGGGGAAGTCATGCTGGCTGCCAGTGAGTTCCGCCCGCTCCCTTCTCTGCAGTCAGGCGTTTGCCGTTTCCCGGCCTCAGGCAGGCTGGGCCCCAGCGCTGCGGGAGGGGAGGGCACCCCGGCTCTCCACAGGGGCTTGCACTTCGCTGTCCGGAGGCCGCGCGCCATTGCCGAGTTGAGCAGAGGAGGTTGCAGGGGGTTGCAGACGTGTACCCTGCGCTCGGCTGCCAGGGCTTCCATCTTATTCTCAGTGCGTGTCGGATTTTGCAAGCTGCCCCCTCCATTCTGCTGAGATGATCACAGAATTTTCCCGTTGCAAGAGCCAAGAGGTAACAGGGACGGGTTTTAATTATAAACCAAATCTTCATTCCTGGAATAAATGCCGCTTAATCACGATGCTCTCTTTAAAACTATCTGCTTGGCTGTATTTTTCTGACATATTAAGACTCGAATATCTCCGAGCATAAAGATACTGGTCTCTGTCAGAGGTTGACGTTTTGTCACGCTGGGCGCAGCTCTGCTGTCTCTGTCACTCGTTTCTGCCCGTGCTGTGGCTCTCTGCCTTCTCGGGGTTGGGCTGCCCTCACCTTCCTGGCTCCTTAAGGTGGTAAGTCCTGGGAAACTTCGGCACGGGACCTGTGCCTCCCTACCTCCGAGCACGTGGAGTAGACGGCAGGAGCCTGACGCTTTGTCCTAGCCCAGGGCTCTTTCCGAAGGGCCTGGGGTCAGACCTGCTCCGGTCCTCCGGTAACAGGACGCTCCCCTGCCCCAGCCCTGGTGCAGCTCCGCATGGTGCCCAGTAAGCCTTCCCGTCTCCGTTGGGGTATAACAGACACTCTTGTTGATTTCTTTCTGGAACGGTGACTTGAGCTTTTTTTTCCCAATCAGGAACCCATCTATAATCTACAAGCCCCTGCTCCCAGGTGCGCCGCCTCTTTGGGCCGGATCGATTGCACACAGTGTGTCCGGCTCTCACGGCCAATGACCAGAGCCCCCGTCCCTGAGCACCTGACACAGCTCCTTGTTCTCCCCTCCGCCACCCAAGTGCGCTCGAGTACACCACGTCATAATTTCTGCAGGGCCGGTTATTTCCATCCCCCTCTGGACACCAGCTGGGGCCCAGCGGT
>NW_006160194.1:1882404-1892700 GCF_000334495.1 Tupaia belangeri chinensis | reverse complement strand
GCCCCTGGCTGCCTGGAGTTGGCATCGGATGCCACAGGTGACGGGCTCCATCAGAAAGAGCGCCCCACTTCAGGTAGCCATGCTGCTCACCAGGGCTTCTACACCCCCCTCACGTGTAGTCATTTGCCAGAGTGGCTCACACTGCCACCAGCACTGTTCTGTCACGAGGGGACAGGTGGGTGGCCAGACGAGGTGTGTGGGTGGCGCCCAGGACTTCCAGCCCTGCAGGGTTGGGGTGCACCCCGCACTGGGTGTGCTTGCTGGTGTGGAGGCTCCCAAACCCACTGCTCTGAGTTCCCCTGCTTTTTGGTTTTAAGTTTTGTTATAGGGCATGTGCACTTGCCAGAGAGAGAGGGGCAGAGAGGGAAAGTGAGAGATCTCTCTCCGAGGGCGTGGCCAGAGGGGATGGCCACAGTGCAGTCCCATCTCCTCCACTCTCTTCTTGGGATTTTGGGCATGCACACACACGTGCCTGGTGCCATTTTCAAGCTGCCCTGTCCAGGACTTGAACTGCACCATCAGCCGTGTGGGATCTAGCCATCTTAACCTCCACGCCACCCGCCAGCCCTGTTCCTGACTCACTTCCAGCCCTCTTCCTGCCCAGAGGTGGGGAGTAGGAAGGGAGGGGTGAGGCTGAAAGTTCCACGCTCCATCCAAGCCCTGGTGTCAACCTCAGTCTAGGGGCCAGCAGCCGCCAGGCTCCTCATTAGCATAACAAAGACCTCTGTCACCCCAGAGATGCCCAGGGTTTTAGGAGCTGGTGCCAGGAGCCAGGGAGGGAATGGTTAGGCTCTGCGGGTCGCCCTGTCACAGCTGCTCAGCTCTGCCTCTGTACCATGAAAGCAGCAGCAGGCACAGCCGAGGTGAAGGAGCTGCTGTGCCCCGCAAAGCACAAGGCTGGCTGGAGGGATGTCCGCCAGCCCCGACTTAGGCCGCTGGTTTACACCCCGCCTTCTGCAGTGTAAGCGTTTGGAGCTGTAAATCCCCTCTGCGTGTTTAGCTGAGTCCCGCACGCTTCATTGGTAGTGTTACTGTCCTGCTTACATCTCTGATTTCCTGTGCTCTTTTTGGCCCGGGGGCTCCTTCTGAAGAGCGTGATTTAAGGTACAAGTATTTGGGGGCTCTCACGATGTACTACTGTTAGCTATTTCTAGTCGTATTGTGCTAAGTGCTTGCGGCCAGAGACCTCACTGCATGCTTCCCCTTTGCTCCCATTGCGCTCCGTTAGCTGGTGCTCCAGGCTGGCCTGGCCGGCGCCTGCGCAGTGGCCCTCGGGAGGGGCGTTCTCCAGTTCCCGAGGGCTGGGAGTGGTCCATGGCCCCGTGCCTGTGCCCTGCCTGCCCACCACTGTCCTGCCGCCGCTCGTAGTCATTTCTCAGAGAGGGTAACGTCTGCTTCGGAGTGTGCAGTTACCCCTCTAGGTTTTCTTTAAAGCTTATTCATGCATTTCTTTATTGAGAGAGAGCAGCAGAGACAGGCACCCGCAATGGGGCTTCACGGCGTGGGCCACCCCGCGTCAGCCCACTGGACCGCAGCTGTGCACCTGCCTGTCGGCTGGGCCGGGGCAGGAGCCCAGGACCCTCCCGTGCGGGTCCAGCGCGTTACCCTCGGCCCCACCGCTTTACTTCAGCTGGGGTTTATTTGCCTTTTGTGTTTTGAAACTACTGTTGGATCTGTACACACACACATGCACACACGTGCACACACATGCATGAGTGCATACACACACGCACGCAAACACGCACACACACACACTCACACATGCACACACACACGACTGTCGCCTGCCGCCCGCCGCCTCTTAGGGTTGTTCTTGTCTGCAACTCGATACAGTAAATACTCCCTAAGGCCCCGGCTGCCTGGACATTCTTGGGGCTTCTGCTCCCAGGTTAGCATTTCTCGTCTTTCCCTTTCAACCTGGGTCTGTCTTTCCAGGGCTCTGGACAGCGCGCAGCGGAGACTTCCCTTTTTTCTTTCTTTGTTTTTGTCTGTTTGTTTTTACTGTCTGCCAGTCTCTGCCTTTTTATTGGAATGCTAGCCGGCCTCCCTCCAAAGCCCTCGGGACTTGGCTGGACGTCAGGCTGTCATCTTGCCCCTCCGGTCCGGTCCGGTCCGGTCCGGTCCGGCCTGTCTTGTCCTGCTCACTCCCAGGCCCTCCTTTCCTGCCACCTCTTCTCCCACAGACCGTCTCTACACTGTGGGTAGCACCCTTGCCGTCCTGTCACCTCTGCTGTCACTGCCGTGTACTAGGCTTCTGCGTTTTTGCTAACCCTACAACACGAGTCCGCTTTAAGCAGTTGCAGTGTAAAGAAGTTGGGAGAGGAGGCCATCTGCTGTATTCACCTGTGCCTTCGCCATCTTCGCTCCTCCTCTTCCTTACTACAGACGGCGACCCCCTTTGCTGTTGCCTGGCTCAGGTACGTCCCCCAGAGGTCACACGCTGGGATGTACTGCCTAGGGTGACAGCATTAGGACGTGGGACCTGTAAGAGGTGACCGGGCTGTAAGGACAGAGCCAGTATCCCGGGGTGAGTCGTTGCCGCAGGAAAGGGCACCTGACAGAGGGCAAGTTCAGCCCGGCTTCCCCTCTGTGGCTCACGCGCCCGCTTGCCCTTCTGCTCTGTGACATGGATGACCCCACCAGGTGTGACCCTTCACTCTTAGGCTTTCCCAGTCTCCAGCACTGCGAGCCAGATAAACTTCTTTTCTTCATAAATTACCCAACTGTTACAGCAGCAGAAAGCAGATGAAGACAGTGCTAGACCCTGTAGGGACGCGTCCGGAGAGAGGCCCTGAGGTGTGGGGACGTCCTCTGAGGAACACCACCTGTCCCTGTGGGCTGTGGCAGGACCTTGCAGCTTGTCCTTTCCTGGACCCTTGGGGCAGGCAGAGCAAAGGGTAGTTTGCTAGGGGCCTTCCAACAGACACCTCTGACGGAAGTCAGGAAACATCCTGATCCCAGTTAGCAAGGCCCAACCCCTGCCCTGCCTCTGTGAGACCCCTTAGCCTTCTCCGGGCGTGCTGGTGCCCGATGGCGAGATTCTTTAGCCTTGTCAACACCCCTTCTATGTTCTGAAGATGTACCCTCTCACACCTGCAGCATGGCTTCCCTCCGCTAGAAAAGAAGTTAAATGGGGCCCTCCTTGATGTGACTATCGAGGGGTACACCCGCCTAGGACAACCAAGGCCTTGTAGATCTGTTACCCGCTCTTGCTGTCTGTGCCATGTCAGCGTCTCGACGGAAGGTCACGGAATGCAGTACGCAGTGCCGCTTCGCCCTGCAAAGGCAGCCAGTTGGTCAGGGCTGCCTGGGCTTAGGCCGCCTATGTCCACTGCTACCCCATCTCTCTGTCTCTGTCTTTCAGCCCGGGGCAGATGCCAACAATATCCCATCAACCGTAACAACTTTATTTTTAATGGCCTTTTCGATAGAGTATGTGTGCTTACTGGGGATGACAGCAAGAGGGAAGGCGAGGCACCCCCAGGAGGATGGCCACACCACAATCCCTTCTCCTCTCCTCTCCTCTCCTCTCCTCTCCTCTCCAGATTTCGGGCATGCACACACATGTGCCCGGTGTGGTCCTCATGCTGTTGGGTCTGGTACTAGAACCCGGTCGGCCCTGTGGAAGTCTAGTGCCTCATCCATCATGCCGCCCGTTGACCCAGCATGACAACTTCTTTTAGCATTTGGTATGATGCGGATCCACCAGGGGTGAATCTCCTCAATTCATCTGCAAATATCTTTCTGTTGCCTCTACTTGTGACAGATAGTTTCTGTGGGAATAGAATTCTGGGTTTTCTTTGTTTCTTTAAGCACCGAAAGACGCTGACCCGTTGTGCTTGGCCTCCACCGTTTCTGAAGAGAAGGCCATGAGAGCTTCGCATCCTCGCTCGAGTGTCGGAATGGTGTCGCAGGCCCTCCCAGCTCATCTCGGGATCGACTCTTCACCTCGGTTTTCAGTTCTCTGACTGTAGTACCTCTATGTGAGATTTCTTTCCATTTATTCTGCTTGAAATTTTCTAAGCTCCTTAAATCCATAAAGTGAGTTTTTCCATTGGTTTTTGGAATCCTTCTTATTATTTTATTTTCTTCTTTAAACCAATTCTCCTTTGCTGCCCTTCCTGGACTCCAGTCTCGCTTACCCTAAACTGGCTATGTCGTCCATCGCGTCGGTAAGGGTCTGCTCATTAAAACGACTTTAATGCCTATTCTACAGATGGAATCATTTATTTATTTATTTATTTTTAAATAAAGCCTTGTTGCTTTTTAAGAACTTTTTTCTTTTTTTTGGTCAGAGGGTACATGAATTTGCTAGAGAGGGGGGAGAGGAAGAAGCCAGATGAAAGCAGCCCAGAGGGGCATGGTCGTTTCTCCTCTCTCGTTCCGTCCCTCAGGATTTGGGCAAGGATGCACATGCACGTTGAGCCCCGTAGACTCAGTCCACGTGGTCAGTATGGAGTCTGGCCCCCTTAACGACCAGGCCATCAGTCGGCCCCAGACTAGGTAATGCGGATCTTCAAGTTCACTTCAATTTGCTTTTCCCAGGCCAGCAGATGACATGGTAGTTAAGATACTGGATCCCACATGGCTAACTCTGTGGTTCAAGTCCCAGACTTGGCAGCTTGAAAGCCACACCAGATGCACCTGCGTGTGTGCCCAAAATCCCAACGGGAGAATGGAGGTGAAGGGATTATGGCATGGCCACCCTCCCCAGGGCAGTGATTGCTCACTTTCCCTTTCTCTGTCTTTCTCCAGCAAGCTTGTGTGTTCTTTGGCAAAAATATTTAAAAAAAAAAAAAAGTTTTTATTTTTCCTTTTCTTTTCTGGTATATTCACCAGTAAATTTCTCACTTCAACTCCTGTATGTTTTAGCTTTAGAATTTCCGCTTGACTTTTTCACATATTTTCACTTTCCTGCTAGTATTTCTCATCTGGGGAGTCACTATGTCTATATTTCTTTTCAAGTCTTTGAGTGCGTCTGTCACTGCTCCTGTTACGGCTCCCAACATCGGTGTCATTTTGGATTGTTCCACTGGTTTAGCATTCTCGTCATTATTCTAGGAATGTTGCGTTTGGCCTGGACATTGTGCTCGGTAGGTTGCGGGGCGTCTGGACTCTTATGAAGTATGCTGATACTTCTTCTTGAAAGTGATCAACTTTGCCACACGTACCCTTCGCTCGGTTTCTCCTACAGTGGCCCCAGCTGCAGTTCCTGCTCACCTGGTACAGCCTTCAAGCTGCGGTCTGTGCCAGGCCTCTGGGAACCCATGCTGGGGTGTGGCTGTCAGCCAGAAATGCCAGCAGAGCTTCTGTGCAGACTGACTTCCTAGTCTGTGCCCCTCTGTTTTCTGGAGTCTCCCTTCATTTCTAGCTGCTCTAGAAGCTCCAAACCCTTTTCTCTGATCCCTCAAGCAGTTTCCTGCTTGCATTGTTAGCTGCTGCGCTTCATAAGGACTGAGGCTTTCTCTGTGGCAAAAGATTATGTAAGTGTGGATCTCAGCTAGGTCGGCTCACTCCTTCAAGGGCTATCTCTTCCCCTTCGGCTTGCTTTCGGCTTCCTCTGCTAGCTCCAATTAGTTGTGTGTGCGTGTTCGACGTTTTGTCTAAGTTTGTATTTGTTATCTGTAGGTATAGCGGCCAGTTTAGCAGGACTGTAGCCATGAAATTAAGAAGGGCCTCTAAGGAGAGCAACGAAACCGAGTGCTGAGTCATGGGCGGGTGGGTGTCCTGTTTGAGGAATGGTCAGATGAGGGACCAGGGGTGGGATTTGAAGGAACTGGGATAATTACTCGGGGGGAAACAATCGACTCGGATTAGTTGCAGTGAGGAGCGATTTTCCGTGCTTGTACCCGTACTGTAAACTCGGAGGACGCGCTGCACTCTCAGACAGGCGGTGCTTACTGTCCTCCGTCACTGGCTTCAGAGTGGACTCCCACTCCAGCCTCCACTTCGTCTTTCACTGACGGCCAGATGAAGCGTCTAGACCCCATTTGGCCTTCAGCGGAAGGGTGGTCTGATACACGCTCCTTCCGATGTGTTTTCCTTTTTCTTTCTTTCTATCATTCTTTCTTTCGTTCTTTTGTAGAAGCAAGAAATCTATTGTTATTTTTTTGATTAATAAATCATAAAGTTGGTCCTGACACTCTCCTTCTCTGTATTCCGCCATTTGCCAGTACAGAAGTTTTTAAGCCAGACTGAGGGGTTCTAATGTTTTTATTGCAGATAGTACTCAACCTGAAGGTACGAGTGGCAACGTATGAAGTTTGCAGTTCTCTGATTATAGCATGGTTGAGTACTTGGAAATAATTTTTGATGATTTGTACTCTTTCATCCTGTATTTGCCAGTATTTGAGTGATGAAAGTGTCTTTGCTGATAAATGGTAAGAGATCTGTCCTTGTGCATATTTCTTGCAAATATTTTCACAATTTATTAGTTTCTATTCAGTTTCGTTTAGTGTTTTTGGTACACCAAGTAGTTAAATAGCTACACGAACAGTGCTTTTATGCTTCTCAGAGCCCTTACCATTTACTAAGTGCTTCTGTTAAACATGTACCTTTCAATCTCCCGCGTAGCATTTCCGTATTTCTTCAAATGACGTGTCGCTGCATATCCGTGTATTATGAGCTGGACAGCACGCTGTGATAGCAATCCATTCCTCTCTCATGTTAAGTAATTGCATTAATTCCATCATCTTCCCTTTCCCATGTTGAATTTTCAGAATGTCAATTGAACATGCAACTGAATTTCATTTGCTGGCATTTCATTTCGGACTTGGCATGACTTACAGTGGGAGCAAACTTTCTTAAAGGACGTGCCCAGGTCAGCACCACCAAGAGCTGCTTTCAGAAATGCAGGTTTCTTTACTTGGACAAATAAAACAGGAAATACAGCTCTTCCGGATGTTTCAAAAGCAGACATGTTAATATTAATGCTTTTTTTTGAGAGGGATTTCCCTATAGGGCACGTGCACTCGCCAGACAGAGAGAGACATAGAGACAGAAAGCGAGAAATCACCCCCCAGGGGGGATGGCCACGCTGCAATCCCTTCTCCTCCATTCTCCTCTCGGGATCTTGGGCACGCATGCACACGCGCCCGGCGTGAGTTCTAAGCCACCGGGTCCGGGACGCGAACTGCGGTCAACTACGTGGGAATCCAGCGACAGGGACATAGCCATTACGCTAACTGCTGGTTCCCTTGATATTAATTCTTGAAAGCACTCAAGGTTTTCCTTATTCTCCCCCCCTCCCCAGGTTTTGTCTATAGGGTGCATGCACTCACCAGAGAGAGATGGGCGGGAGGGGAGTGAGGAGTCAGTCCCTAGCAGAGATGGCCACGCCACCGTCCCTGCCCCCCACCCTCCCCTCAGGAGTCTGGGTGTGCATGCACATGCCTACAGTGATTTTCGGGCTCACTGGGCTGGAGCCCCGACCGCGGTCTTCATTTTAACCACCGCACTGCCCGCTGCCCCATTAAGCAAGCGACTTTGATTGCTGTCAGTTTCGCAGAATGCACCCTTGCGTTAAAAATACCGAATTCAAACAACTGCACCGTTTGAGCATTGGATCTGGTGGCTTGAAAAACACAGCAGGTGCATGTGCGTGTGCCAAAACCCCGAAAGGAAGGAGAGATGGAGGAGAAGGGACAGCAGAGTGACCGTCTCCCAGTGGGGGTGCCTCCTCGCCTTCCTGTCTCTGTCTCTCTCTGGAGAGTGTACAGACTCTCTGGCAAAATAAAATAAACTAAAAGCCTTTTGATAGGTAAAAATTGTTTTATTTAATTAGTCCAGCTGATCCTTATTTTAGTGGTTAGTGTTTTGTGTTTTCTGTTCTAAAACTGCCTACAGTAAGGGCACAATGGTGGGCTCCTGTGTTCTCTAAAAAATGTTGGTGGCCATTCACGTTTAAATCTGGAGCTAGTTTTTACAATTTTTATTTATCTTTGTAGGTTTTTGCCATGGGGCACGTGTGCTTGCTAGAGAGAAGCAGAGGAAGACAGAGAGGGGAAACGAGAAATCCTCCTGGGGGTGACCGTTTTGTAACCCCTCTCTGCTCTCCTCTCCAGATTTTGGGCACACACACATTTGGCGTGATTTCTAAGCTGCCTGGTCCAGGTCTCGGATGCCAGTCAGCCATGTGGGAACCCAGCACCTTAACCACCCTGCCACCTGCTGACTTCTGTGTCCCTGCCCTTCGCAAGCCTCACAGCGCACACGTGCATGCTGAAGACAGGGCGTCCTCACCAAAGTGCCTGCAGGGGCGGGAGGCCGCACAGTGCGAAAGCGTGAAGCTCTGCAAGCCCGACCCGTGGGAAGCCTCCGGGTTCGTGTCCGGAGGCCTCCCTGAGTGCCCGGCCCAGGGCTGGCCGGCGCTGGCTCACAGCTTTGCTCTTGCTTTCTCTGCCACCGTGGCAGACGTAGGTACGGGGCTTGAACAGGTAATGCCGACTTCGTCTGGCTCACTGTAAACTTCGTGAGGTGGCGGGGACTTCCTGCTCGGCGCCATCTGAGGTGGGCTAACAAGTGCGGTGTTAGGCGCCTCCGATCATGGTCACCTTATCTTCAGAAGAGACTGGCAAGTTGTCCTAATTTATAAATTCCTGAAACAGCCCGTGATTTGGGGTAGCCGTGCCTTAAGAGCGCGTCGCATTTCCCAGCGCCCGAGTCTGGAGCATCCTGTGGCATCGCTCTTCTTCTGTTTTAAGCTTGTCCTTCTGGAAGTAGCTCTGCCGCGTGGCCCTTCGACTGCTGCTCTGGGAGCTCTGTCTTCAGACCTGCGGGCACCCAGCGCCGCAGCAGCCCCTCCCCAATCTTAGGGTCTCGTGCTTTCTTTTCAGATTTCAAACTTTGATTTCTACTTCTTATCCCATCTCATTCTCTTGTAGTAACTAGAAGACTCAAGAGTTTGGTCTGCTGCGCTGGGTTTTTCAGACAGCTCTTTAGCTCTTAGCTCTTAACTAGCAATTCTTTCTCCCCCTCCCCCCCTTTTTTTTTCTAATTTAAGATTTCTGCTATTATCTGCTCAACTTTATTCTACCTTGGAACTGCTTTTTAAAAACTCATTGACTTGGGGGGGACCAGCAGTTGGCATAATGGTTATGTCGCTGGACTCCCATGTAGTCGACTGCAGTTCGAGTCCCGGACCCAGTGGCTTAAACTCACGCCGGGCACGTGTGCGTGTGTGCCCAAGATCCCGAGAGGAGAATGGAGGAGAAGGGATTGCAGTGTGGCCATCCCCCCTGGGAGGTGATTTCTTGCTTTCTGTCTCTATGTCTCTCTCTGTCTTCCTGGCGAGCGCACGCGCCATATAGCAAAAACCTTTCCAAAAATAAAGTAAATAAATAAACTCATTGCCTTGAAAGTTTTGATCTTTTTTTTTCTTGATAATGAAAGCATTTGAAGGTATGACTTCATCTTTGAGAATGGTTTTGTAGAAATTCGTTTGCTAGCAATTTCATTATTTTCCTGTGCCTTGGAGTTTAATTGTCTCAGATATTTACAGGAGCACCTTGGTAGGGCTCACCCTGCCACAGCGGCCCTTTCCCGGCCCTCCAGCCCCTCTGCACAGGCACCTGGGCACACCGGTGCTCCTTGGGCTGACCAGAAGCTGGACCGTGGTCACCATGTGCTTCCTGCACCGCAGGCACTGTTTGGAAGAGTCACAGTACATCCTGGATGCAAGGCCTTTGCCAAATCCATGCCATGGGTAGCATTTCCCATTCTGGGGTCTGCTGCTTCCCGCTCTCCAAGTGGTCATTTGTGGCCAAATGGGAAGACACACTAGTATAATATAAGATTTGAGTGGCTTTTTTGGTAAGAAACCAAATAATAATGGATATAATTACTAAATAATGGATACAATCCACTAAATAAGTAATCAGACCTTTTTTTGGAGAGGTAGACTTTTCAGATTAAGTATCGTCTATCAACTTTGATAAATTGTGTTTTGCATAAAGCATAAGGATTTGTCCATGTAACCCAAATTATCATGTTTATTAACTTAAAATTATTTATAATACTTGCCATTATTTTTAAGAACTTTTTATTTCTTAAATTATATATACACATATATCTGTATAATTTTTCAACTGCTGGAGGGCTCGTGCATTGTCAGAGACAGAGACAGAGAAAGAAGGAGAGGAAAAGAGCACCCACAGGCTGCGCCCCCACCCGGCTTGTCGGGACGGCAGGTGCGCGCCCCCACACCAGCTTGTCCGGGATGGCAGGTGCCCCCCTACACCAGCTTGTCCGGGATGGCAGGTGGCCCCCCCCACCCGCTCGTCCCGGAGGGGAGGGGAG
>NW_006160194.1:1879972-1882074 GCF_000334495.1 Tupaia belangeri chinensis | reverse complement strand
GCAGCTGCCCCCCCGCACCGGCTTGTCCGGGACGGCAGGTGCGCACCCCCATACCCAGCTTGTCCAGGTGGCCGGGCACTGATCTCAGACGGCCGTGTGGCCTCAGCCTACCAGGCAGCAGGTCTAGCACACACTCCATGGCTGGGCTATGACTTCGTCCTCACTGAATAGAGGAAGTCAGGCCAGCCAGCAGCTTGGTGATTGAGGTAGCCGGGTCCCACATGGCCAGCTGCACGGTCTGAGTCCCAGACCCCAGCTTGAAAAGCATGCTAGGTGTGTACATGTGTGCCCCAAATCCTGGGGGAGGATGGGGGAGAAAGGCCTGCAGCCTAGCCATTCCCCTGGGAGGGGTTTCTCACTTCCCCTCTCTCTCTGTTTCTTCAGTGAGTGCACATGCCCTATAGCAAATTTTAAATATAAATAAAATACGGAGTAGACTTTAATTAGCTTACTCTGTCTGAGACAGAGTTATTTCGGCGGTCTCCACTGTGGTCCTCCTCCCCAGCTCCGTTAGCTGGAACGCCGGGGCGAGCCCACACGTTTCCGGCTGGGATCCGCGTCCAGGCCTTCCAGGCGGCTCCCGTGGCACCGCGGTGCTGCAGCTGGCCCTGGCGGTCTCTTAGAGAACCTGTGTCGGCTTCGGGGATTCTGCTCCTCCACTCACAAATGCGCCGAAGCCCGCGGCCTCCTCCCACCCGACAGTCTTCTGGTCTCCTTATCCCGGGCACCCAGGCTTCCTTTTTCTTGCTTTTTCTTTTTTGTTGTTGTTTGTTTGAGATTTTTTGTTTGGGGCACCCGGGCTCACTGGAGATAGAAAGTGAGAAATACCCCCAGGGGATGGCCACATTGCAAATCCCTCCTCCGTTCTCCTCCTGGGATTGTGGGCATGCAAATGCATGTGCCCGGTGTGAGTTTCAAGCCACTGGGTCCAGGACTCGAAGTGGGGTTGACCACGTAGGAGTCTAGCGCCTTAACCACTATGCCACCGCTGGCCCCCCAGGCTTTCTTTTAAAATTGTTTTAAGGTTTATTTATTTACTTTTCCATGAATGAGGGTCAGAGAGAGGAGAGCACCCAGCAGGGCAGGTACCCAGGGTTCTCGGGGACACTCCCACATGCGCCAGGCCTGCAGACCACCACCACCCGCCCTCCTTCCCTTCTCGGTTCACACCGTGACTCCGAGCTGCCTGTGCCCACCCCCGTGTGCACACACGCGCACATGGGTGAGGCGGCCCACTGCTCGGGCACTTCGTGGACGCCCCGCCTGGCCTGCCCTTGCTGGGCCCCACCGCCCTGTGTAGGGGCAGATGCACGGCCAGGGCCAGACCCTCTGTGGGAAGCCCACCCTGCCATCCAGCCTGGCCCCACTGTGAGGCTGCACCGCACCCACCCCGGGGGTCCCACGCCATCCAAGGCTCTGTCACCACAAGGCCCAGCTGGACCTGGGACCCCCAGTGCAGGCTGCAGCCTCCCTCTCGGTATCTACAGGGTCAGCATGTGCGATGTGTCCAAGGCTAAGTCCTGGCATCGCCACACAGAACCCAGGCTGGCAGCACGAGGCGCAGTCTCCCACCCATCCTGCCTCCACAGGGTGGCACCGGCTTCTTCCTGGCCCACTTACCACGCAGGCCTGTTGGGACCCACCGTCACCACTGCGCTGTGACTGCTGTCCCGACACGAGGGGCTGCACAGCAGGCGGCCCTGGCCCGGCAGAGCCGGGGTCTCTTGTCAGCCTCCTGGCTTCCTCCTTCAGTGACGGAGCCGTCCTCCTGGGAACAGCACCTGGTGTGTCCTGAGCCCCCCTGCTCTCCGTGCCTGAGTGACCTTCCCGGGCAGTGTCGCTGTGGCCACAGGGCCTATCCTAGCATGTCGGAGCTCGGCCTCTCCAGGACACCTTGTTCAGACCAGGAGCCTTGCTCTGGACGGGGTGGGAAGCAGCACCCGAGTGACTTCAGTGTGCGAGGCTGCAGGCCCTGAGACCCGCCCCAGGCAGCAGCCGGCGGGTAAAGGTGAGGCGGGAAGGGCTGAGGGAGAGGTTATGGCATGCTGCGGCCTGGGTCTCCAGGCTCTGGGGTCACAGACCAGCATCCCTGCCCCCGGCCA
>NW_006160194.1:1872812-1879367 GCF_000334495.1 Tupaia belangeri chinensis | reverse complement strand
TGCTGCACCAGGGTCCCCACCACTGTCAGGCTGCTGTCCAGGACTCGCTGGAATCTGCCTTGGGTCCACTCACGAGTGTCCTGAGACCCAGGGGTGTCACCGCGGCTTTCCACCTGGGCCATGTGCGTGGACTAAACGTTTTAGGGAGAAATCGGCCCTGGCTGGGTTTGCTTCCCTGGATCTGGCTGTCTTCAGAGCAGACACTGACCACACAGAGAGGGCTGTCCCCTGGGGAGCGCTGAGGGCTGAGGGCGGGAAGGGAGGGGCAGCCACAGCCTGAGCCTGCAGAAGCCCATGAGTGGAAACGTGACCTTGGGATTTGTGGCCAAGAGAGTGCAAACTGAAGCCACGGAGCCTCCGGCCTAGCTCCAGAGCACGCGACTCCCCTGCTGTGGTTTGCTGGGCAACAAAGCCCGAGCTAGCCCGACCTAAGGGGGACGGACATCGCAGACGGGCGGCCCACGCACAGGATGGGAGAGACCGACAGGGAGGCGTGTTGCAGGTGATCGTCTGTCACATCGTGCGGTCAGATCTACGTCATCATCCTCGTCTCTCATGCTCTGTGGCCGTCACTTCTTTTTTAGGTTGAATTAATGTGTACTTCCGGGGGGGGGGCACCTCCCCACGGTCTTCACGCTGCAAACCACCCGGCTGGCCCACGTCGCGGTACACGTGCATGTGCCAGCGTGTAGAGGGGCCTGGGACCTCCCCACGTCCTGGCCTGTCACCGCTGCACGCCGCCCGGCCCTGCCGCTGTCTACCCGCGCTCTCGCTCACAAGCAGCCTTTGCCGTGAGCGTCTTCGTCCTTCCGGTCGGCCATTAGCATCTAAAGGCACGTCAGTGGACAGCGCCCGCTCAGGGCTGGTTGGAGATGACCGGTGCGGTCGAACGTGAAGTTTTACCCGGCGCTGAGAGCTTGTTCTGCCGTGGAAGTCTTGGCTCACGCTCCGTTTCCCTGGAGGTCTCCCTCCTGCCCTGGGGGCTGTCAGACGGTGCCCCTCCGGCTGTGCCCTAATCGATCCCCTGGGCCAGATGAGCTCTTCACTGGTCTCGTCATGTTCCACCCGGTCTCGGGGCTGACCAAGTGCACAGCTCACAGCTTTCGTCCTCTTAGATCCTCGCCACGGGGCATCTGCGCTTGCTGAGAAAGACAGAGAGAGGGAAAGTGAGAACTCAGCCCCGGGGGATGGCCACACGACTCCCCTCTCCTCCATTCTCCTCTCGGGATTTTGGGCACGCATGCACAAACGCCAAGCATGATTTTCAAACCACTGGGTCTGAGACTTGAACCGTAGTTGGCCATGTGGGAGTCCAACACCTTGACCACGACGCCACCTGCTGGATGCTTTTGAGCTTCACAACACGTTCTCGCGTTTGGGTGATTTCCCGCGTGCCTGGCTCTTCCACGAGGTCACCGGTTACACGTGCGTCGTACTTCCCTCTCGTTTTTCCCCCGTCCTTCCTAACTCTTAGCTCTCTTCTGCTTCATTTTCCCAGGTTTCTCGTCTGACCCAGGTGACCCGCAGAGTTGTCCCCTGCCTGGTCCCAGGTGGCCTCCTCTCCGTGTTGCTTCCGCCTCCTCGGCCTGCTTTCGTGAACTCCCACCCACCTGGTCTCCTAGGGTCTTCTTGTTTTGTGCCTACGCTGCTCCAGCCTGCTGCATAAACACAGTCGTCTCCATCCTCAGGCTCCTGACTGAAAAGCGAAGTCCCCACGCAAGTCCGCCCCCGCCGCCTGCTAGCCTCTGCTCTCCCTCGCGGTCTTCCTCCTGCTCCCTGCCCTCACACCGTTTGGTCGCTGTGTGTTTGTGCACAAAGCAAGTTTTTCCTGCAGCAGCGGTTTGCAGGAGAGCGCAGTCCTTGGGGCCAGAGCGTCGGTGGTGCCGGCTGCATCCTGGAGCACCGAGGCCTTCCTCGCCTCCTCGCAGCGTCTGTTGTGCTGGGCCTACGGGCTCCCGCTAGCGGCACGCGGGCTGTGGGTGTTCCTGCTTCCCGTGAGGGTGGGAGCCCGTCTGAGCTCCAGGAGAAGAGCGACCGCCTCACTGAGGTCAAAAGGGAGACTCTTTTCTTTTTGCTTGCTCATCACGGCCCGTCCTACTTGCCCTGTCTTTCTTGTCCCGTCCTGCCCGTCCCGTCCTCCTCGTCCCATCCTCCTCGTCCCGTCCTCCTCGTCCCGTCCTGCCCGTCCCATCCTCCTCGTCCCATCCTCCTCGTCCCATCCTCCTCGTCCCGTCCTGCCCGTCCCGTCCTCCTCGTCCCATCCTCCTCGTCCCGTCCTGCGCCTCCCGTCCTGCTGATGATTACAAAAGCGGCAGGAATGAGAGGAAGGTGCTTGGCTCCATGACTCCCGACCGTCTCTGCCACGCTCAGCACTCACACACACGTGACCGCCGTGGGGAGGTCTGTGTCTGTCTTCACTCTGCGCCCCAGTCCTAGAGCGGAAGTCCTAATGCCCCCGCGATGGCGTGTGGGGTGGGGCGTGGGGCCCCTGGGGCGACTGGGCTATGCGAGGTCCCGTGAGGTCAGTGCCTTGTGGAGGGAGCGGCCAAGCTTGTGTTCAAGCCCCCTCTCTGCACCGAGGCCCAGCGGGAGGCGGCCCTCTGTGGTAGGAGGGCCCCCCAGGAAGCAGCCTTGGTCTTTCCAGAGAGACCTCTCCTCCTGTCTGGGCTTCTGGGGGCCGTCGGGCTGGCACGGCACAAGGTTCCCCGGGAAGGGGCGTCTCGGCGCTCTCCTCCAGGCCACGTTCGTGTGGCTTCAGGATCTTTGGCATCTGCTCGACCTAACCCAGTCCTGTCGCATCCTCGTCCTCGTCCCAGTTCACGTCCCGTCTGCACCTGTGTCCCCGCCGTGTCCCCGCTGTACACCCTCATCCTCGCCCCTGTCCACGTCCCGTCTGCATCTGTGTCCCCGCCGTCCCCGCTGTACACCCTCGTCCTCGCCCCGTCCACGTCCCGTCTGCGTCTGGGTCCCCGCCGTCCCCGCTGTACACCCTCGTCCTCGCCCCGTCCACGTCCCGTCTGCGTCTGGGTCCCCGCCGTCCCCGCTGTACACCCTCGTCCTCGCCCCGTCCACGTCCCGTCTGCGTCTGGGTCCCCGCCGTCCCCGCTGTACACCCTCGTCCTCGCCCCGTCCACGTCCCGTCTGCACCTGTGTCCCCGCCGTGTCCCTGCCTACACTCTGAACTGCCATCCCTAACTAGTCGCCCTCAGTTTTCAAATGTCCCAACATCAGCGCCGCCTTTTCCACAAGCTTTGAACTTCATCTCACGACAGCGACTGTGAGCCCACGTGCCGTTTCCGGGAGTCAGAGGAAGCAGACTGTGCCGGGTCTCAGAGTTTGACGTGTCCGTGTCCCAGCCCCCCGGGCATCTGCAGGGAAGACCCTTCCTCACGGGGCCAGGCGTGGGAGGACAGAGCAGCACAGGGCCTGGCTCAGGGGTGAGGACCGGCCCCTACCCCGACCCTCCTGCTGCCGAGCCTTGAGCCTCAGACGCCACATCTAGGCATAGCACCTCCTATAACCTGAGCCACCCACAGGGCCAAGGAAGCTGTGTTCTGGCCGGGCAGGTGGGATGAGCTTGAGCCTGCCATACCCAGGGCCCACCTACTCCGATGGCAGGCAGGGCAGGGAGCTGGCTCCTGGGTCCCCTGCCCTTGGGTGACGCTCATGGCACCTGGGGGCCTGAGGGCACCCCATGTCTTGTCCTCTGGAGCCAAGAGTGCCAGCGTCAGCCTGAGTGGTGGGCAGTGGGGCCTGGGCAGGGCTGGAGCAGGGTCGGGATTAGCCAGCAAGGCAGCCTGGGGCCGGGGTTTCCCAGGCAGGCAGCCAGGGGTTGCTTTATGGTTGGGAGCCCACAGGTCCCCACCACTGCCTCTGAAGGCCCGCCACACACACGTGTGCCTGGATGCACACACACACATACACACACACATACACGTACACACGTGTACTTAAAAGATGAGTCTGGGATTCTGAAAGGATTTGCTCCTGGACACCCCGTCAGCCCAGCAGGGAACACAGAGGTGTGGGTGACAGGAGGCACCCTCTTCCCCCTGTGCCTGTAACATGGGGACATGCCGCCAGGTCCCTGGGGACAGCAACGCCGGCAGAGAGAGCAGCTCCTGGGCCGGCTGGGCAGGGGAGCCCCGAGGTTTCCCACAGACGGAAGCTTGGAGAGCTGGCCTGGCATGGCGGATGCCAAGCTGGTGACAGGGACATCACGCCATGGCCTCAATCCTGGAGATGGGCCAGGCCGTGAGGGAGGCAGTCCCCATCACAAGTCACATGCTTTGTGCCCCTCCCGGTGCTAGGCTCCACCTCCAGGCCCCAGCCCTCCTCCCACCTGGGTGAAGGGTGACTGGAGCCCTGGCCTCCCTTCCCAGACACATGAACTGTCACCAGGGGCAGAGTGGGAGGAGTGTTCGGGCAGGACTGGGGCACCAGGGCCCTTCCTGGGAGGTGGGGACCTGCAGGAGCCGAGGCTTAAACCCCCAGCACATGGCCCTTCAGTGACAACCCCGAGGTGCGTGTGGCGTCACTAACAGCTGCTGTCCGGTGTCCATGACCTGAGGGACCCGTGTGCCTGCTGGGCCTAGGGCCATGTGGCTGTGCCTGCCCGAGCTGCCCACTGGATCCCACCCTGGCCATGCGCCCCCCGCCTCCTGACTGCACCTCTGGCTGCTCTTCATCCTCCGGCTGTCCCAGGAAGCTACCCCCAGGGGGACAGAGGCCGGTGCACCCACCCACCCCGCACAGACAGGCCAGGGCCGCCAGCGGCCAGGGGCAGTAGGAGCAGCAGTGTTGCTGCCTTGGTAGCAAGGGAGACAGCTTGCCACTTACAGGGAGTGCTTGTTCCTGGCCGTCACCCCCCACTGGTATGGAGCCCCCCAGCCCGGCTCCTGCGGCGCCCGTGACAGCTGTCTCTCCCTGCGGAAGCGAGCCCGGGTGCTGCTCCATGAAACCGATGGCATGGCTCCTGGGTCCGAACGCTGCAGTGGGCAGGTGGCCAGCTGCCGTGCAGGTGCCCACCAGCCCTCAGCCCTGCCAGCGACTGCGGCTGCTAACTCGGGCTTTGTATCTCAGAGCTGCACACTGACGGGCTCCTCGGCTTCTTCCAGGCAGGTCTCCTGCACTCCATGGGTCTCCTCAGGTGCTGGGGCCACTCTGCTGCAGCCCGGGGCCCTGGAGGGCTGCCTGCTACCCTTCCTGGGCTCGCAGGTCCCTGTGCACAACTCTACCCAGGCTGGGCAGCCCAGGGAGCTGTCCCCCTCCACCCTGTCCCCATCAGGATCTCAGAGCACCGGGCAGGTGATGCAGGTCAGCTGCTCTTCTTCCCTGCCCCACACCCTGTACCCTGTGACACTCAGGCCCCCTCATAGGGATAGGCCCCCCGTGGCAGCCATCCTCACCACACCCAGGGCAGGTCTCGTCTCTGTCACCGGTCTGCAAGGGCAGGAGAGAGGGAGGGGCTCCTATGGACCCACAGCCTGGGGGGCGGGCTTCCATCTCAGGTGCCTGCCCCAGCCGCCGAGCCCCGCCGAAGGCACCAGAAGGCTGAGAAGAGGGCCCAGGCTGTGTGGGCTCACCCTTCCTGCCTTCTCCCCTGTGGTGGGTTGAATAATGTTGCCCACGTCCCAACCCTTGGGACGTGTGGCCACGTTACCTTCCCAGGCACAAGGGCCCTGCAGCATGGTGAAGATGGGGTGGCCCCTGCTGGGCCCCGGAGTCAGGGCCCACAGGCAGGGCAGCTGGGTGCACGGCAGGGGCAGGACGGAGACGGCTGAGAGACAGGCCTGAGCCGGGCTGGAGAAGGAAGGTGGCCCAGCTGGCACCTCGGCTTTGGGACCCCGGCCTCCAGAGTGTAGGGTACACTGCGGTTCTGAGCCTCCGAGTCAGCGGCCCTCCGCCACAGCCACCACGGGACGCCCGTACCCCTGTCCTCAGGTCGCACGGGGAGAAGCTGCCTTTACACGAAGGTGGCAGTGGAGGCCCCTGAGCAAGGCTGCCCGGCTGTGGCCCTGCTGCCCTACCACACGGGGGCCTGAGGCAGGGGAGCCGCTTGCACTGGGCCTCAGCAGGGTCCACAGGAGGTCCAGGCTATGCCACGGGGCTGGACCAGGGCCTGGGAGGGGTGGGGCTGCTGAGCAAAGCCTGGAGGCTGGGGCAGCGAGGATGCAGGGCTCCCAGGAGCCCGGGCCCACTGCCCTCTGCATGGCGAGGCCTGGGCGTCACGCAGTCGCCGTGGTGTCAGTGGGGGCACCTCTCCTTGGGCTGCATGGTGCCTGCCCCTCTCCTGAGCAGCCGACTGCCAGGCAGGACCAGGTGGGCTCTGAGGCCAGGCCTAGAGGAAGGCTGTGTGTCCTTGTCCCCATCCTCGGCCCCTTGCAGGCCCCTGTCCTGTCCTTGGAGCCTGCGTGGAGCCACCAGGCCATCCTGGGGCTCCCCCCAGGGTTATCACCCCACTGGGGACTCAGGAGGGCCGACGCTGGCTCGTGTGGAGGGAGGGGGGCCTGCCTCTCGGGCCGCAGGGCGAGGGGTGAGACGGGCACGGCCGAG
>NW_006160194.1:1871410-1872788 GCF_000334495.1 Tupaia belangeri chinensis | reverse complement strand
CGCAGAGTGAGGGGTGAGACGGGCAAGGCTGAGGTGCCGAGCCATGGCTGGCAGCTGGCCGCTCCTCTGCCCAGAGGCTGCAGGGTCAGGCTGTGGGGGCCGGGTGCTAGGGATGCACAGCCTGCAACCCTGAGGCCCAGTGGTCCAGGCACTGCCCCGAGCCAGAATCGTCCCAGAGCCGACCCAAGTCCGAGAGCACGTGAACAGGCAGGTGGTGCAGCCCTGGCTCGGAGTCACACGCCAAGAACACACTTCCTGTACCATGGGTGGTCTGGGAGCGACGTCTGGATCGGAACACACACAGGCTCCCAGGAGGGGCTCCCGGGAGGGGCTCCCAGGAGGCCTCCAGGCCCTGGCAGGTGTCAGGAAGAGTGTCACCACCTCCCGATTCCAGCAGCTTCCACGGTTTTGTCACCTCTAGGCCCTGAGCTATGACTTACTCATGGAATTCGCACTCCCGTGGTGTGAATAACCGATGCCGAGCACAGGAGGACCGCACAGACCCAGCCCGCGGCCAGGCGGCAGCTGAGGGGCTGTCCTCGTGCCTCTGTAAGTCAGCGCTCTGGGCTCTGCTGCAGGGCTGCCTTGAGCGAGCCATCAGAGGTAGCCGTTCCCTGGCGACGTGGCACCTGTCTTCAAAAGCCTCCATCCTGGCTCATTTTGGGGTGTCATGGCTGGGCCACAAAGCAGAGTCCTGGGCTCAGCAAGGAGCATGGTGCCCCAGCTAGGGACCACTCTGCCCTGGAGCCTCGGTCTGCCCAACAAGGAGCTGCCCGGGCAGCCGGCTCTGCCAGCACACCTGGCCGGCAGGGTCTCCGTCCAGCAACCCGCGCCAGGCTCGGGGAGCAGTGGGTGGGCGTGGTCCCACCAGACCTGCCGTCTTTGCCTGTATCCGAGCTGAGTGACAGCCCGGGAGAGCTGCGTGTCCCCAAGGAGGTGCTTCTCCTCGCCAGGCGGCGGACACCCAGGCCGAGGCCAGACAGGGCAGTGCCCGTTGCAGTCCCGTGGGGTGGGGCCGAGGGCTGTTCTGGAGCCCGCCCACCCTGCTGCGGTCTGGCTTCCCGCTCTCCCACCACACAGCCGCGGGCGTCCCAGCTTCTCGGGTCTCGGTGGCCTCACTGCCGGCCTGAAAAAGCTGTCGCGTGACTGTGACCTGAGGAGCCCTCGGCTCATGTGGGCATCCCGGAGCGGTCGTGTGCATGGCAGTGCCAGGCCTGCCCAGCCTGGGCCAGAGCGGGCGTCGCCTGCAGAGAGAGGCACATGGTGGACAGCCTTGGCGGCAGGCAGATGGCGAGATGGGGGTCCCCGCACAGCTGCCAAGCCAGCCCCACTGTGGCTGCCTCTGGCTACCACCGGTCCAGGAGGCTCTCTTGGGGCA
>NW_006160194.1:1869553-1870869 GCF_000334495.1 Tupaia belangeri chinensis | reverse complement strand
GCCCCCCCCGATCGGGGAGCCTCTCTGGGGCCACCACGCGGCCTCTTCAGCAAGCTCGGGCCCCCACAGGGGGACACCCCCATGGCGGCCATCCTCACTGCATCCCCACCCCGTTTCCAACTCAGGAGAAGCCCGGGACAGCCGGCGCTGCCGCCACCTGCCCACACCGGCCCCCGAGCCCTGCCAGGTGCCCGTTCCACCTGCCACCCTCGCCGGCCGCAGTTAAACACACTCCCGCGCCGGACCAGCCCTCTCCAGTGTTATGATAAATAATTGAAACGAAACCACATGTGTCAAAATAAATGAGCTCTTGCAGAGAGAAATGAATCTGCAGCCCGAGCGATCTTTCTCCTGAGACGCCATAAAACGGGGACATAAAGTGAGGACGAGGCCTGGCCCCGGGCTGTGAGAGGAGGGCGGGCCTGCCAGGAACGTGGGGGTGGGAGGGTGTCCCGGTGCCTCCGGGGCTGCTGGCTCCCACCTCTGCATCTGGGAGATGGGACCTGGCCTCCCTCTGCTCAGAGCTGCTGGCTCCACAGACGCCTGTCGGTGTGAGGCTGCCCCACCCCACTCCCACTGGGCCCGGGCTGGGCTGTGAGGTGCCACCTGGCACTTGGGCACGGACCCCGTGCCGTGGCAATGTCACCTAGGGTCACGGCGGTGTCCGTCCGGCAGACGGCCAATGAGCAGCTTCGTCCCATGCGCTTCCAGCTTTCGGCGAGGCTGGGGGCAGGTGGGAGTCCGCGGCTGGCGGGGGCCCCTCTGGGGGCCACGGCGGCAGGGTGGTCCCGCGGGCTGCCCTCGGTGCGGGAGGGTGAGGAGCCGGCGGCACGCCGGCCCCAGGCGGGTGCATGTCATCGCACGCTGATTTCCACGCTCGGCCTGGCCAGGTGCTCCCTCCCACCTAACGCCCTCACGATTCTTTATGCAAGATTGAACAACCTAACGGCCTGAACAAGTCGGATGACAAGACTTTAATTGCTATTTTTCTCCCTCCTTCTCTCAGGAGAGCAATAGGCAGGCGTTTAGAGAAGTATTTCATACAGCAGGGAGGGCAGCCGCTGGCCGGGCCTGCGTGGTGCTCTCCCAGAGCGGCCGCCCTCGGCCCACGGGCCTTGCAGCGCCGTGGTGGGTGGGGAGCCCTCCCGGCCCATGCGCCACAGCCTGCGGGACCCAACGGGCTGCCCCGGAAGGGTCTGTCTCCCGGGCACTGGGTCTCCATCGCGATCCTGGCTCTGCTTTAAGGGAAGGGTATGCCCGTCACCCGCCGGCTGCCTCATCCTTGGACCAGGGCCCACGGAGCCGGGCTGCGCGGC
>NW_006160194.1:1867208-1868476 GCF_000334495.1 Tupaia belangeri chinensis | reverse complement strand
GGTTTAAGGGGAGGGGTTCCCCGCCCCCCCGCCGCCTGCCTCATCATTGCACCAGTGCCCAGGGAGCCAGGCTGTGGGGGCCCGTCCCCGGGAGCCTCCAGCACACCGCAGGGGGCAGCAGGGAGCCAGCGACACGCTCGCCGGGGCCGGCATCAACACCGCCAGCCTCCCGCGGTGCGTGTCTCCACAAATGCGTCCGTTCTGCACAGGGGACCAGCGGCGAGAAGCACCAGGCCATGAGCCCTCGCCCAGTGCTCCCTTCTCACCTTTAACCGAGGAATGACACACAGCTCCTTACGCACATGGGAAATACGTTCGGGGCCTGAGTGGAGATCAATCTTCTCTGCGGCTTCTGTCTCCCGTGGAGATCAATCTCTGCGGCTTCCGTCTCCCGTGCTCCGAGGCGCGGCCCCTGCCGTGGCCCATTCACAGTGCGCTCGAGGGCCCTCACCAGCCACCGGAGGTGCCACCACTGCTGACACCGCACTGGCCTGGCCCTGGGACTGAGCCTCCCTGGCCTGGCCCTCGGGCTGAGCCTGGGGTGCTGGTCTTGGGTGGAGACGTTTATACTGAGCCCACTTCCATCTCCCCAAAGACCAGGGGTGACGGGGAGGGCCGGGGCAGAGCAGCCAGAACCTGGGCCTTCCTTTCCGGAGTCCGGTGACCCCAGACACACTCACTCCGCCTGCCTCCCTGCCCGAGCTGTGCACATTCGGTTTGCTGCCCACCATCTCCTGCCGCACCCCGGCTGCGGCTGCCCCAGGGTGTCGGAGGACGACAACGGCCCAGATGCACACGCGCGCACATACATGCACACATGAGGGACACAGACACGTCGGCGTGCAGACCCATGGATGCACACGTGTGCACAGCATGCACAGATGCACTCACACGCTCTGGAGCGGAACAGGGCAGGCGGGTTCGAGTCCACACGGAGCCCGGCCAGCCCGGCCATGTGACGCGCTGTCACACAGCACTTGGCCGCCCCTGCCTGCGACTGGGCCGGCCTGAAGGGCCCGTGCACCACACGCAGCACGGTTGCCTTGGGAGCCAGCCAGAGCCTGCGGTTCCGCCCCACCCCTTGGCTGCTCCAGATTGCGGGAGGGCGGGTCTGGGGGTGCAGATGAAAGGCCCCTGACGATGGGGTGGGCGGTGGGGGAGGGTCAGGCCTCAGCCAAGGAAATATTGAAATGAAATCACTTCCCAGGGGTGGGAGAGCTTCCCACCCTAATTAAATAGCCAGGACTGGAAGCCACTGTGGCTGGGGG